>NC_139217.1:241828379-242418379 GCF_055691185.1 Crinia signifera
CTAGACTTATGCAGCAGTGCCACTGGACTTTAACGGCAGTATATTTGGACTGGTAATATACAGCAGAATCACTGGCCTGGAATTATACAGCAGTACCAACTGACTGGATTTTTGCACCAGTTCCACTGGACTGGAGTTATGCCACAGCACTATCACTGGATTAGACTATACAACAATATCACTGGACTGGATTATACAGCACAATGATTGGACTGGACTATATAGTACAATTACTGGACTGGACTATACAGCAGTATTACTGGACTGGACAGCAGGATGGCAGGCAGGTGTGCGTCGGCTAGTGCCGCTCCCCCCCGCCGGACTCACGTGATGCAATGGCACTGCTGGGAGCTTTGCCACTGCCGACGAGATCATCGGCCGGGTTGTGGACACCTAAGCCAGGAGACCGCTGTGTGGCAGAGGAGGTGAGCGACACAGACTGAGCTAGACGCCCTGCATCAAAAGCTGAGCCGTGTGAGCTCTCACCCGCAGGAGCCCTCTCCCATATATTAACAAGCGGATACCTTGTTGCCTGGAATAGTGACATTTATGTGAAACCTTTTGGAGGTATATAAATGATTCTCTTTGCTCCTGGAGATAATTATTTAAATTGGTCCACTGGGCAAAATTTATTGGATTACTGGATGCTGGATAAATTGCCAATAAACTGTACCTTACAGCTGAACCTTAATTTTAGGAATTGTGCAGAACTTTTCAGCCCTATACTCCATTTGTGACATTTATTACAATAGACCAACATTATTAGTCCGGCCACTGGTGCTTTATTGATCATTTGAGAGCTATTAGGCCTGTATGCATATTAATTGAGTTTTTACTATTTTTATATATTTGGATGTATTGTCATGTCATATTGTGTTTGTGTATTTAGTAAATTTGATTGAATATTGGTGTGTACCTTTGAGCGCCCCACGCTGTTTTGTTTTCAGTGCTAGGGATGTCACAGCAAGGTCACCAAGTTTGGGTATTCTATCACTACAAATACAGTAAATACTTTACCAACGGTCAATTGTTCTCTATAATACACACAACACAAAGGCATGTATCTAGACAATATATTTAGAACAGACCTAAAGGTGACCGATCACCCTAATAAAAGTGCGGGCTATGGCAAACAGAAGTTACGGAAAAGGCGGTGAGCTTAATCGGATCTATGGACTTCACAGCTTGGCTGCAATCTAGATTGTGGCCACAAGATGCCGATGTTGCACTGCGCAACAGAAACAGTCTATTCTAGTAATAAGAATCATTGTCTTGAGCAGTGGTCAGGGAACTCAGTCCTCATTACCCCAAACAGTGCATGTTTTGCTGGTAGCCCAGCAGGTGCACAGGTGTACTAATTACTCCCAGACACATTTTATAAAGTCCGCAGGTGGAGTTAAATATTTCACTTGTGATTCTGTGAGGAGACCTGCAAAACATGCACTGTGTGGGGTAATAAGGACCGTGTTCCCTGACCACTGGTCTTGAGTGTGGGGTGCTGCGGCTGTTCACAGCTAGGTGTTGGGTATCGCTGACGGCGTGGGGTGCTGTGGCTGGTCACCGCTGGTTGTTGCGGCCGGATGCGGGGTGCTGGGCGGAGGTGCTGCTGGCGGGTGTCACCGGGACCGGAGCTGTCAATCTCCGTCTCCGGTGCTTCTCTCTGCTCCCGCTTCACGCTGCTGGTCATGCTGCTCCTTCCTCATGTTGCCTTCTTCCTGTCACACTCTCTCCCATTCCGCCCTGGGTCTGCCCTGCCTCTCCCTGTAGGCCTGTCACTCTGAAGAAATTAGCGGTTAAGTTGCTTCCACTAAAATGCAGTGGTCTGTGCTTCAGATCCTGGGATGAATACCATATAAAATCACTGTTCTTCTCAACTATTAACAATTCTCATTAGAAAAATAAAATAAATAATTTAATGATCATTGATTTTGTCAGTCAAAGAGATCATGGTTGAACTTGGAAATTCATGAAAAATAACATGCATGAAACATTAAGATTGCGATAGCAATTATTTTCACTATATGAAATGTCCAGTATATCAAAGTCCTGTTTTCATCATCCCGCTGTTCATAGGTGCTGATTTATGTTTTTTCTGGTAGCTGCTCAAGCCAAAAATATAGGGGAGTGGCTTCATGAGTAAAAAATAATACCAATTGTCTCCAATATTAATAGTATTGCAGCAGAGTTCCCCTCTTTACACATTACAGCAGCAGAGTCCCCCTTTTTACACATTACGGTACAATGTAACAATACACACCATGAAATGCATTGCAAGTAATCAATGCCACCAAAATGATTTCATATTAATACTCACATGACTAAACTGTACATCACAGACCAAATGCACAATTCTACACCAGCACGGCTGTGAGACACTGCTGATACAGTGAACGCATATATAGTGATATATCTCCCATTGCTCTGCCCTGTACATGCTGTACTTCTGCACGGTTTGACATCAGCACGTGCTCCCTTCCGCCTGCTGTGCTCCCTCCGGCCCTGCGCTGTACTCTGCAGTCTACGTGATGATGGGCCTGGTGGGTGCTTAACATTTACAGTGGGTGCTCAGGCCCGGGAGCACCCATGGAATCGGTGCCTATGCCGCTGTTGGATTCTCGCAGGTTTAGGATTCTATAAGTCACAACTGATCAGAGCCATCTTCACTCCGGCATTGGAGAGGTTAGTAGTCAGAACTGTGTCTGTCTGCGGGTCGTGTTAAGCGGGTCAACAGAACTAAGGTCGAGGGTCAATACATCGACCACTATAGGTCAACAGTTACTAGTTCGACACATGAAATACTGTAGGTTGACATGCATTAAGTCGACATAGTCATTAGGTTGACAAACTAATTGTCGATATGGAAAAGGTCAACATGAGTTTATCATTTTTTTTTGGGTGTCTATAATCGACTTAACTCAAAATGGACACCGTAAGTGTAAGTTTACTTCACTCACCATGCTAAGGGCACAATGGGCCAGATGTATCAAGCTTCAGAAAGGGAAAAAATGCAGCATGTCAGTTAAGAGCTGATTGGCTGGCTGATTATCACTCTCCGTTTTATCACTTTTTGAAGCTTGATACATCTGGGCCTATGCCTCGCTACGCTTGGCAAACTATTATAATCTCACTATATTCCCACTTGGATAGTAAAATATAAAAAAAAAATTATTTTGAAGAACAAAAACATGAAAAACGCATGTCAACCTTTTCCATGTTGAACGAATGCTTGTGTCGACCTAATGACCATGTTGACCTATTTCATGTGTTGACTTAGTGAATGTCAGCCTATAGCAGTCAACCAAGTGACTGATGACCTAATGGTTGAAGACCCAGTGACTGCATCCCATCAAGGCAGGGTGACTGACCTCAAGTGTGCTCTCTGCAGTAGAGTGGTGCTGTACTGCCGTGTATAAGTCCAGTTATGCTGCCCTGTCCTTGTTATGGATCTGGGTGGGAACCCACCGTTGGAGTACCGTGACAGGCATGTGTGGACAATGGTGGTGGGCTGTGCCCTCAGCCGTGACCGCTGTTTAGGACGGCCATGGCACACCCTACACTGACTCTATTGGCCTTCTCGGGCAGGTGACCGTAGACTGCGGATTGCTAGGCTTCTCCTGTAGTTGCTGTGTTCCAAGGAGAGAGTTAAGCCTGCTCCAACCAGGTTTTAAGGTATGACAAGTCTTCGGCAGGACACCCTGGTTAACGGCACCAGGCCAACTAATGACGGGGTGCACCAAACAAAATACACGCCAACTTAAAATAGTACACATAAAGCGAAGGTACCCCAAAACAGGTGTGAACTTACAGTTGTGGGCCTCTCCAAATCACGGAGAGCTGTACCCGGACAAAAATAATAATAACTTAGGATAAAGGGCAGCTCCACTGGAACCAGGCTCCACTGGAGCACTTACGTGACCAGACCGAACCCTCTGGCAGCACAGGATGATAAAGTGCACGGCAGGGTTGGCTTGGCAGGACTGAATGGAAATTCGCTGACCAAGACAGAATCAGATCCAGACAGGACCAGGACTAACAGGATCGGGACAGAGCCAGACAGGACAAGACAAATACAGACCAGCACAGGAGTGCAGCCAGGACAAGCTGCAGGGAGCAATGACCTGACAGGTGACCAACAGGATGCCCCAAAGTCTGCAGCTCTCAGCAACAGGAACAGGAAACTGCAAGCAGGAAACTAGAAGCTATCACCGGCCCTGCATTGCTGGGGAGAATGCCTTAAGAAGGGCTCAGGTGATTAACACACCTGCGACAGATCCAGCCAAACTACCAGCACGAATAATGAGCTCATTATCTATCAGCCTGGGAAGTGATAGAGAACTACCACAAGGTGGCGCTGCCTTACCACAAAGCACAATTTTAAAACATATTTCTTGTATGATATCACTTGTTTTAATAAAAAAGCATATTATACATTTCATATACACTCAAATAGACAAACAAGACAAACATTTTTTTATATTTTTTATATGTTATGTGTATATTTTTAATTTACTGAAATTCCCCTTTAAAAAGACTGATACCCCTAATGGGGTGATTGTTGATCAATGAAATACATGCACTCATGTGTTCTAATGTCTGGGAGGTTGTATAAATAAAATAAATAAATAATAGTAAATATATAAAAAGAACACATGGGTTACCTGTATGTTAAGATATACAAAGTGGTGCAGAGCGATATTTATGGTCTCCTGAATATTGAGCGATATACATTAATGTAAATGAGGCTGTGGACATATAAATATATGGCATTTCGGGACTTTAAAAACGAGGCTTGGACTATTTGATGCGATTGAGGCTATGTGAAATAAAGGATATATAAAATGGCGATTAGCTTCGAGAATGAGGCTTGAATGAAATAATAAAAATGGCCACTGTATCCTATAAACAAGGTTTGAGAACGAGGCATGGTGCGCAAAAAAGAAAATGGCCACCGCACTATAAATAGAGGACATTAAAACGAGGCTTGGAGCGGAAGTTCTCGGAGAAAAACCCCGCGAATGGATACCGCATAAAAACCCACAACAGCCGCTATCGGGCATCCAGCTGAGGAAACCGCCGAGTACATACAAGGCGGAGAAACGCGTCCTGGATGCCTGATACAGCCCGGTACCAAGATCCCGTTACGCTGCATTTAACAGCGCCTGTTCACCGCTGAAGTTTGGTGAGCTATCCTGATCTACATTTTCAAAGGAGCCCTAATCCCCTGGACACTTGTCACCTGGAGCTGGTCAATAAACAACAACATAAGACTGCTCGGATATAGGAAAAGTGGACTGGGATCTCCATGATCCAAAAAAGGATCCTACAGGAAAAAAATCTTTTGATACGGGACTGGTAACTATTGCCGCTTTATAAATGCCTCAAAATATGCCTAAAAGTACAGCTTAACGCCTCATTTAAAATGTATCGCTCTGCACAAAATAAGTTGCATGCAATATATGTTTAATGTTGTTTGTCTTGTTTGTCTATTTGAGTGTATATGAAATGTATAATATGTTTTTTTATTAAAACAAGTGATATCACATAAGAAATATGTTTTAAAATTGTGCTTTGTGGTAAGGCAGCGCCACCTTGTGGTAGTTCTCTATCACTTCCCAGGTTGTTCAGTTTTACAAAGGTTCACAATACCTTTGGTAGGGGGCTGCAGCTATACCCAAAGTTAAATATTAATTATTATTATTGAGTACCTGATACCCATGTATATGAATTAACGGTCCTAATTACACCAGCGCTTTTGTGTGGCCTATGGTCACTACCCCTCCTTTCATTATCTATCAGCCTTGTGAATAAATCAAGTTTCCAGAAGATATGAGCTGCAATGGCACAGACTGATCAACGGAGGCCAACAGAGAGTCAAATGCCAAACACAAACTGAACAGAACACAAAACAGAACCAAACCATTAAACATGGTTCCTAACAGCCCTGTGATGCCATATATATTTCCAGTGGTGCTGGTCTGTGCTGTTTTATAAAAGTGCAGTGGTGCTGCCATATTTAAGTCCAGTGGCACTTCCCTGTGCTGCTGTATATAAGTCAAGTGGTGCTACCTTGGGATGCCAAATATAAGTTCAATGGTGCTGCCATATTTAAGTCCAGTGGTGCTGTCCTGTGCTGCCGTATAAGGCCTGTGGTTCTGCCTTGTGCTGCCATATATAAGTACATTGGTGCTGCCCTGTGCTCATAGCTGGATTAACCGTTTAATACTGCAGTGCCATGCGTGGATTAGATTCATTCTTGACTCTTAGCAGAGGGATGGAATGGGATGCTCGCAGTCATAATACTGATGCAGACATCCCAATCATAAGTATGTGGGGCAGGTCAGTGTAAGCCTGCCCATACACGGTCCGTTTAACGAATCCGTTTCGGGACTTAAATAGCACGCATCGCAGTGTGCATGCAATGCGATCCAATGCGATGTGTAGCTAGTACAAAAAGTATGTGCAGCACATACTTTTTATACCGTACTATGTGATGCACGGGAGCGGGCATCGCATAGTACAGAACGGAGCCGGTCCACAACGGACCGTGTATGGGCAGCTTTAGGCTTGGGGGATTTAGATTTAAGCTGCAGGGAGGAGGGTTTGGCACTTAATCCATGTACACACAGTGTGATTTCTTTTTTATTCAATGGACCGAATTGTACAGCACAGTGTACCCATTTGATTTTGACTAAATAGTACAGATCTATACTAGATCTGAACTATGTAGTCTTGACTGCACAGTCTATTTTACTATTCCTTATACAACGGGAGTGTGCATCAGTGCTTCCGTACATATGTCAAGTGGTGCTACCCTGTGCTTCTGTATATACTGTAAGTCCAGTGATGCTGCCCTGTGCTGCCATATATAAGGCCAGTGGTGATGCACTGTGCTTCCATATATAAGTTTAGTGGTGCTGCCCTGTGCTGCCATACATATGTCCAGTGGTGCTGCCCTAGGCCCATACACACTAGGAGATTTTGCCAAAACCTCTGAGAGATATATCTTTCACCAAAGTAGTGCATACACACTGAGCTATTTTCCCAAAGAGCAAGATTTTCAGGAGGCGAAAGACTTTTCTGAAAATATTTAATTACAAAATACTATTTACATGCTGGGCTGGGTTTGAATTCCAATGTTGGGAGCAGGGGCCAATTTTTTTCAGTGCATTTCTGTTCTTGGTGCGTGATTCAGAACTTGATTGGCTGCTTATAGTTGGCACCCAAAGATCAGGTAAACGCTGCCCTGCCTGGGCGAAATCCCACCCCTGTGCAAGGCTGCAGTTTCATTTGTAGTCGTGCATGTAGCGAGAAATCCATTCACCTGTGCAGCAATGTATACGTTACCGTTGTAACAAAATATTCAATGGTGGACAGCGGTGGGGATAAAGTATGCGGGCCAGCAATGTATATGTTACTGCCTATTATTAACATTGATGGGCAGTGGCGGTGGTAACATATACATTGCTGGCCTGTGAGCGGGGGGTACATGCTGCTTCTTCTCCCCTGTTCTGTTCTATTATACCATGCACCGTAATGCCCATTGCACATTTTTGCGAACTTTGTAATACCCATTACACATAAAGGGCCAGATTCTCTAAACTTCAAAAGTGATAAACTGGAGAGTGATAAACAGCCATCCAATCAGCTCCTACCTGCCATGTCACAGACTGTGTTTGAAAACGTCAGACAGGAGCTGATTGGTTGGCTGTTTATCACTCTCCATTTTATCACTTTTGAAGCTTAGAGAATCTGGCCCAAAGCCACATGCCATAATGCCAATTACACATAAGGTCACACATGATGCCCATTACATACTATATAACACACCATAATGCCATTACATATTTGACACATAAGTGCGACTTACCTACATGCTCATTAGGAACTTACCTGATGCCAGGGAATTTATGCTCGATGCCAAGGGGGACTGAAATTTGCTCATTCTCAAGGCAACAGTCAGCCTCCTCCTCCAACAGGCTACAGGCAGCCAGCGCTTGAGACGGAGACTAGTGATAAAGCTGCTGCAGGGAGGAGGGAGTGTAGCAGGGGAGTGTGCTCCTGATTTCTGCTGCGCTGCTCGGCTCAGTTGGATGTGATGATGAACCAGCCAGGGAGGACAAGGGAAAGACTGTGACGTCATCGCTTTGCGAGTGGCAGCAGCCGGGCAGGTGAGCAGGCAGGCACCTGGCAGGGCAGCAGCAGGCGCAGCACACAGATGCAGGTTGAGGGCGGCTGGGTTGACTAAGTGAGTCCCGACTCCCAGCCTGGGGTTCATTCGCGGTGGGGGGCGCTCCCTGCACCCCTTCGGTGCCCGGAGCATGTGCTCCACTGGCTCCGCCCTCCCTACGCCTCTGCATTAGTGCTGCCCTGTGCTACCATATATAAGTCCAGAGGTGCTGCCATATACAGTATAAGTCCAGTGATGCCTACTTATTTAAGTCCAGTGGTACTGCTGTATATAAGTCTAGTGGTGATGCCCTTTGCTGCTGTATGTAAGTGCAGTGGTGCTGCCCTATACTGCCATATATAATTCCAGTGGTGCTGCCCAGTGCTGCCATAAATAAGTCCATTGGTGCTTCCTAATAAAAGTCCAGTGGTGCTGCCAAATGTAAGTCTAACGCTGCTGTCCTATGCTGCCATATATAAGTCCACCGGTGCTTCCCTATGCTGCTATATATATAAGTTTATTGGTGCTGACCTTTGCTTCCATATAATATCCAGTGGTGCTTACATATATAAGTCCAGTGTGCTTCCATATTTAAATCCAGTGGTGCTGCCCTGTATTGCCTTATATAAGACCAGTGGTGCTGCTGTATATATATATATAAATGTCCAGTGGTGTTGCCCTGTGCATAGGCGAATCTAGAATTATGGTAATGGGTGGTCCCAGATCTAGACATAATAGCAGGGGGACCTTTGCGCAACATAGCCGCACGCCAAAAAGGGGCATGGCCGCATGGGAAGGAGGCGTGGCATCACAAAAAACTGGGCTGTTTGGTTCCAGAGAAATCTGCCCTCAAAGAATATAAACAGTCATGAAATTACATTTAAGAAAAGAAAAAAAACCATATGAATCCAGCCTGGTATCAGATTGAAGGCCCAGCGATTTGGGTTCGACTGAGATCAACCTCGAGCTTCAGTGATGCCGGAGGGGGAACTGGCAGCCGTTGAACTGGGTGGGGGTCGGAATTAGCGGGTCCCATGTTATCCTATAGGGAAAACGTTCCAGGTTTGCCTGGCAGTATCTCCGGTTCCCAGGGGGCTAGAGACACGGGGCTGGGCTTGTTGGAAAGCCCCATCCCTCAGCTACAAAATGTGCTAATGGGTGGTCCGGTGCACCCCCGAACCACCCCCTAGATTCGCCTATGGCCCTGTGCTGCCATATATAAATCCAAAGGTGCTGCCCTTTGCTACAATTTAAAAGTCCAGTGGTGCTGCCATATATAAGTCCAAAGGTGCTGCCATTTGCTACCGTTTATAAGTCCAGTGGTGCTGCCATATATAAGACCAGTGATGCTGCTTTATTTAAGTCCAGGGGTGCTGCCACATATAAGTACGGAAGCGGTCATCTATTAGAATGAACTTAGGTCTACAGTCATTAGGTCGACCCCACTAGGTCGACTGGCAGGAAGGTCGACCTGACTTAAGGTCGACATGGGCCAAGGTCGACATGACTTAAGGTCGAATTTGCATAAAGGTCGACATGAGGAAGGTCGACTGGTCATAAGGTCGACATGGGGTTTTTCACTGTTTTTTGAGCTGACATGTGCCGACAGGCGGTATTTCATGCCCTACCATCCACTAGGGCGTGGAGGAGGTTATTAAAGCTGTGGCGAGCGAAGCGAGCCACCGTGCCCGAAGCATCGCGAGCGAAGAGAGCGATGCGAGGGTCCGATTCTCATTGCCAACTGTGTCCATGTCGACTGTGTCGACATTTGGATCAAAAAAACAGTGAAAAACCCATGTCGACTTTATGACCAGTCGACCTTCCTCATGTCGACCTTTATGCAAATTCGACCTTAAGTCATGTTGACCTTGGCCCATGTCGACCTTAAATCAGGTCGACCTTCCTGCCAGTCGACCTAGTGGGGTCGACCTAATGACTGTAGACCTAAGTTCATTCTGATAGATGTACCGATTCCATAAGTACAATGGTGCTGCCATATATAACCCAGTGGTGCTGCCGGATATACGTACAGAGGTGATGCCTTGGACTGCCGTATATTAGTCCAGTGGTACTGCCATATATAAGTGCAGTGGTGCTGCCGTGTTCTGCCATATATAAGTCCAATGATGCTGCCCTGTGCTGCAGTATATTGGTCCAGTGGTGCTGCTGTGTATAAATCCAGTGGTGCTGCCCTGTGCTGCAGTATATAAGTCCAGTGGTGCTTCCCTTTTCTGCTGTATATATGTCCAGTAGTGTTTTATATGCAGGGGAGGGTTGGATAATGGAGTGGCCTTAATATTTGTCATTTTCTGGTCGAAGGGCAGCTTGTTTGACTGCAGATATCGCCATTATCTGGAAATAGATTTCTTAGCCTTCAATAGTATAAAAACCAACTTTCAGGAGGTGCTGGGAACTTGGGGATCAGAGATCAGGAGCCAGAGCAATCCATTGACAAAAAATATAAAACTGTACACCAGACGTTTGGAGCTGGAGCAGGGACCGGCTGATGGAAGGCTGATATCTCTGGTTCTGGGCATGATAGAGACAAGCCGCTAGTGTCGATAGAAAGGGGAGAGTCCCAGATTTTGGAATATACTCTCAAAAATCTATGTCAGAGAGAACCTGAGAAATATGACTGGGAATTGCAAGATGTGGACTGCTGCTTTGGAGTTGGATATCTCCAGTTCCCCAGGGTCGATTTTCAAAATTCTGGTATTCCCTGGAAAAAGGGGATTCTCAGCTATCAGCATAGGGACCTTATACACCTGGGGCCCCTAGGCAAGTGCCCATTAAGCCCATACAAAAAGATGGCCCTGGTGGTGCTGCCCTCTGATGCCATATATAAATCTATTGGTGCTGCCCTGTGCTGTCATACATACGTTCTGTGGGGCTGCCCTATATAAGTCCAGTGGTTCTGCCATATTTAAGTCCAGTGGGGCTCCCTGTGCTGCCGTATATAAGGCCAGTGGTGCTGCCCTGTGCTGCAATATATAAGTCCAATGGTGCTGTTCTTTGCTGCTATACATATGTCCAGTGGTACTGCCGTGTGCTGCCATATATAAGTCCAGTTATGCTACCCTTGCTGTCGTATATAAGTCCAGTTATGCTGCCCTGTACTGTAATGTATAAGACCAGTGGTGCTGCCCTGTGCTGTAATATATAAGACCAGTGGTGCTGCCCTGTGCTGTGTATATTAGTCCAGTGTTGCTGCTGTGTATAAGTCTTCTGGCGCTGCGATATATATGTTCAGTGGTGCTGACCTGTGCTGCCATATATACTGTAAGTCCAGTGGTGCTTTCATATATAAGTCCAGTGTGCTGCCTTATTTAAATCCAGCAGTGCTGCCCTGTGCTTCCGTATATGAGACTAGTGGGGCTGCCATATATAAGCCCAGTGGTGCTACCATATATAAGTCCAGTGTTGATGCCAGGTGCTGCCACATATTCATCCAGTGGTGCTGCCATAAACAAGTCCAATGGTTCTACCATGTATAAGGTCCAATGATGCTGCCCTGTCTATCGCAAATTTCCTGAGTGCTTTCCTGGGGTGCTTTACATGGGTCATGAACTAAAATGTATCACCCCTATACAAAACTGGAGGTTATAGGTGTGCGCACATTGAGTGTTAGGGGTGCACAATGCTGTAAAAAAGGAAAAATGTAACCGAAGTTAAAAAATTTAGAGCTTATACCAGAGTTGTTCTCTTATAGCAGCTTCTTAAATAAGGGAGTGAACAATCCCTTCAAGTAATACAAGAGAAAAGAAGTTTTAAGCAGCGCTCTTTGTGATCCGAATTCGGACCCAGCCTTGATGGTCAGGGTTTGCACATGCGCATGCATATTTCTGTGCTTGGGCAAACCCCGGGATTAAGCAGCTTCAGTGAGTCACTGGCAGGGGGCAGCTGCAGGGGAACACCCAGCGTTATATGGGCATCCCAATAAAATGCTGAGCATTCCCTTGATAAGGCAGGCGTGGACCATCAAATTATTTCTCTCCCCTTCAGCCGCATGTGAGGGGATGTGTCTGCATTCTGCTGGGCAGCGTTTATGGGCTCGCTAAGCAGCAAACTACTGCTGCTAAATGAGCCTTGCTGAATCAGACCCTAAGTACAGTAGCCAAAATATAGTGATCTGATTTCAACAAATTGATCATTATTTTCAAACCACCATCAGCATCTCCTGCACGTCACTGTCATTTTTTAAATAAAATTATGCAACACCATCAAATGAATTGTGTGAGCAAAACATGGGAAGTGTTGGGATTTGCCCAGTTGTAACGCTCTGACATCACTTGTGCCATTCGCCAAGATCGGGATGAAGAGTGTCTCACACACGCGTGCGTCTCATTGCCACAATTGGTGAACAGTGCAATGAGACGGAAAGCTATGGCGCACTGGCAGATTGAATGACTGCGGCTCCATCTGTACAAACTTTCTTGGTTAAAGTCCTTTCTGTTCCACACCACGATAGAAGTGTAGCTGAAAGCCTGTGTGTTGTTCCTGGTTGCGTGTGCCTCGCTCATTTTTAATCACCTTCTTGACACTGTCCTCTTCCTCTTGCCTCTTCTCATAATGCGAAAAGTCATCAAATATGAAAGTGGTATGTTTGTAGCTAATGTAGCTCTGACACTGAAGAGACTGGTTTGTTAATGTGTGTATGTCTTGTTAATACAACATAAGGGAGGATGGAAGGGCTCAAAGACAATTGCATCTTGTACCTCTTTTTTTGTTGGAGGTTCAAATGAACCAATCATTTCAGCCACAGCTGTGGAAGACCTTGAAATTATTGATTTGTTAAACTGTGCATATCCTATTCATGCAACATGTGGGTGGGTGGGAAGACCCAAGGACAATCCATCTTGCACCTTTTTTCTTTGCATTATGTGCTCTTTGGAACATTTTTTAGGACACAGTTTATAAAACTGCCATCCTGTCTGCCACTGCAGTGCCTCTTCTGTATGTGCTTGTGTTGCTTAGCTTAGTCAACCAGCTACCTTGGTGTAACCTTTTGGCCTAAATACAATATTGTGAGCTGTGTTCAGAATAGAATGGAATGAGGTTTAATAATACTATAGGAAAGTAAAAAAAAAAATTCTGTGACTTTAGCTGTATTATCTATTTCCCCCAAAAAATACAGATCCAAAAACAAAACCCACAAGGGTGGTTTTGGCAAAACCAATCCAGATTCAAAACACGAAGGCGATACAGATCCAAAAGCAAAACATAAAACCTAAAAAATGCCCAGATGCACAACCCTATTTATTTGTAATGTTAATGACTATACCTGATTGGGTGTCACTAATAGTTTGTGTCCATTTTTGTTCATTTTTTAAATATCATTTGAAAGAAATATACCAGGTAACCATATGTATTCTTGTGCTTTATTCCACAGGGGAAAGATGTGGCCAGTAATACTGGTGATCAGCTCTCTGTACACACTCGGTTACACCCAAAAACAATGCCGTAGGGATTGGTGTGAAAATGTGACCAATGAGACCTGCATGTTGCTTAAATGGTCATATAACGGATGCAATATTCTAAATTTGAGCAAAAATAACATCGTGGAAGTTGAAGTTGATGGAAACTCAGATTTTTCCTCTCTCACCCATCTGGATATGTCTTACAATAGAATTCAAAACCTTGACAAAGGATTTCTGTCAAATGCATTTGCTTTAAGCGTAATAAACCTAAGCAACAATAATTTAAAACAGTTACCAAACATGTTTCTTAACAATTCCTCTTCTTTGCAAGTGGTGAACCTCGAAAGAAATGAACTGGTTGAAATTCCTGCTAGTATTTTACATCCCAGCCTTGTTAACCTGACTGTAGATTGCAGCTGTGATGTAGGCAGCAGTATACAAATGCACCTAAGTAAAAACTCAACAGGCGTTTCTATATACTGTCAAATGTCTTCAAGTTGGTTCAGTTTCAAGAATTTCTATGAAGAAAATTGCAGTGGGCCAAATTTTTTAGCCCTTTATATTGTTTTGGCAATAGTGGCACTAGGCTTCATAATCGGAGGGGTGGCTCTGTACATAAGGAATAGGAAGAAAAAGTTAGCAGCGTTTGAAAACAAGGCTACAGCAGACCAATCCCCTGCGCATTGTCAACCACGATATACATCAAGGAACATGGATAGCATCGAAATTGCTTCAAACCAAGGCCAGAGGCAAGACTACGAAAATGTTTTTGTTGGTCACTTGCCAAGCAATGAAATAAAACCTTATGATTATTTGGAAGAGAAGAGAGGGCCAGGTGCCCACAGGTAAGACTTGTGATATTCTTTTTTCTGGTATGTACATGTCAAAATGGTATAAATTAATATTTCATTTAACTTATTTTACTTTGCAGTCTTCTGAAGCTTACTTCAGGTTGCTTCACTAGTAAAATGTATAAATCACCTCAAATGTAAAATAAAGGGGGCAATATGTACTGTAATATGTGAAGAAATAGTTAGATTTGGTTGTTATTTTGTTTCTGTGCAGGGTAAATACTGGCTGCTTTTTTTTACACTGAAAAATAGGTTTGGAATACAAACCCCACCCAAATCTAACTCTCTCTGCACCAAGTACACCCCCCTCCCCTGCAGGGCACATGGTTTTGTCCATTAAAGAGAGAATTTTATTTTGTGAGTGAACCAGAATCGGGGCCACAGTGCACAACTTTACCACTATACTATTCAAAAACATAGTTTTATTTTACCTAAAGCACTAATCACTTGACTCATTCACAGTATGCAGGGGCTGGCTGGCAACTTTTAGCCCGGGGGGCAAGTCCAGAGCGCTGGCCCATAAGTAACAGCGCATCATTAAAATGGAGTTTTTTCGTTAAAAATATATGTATTAATAATAAGAAGATAATAACGACACCACAGGCTGCTCCCCCTGTATAATAATAATTCCGTGACACCACAGGCCGCTCTCCCTGTATAATAAAAGTAATGCCATGACACCACAGGCTGCTCCCCCTGTATAATAATAATGCCATAACACCACAGGCTGCTCCCCCTGTATTATAATTTATGTGTCATGACATTACTTTTATTATATTATACAGGGGGAAAAGCCTGTGGTGTTGTGGCATTACTTTTATATTATACAGGTGGAGCAGCCTGTGGTGTCATGGCATTATTATTATACAGGGGGAGCAGCCTGTGGTGTCATGGCATTGTTATTATACAGGGGGAGCAGCCGTGGTGTCATGGCATAATGCCATGACACCATAGGCTGCTCCCCCTGTATAATAATAATGCCATGACACCACAGGCTGCTCCCCCTGTATAATATAAAAGTAAGGCCACGACACCACTGGCTGCTCCCCCTGTATAATAATAATGCCATGACACCACAGGCTGCTCCCCCTGTATAATATAATAAAAGCAATGCCATAACACATAAATTATAATACAGGGGGAGCAGCCTGTGGTGTCATGGCATTATAATACAGGGGGAAATCTCAGGAAACAGCAGAAATATATATATTTTTTATTTGTGAGTTTGATCCATTCCTCACTTACTGTTTGGTTTGTTTCTCCATCCTGCTGCTGCTCCCAGCTTTAATACACTGCTTACTGCTTGCTGCTGCTGCCACAGTCCCCAACTCCCCGGTCCAGCCTGCTTGCTCCTACTTTCTCTACAGATGCGTGGGTGGGCGGCGTCATCATCATGACGTCCACACTCAGCATCTATCACTGTGGGGATCAGAGGGAACAGACGGCCGGGCCCTCCTCCACGTAGCTGTGGAGGCCGGCCGCCATGTTCCTGTAGACGCAGACAGTGCAGGACTACAGAAACATGGCCGCCGACAGTGCAGGGCTAGGTAAGGCGGCCGAGGCCGCGGACACGGCCCGCAGCACTCCTGTCAGAGCGGCCTGGGGGGCACATGGCACCCTGCCCCCCGGCTCAGCCCGCCCCTGACAGTATGGCTTATATTAATGACTAGCTATGAACTTAACGCACTTACCAGGGTTCCACTAGTTATAAAGAGTATTTCATTTAGGGACATATTTATTTATTTGGTTTTAGACCTAACATTTTTAAAAAAAATTTGCAAAGATAAGAAATGAAGATTCGCCTGAATGTATGGGGAAATAAAAACATGCTGTGAAATTGGCTCTGAAAAAAACTTGACCCTGTGATGTGTTGGAAATTAAGTGAAATTTCTATTTTGATAACTTCACTTCTTCTTTGAAAAATGTCAGCACTACTGCACATGTGTATCTTCTTATCATGCACGTGCTGGAAGCCATTTTTGTGAGAAGGGATCCTATGGTAAATCGTGAATTATGCAGCTCATATGCTGCAACAATTATTGACATCTGAAGATGATCTTAGTTACTGGGGCCAAGCTCTGGAATGCTTTATATTTACAGAGCTTGGTACATATGCCAATAAAGCATGCCCCATAGAAATCTATGGTTTTGAGGTCACAAATTGAGGCCTGCAGAGAAAATCTTCCATATAAATTATTTATTTAGAAGTGGGATGCAGTCAATTAACCTACAGTCAAAATGCTGATGGTCAAAATACCGACCACCATTGACCGATGGTCAAAATACTGACACGGTCAAAATCCCGACATTCATTATACAGACATGGTCAAAATACTGACATGGTCAAAATACTGACATTTAAAATGTTGACAGGTCAAAAGGTCGGCAAATTTTTTTCATAGAACTTTTCCATTGAAACCAACAAAACCTTATTCTAGCAGGGAAGCTTAATAATACCTTCTGTACCCTGGTTTATGTATATGACTCTAACCAATGCCAAAACCTGTTATTTGCCAAACTAGTTTCCCTCCTCACCTGATTTAGACAGGGAGAACTCATTGTTGCTGAAGATTTAAATTCTACTCTGAATCCCACTTTGGATCTTTCTGCTCCTGTGGCCTCAACCAACTCCTCATCGATATCAAAACATTCAAAGGGGTCGAACCTATTATTCCCAAAGGGTGCGAGTTCCCATTCGGGTGCCGTTTTAACGCTGAAAAATGACACCCGAATTAACCCTAACTCGCACCCTTTGCTGGGCCGAATTA
Organism: Crinia signifera; assembly: GCF_055691185.1. Classification (NCBI taxonomy): domain Eukaryota; kingdom Metazoa; phylum Chordata; class Amphibia; order Anura; family Myobatrachidae; genus Crinia; species Crinia signifera. Next base: position 241,845,583 of record NC_139217.1, read on the forward strand.
GCTGAAAATTGTTGCACCTCTATGTCGTGACAATACGCAAACACTGGGCGCATCCGCACCCTTCAGGTGTAATAGGATCAACCCCAAAGTCTCTCCTGCATCTCATGAAGTCCCAGCTCCTTTGTGACTCTTGAGGGGTGAAAGACCCTTCTGCTTGTGATTATACATTTTATTCCTCACGCCATAATTTATACTCCTGTACTGGCATGTTCCAGCTAATCTACCAACTTGCTGTGAATATCCAATCAGCCCTCATTCATCATGCATTTGGTCCGACTATGCCTCTATTTATTCTGATATTTTGGGTTTGCTTTCTTGCCCTTACCCTGGCCCTTATTCTGATCGGTGCGGCCGGATCCGATTATGCGGCCAGGACCGTGCGTGCGAAACCCCGCCTTTCATACGGATCGCCAACTCTGTCCGTACGCGGTAAGAAGCTGGCCGAACGGACCGCACGTGTATTTTTCACGGAATACGCCTCCTCCATCTAAGGGAACCTCCCCCATCATTCGATGGTCGCAGACCATCGAATGCAGGACCGAGTGGTCCACCAGCTCCCGTAACCTCAGACCACACGGACATTTTTCCATGCAAAAGCAGGGATCTGGGCGGGCAGCTGACATCCGGCGATGTCATATGTCCGCCCCCTACACGTGCGTCACGGCCGCATCACCATACGTACGCCCAGCGTTTGCATGGGAACGCCCATGAAACGCAGGGCGTATGCATATGGTAATGAGGCCAAACAGCCCTTCATGCCCCTCTCCACCCCCTGTTCGGAGTGTTCACATATCATGCAGGATTTGGCCGTACGCCCCGCTCGCACATGCGCAGAGACGCCTCTGCACATGCGCACATACAAAACATCGGCGGCCCGAACGCACGCGGATATATCCGCACCGACCAGAATAAGGGCCCCTATGACATGGTGCCTTAATGAGCCAAGAGCCTTAAATGGCATCACTAGCCCTTATATGAAAAAGGAGAAAAGACAGGCAAAATTCTTGAGACCTGAGATTCCCATGGTCAGATGGTTCACGATCTTACTGCTATTAGAGCTGGCTTTCAGACTATGACAAACCTTGATTTAATTTATGGCTTTCTATCCAAATTTCACCTGCCAAAATTATCCCAAATTATCCCAAAGTGCTTTGGACCGAGATCTCCATTGAAGATATAGATCCCATGTGATCCCAGGTGGCCAAATGATTGGCTGATTGCAATCAATAAATATTTTCACCTAGAGGAAATTGGCTTGTGTCTTGAGAAAGCATGTTGTGAAACACGTGTCGACAGGAACAATAGGCCATAAACTCCCCATCAGGTATCCCCCAGGTCTACACCTTTCAACTCACCATAAACTTAACCTAAACCTTAATAACTAAACTTATCTAATAAAAAAGACACAGACACAAGTGCTGGCGTTTCAAAATGAATGTCAATTTATTTTGACATTTAAACTAAACTATATATATAATGGTGGCGGCACCAAAGAACGGTCACTATAGGAAAGTGGGGTTAAAGATGTTTACCATACACACCATCGCTGGTGATCACTCTCCCCGGTCATCCACTCGTGCTAGTGGTGACCACCCCCCGGGCGGAAGCATGGCCGATGACCATAGATGTCAGGGGAGAGCGACACCCCACTATCTACACACACACACCTCAAGATCTTACAAGGATGACCGTTCTTTACCGCCGCCTAAGAGAGAAGAAATAGTGAAGGGTGGGTGGGGCTTTTCCAGACAGAGGAAGGACTTCCTGTTAGCATATTCCTTTTCTTCCCTGTCTGTACCCTCCCACTGCTCTGATAGGCCTTGTGCCCATCCTATTTGCATGTCAGCTGACCTTCCAGTGTAACCTGGGGAACCCATCAGGGGTTTATGCTTTCTCATTGCTTATTCAGCATTCGTGGTTCTTAAACTCCCCATCAGGTATCCCCCTGGTCTACACCTTTCAACTCACCATAAACTTAACCTAAACCTTAATAACTAAACTTATCTAATAAAAAAGACACAGACACAAGTGCTGGCGTTTCAAAATGAATGTCAATTTATTTTGACAATTAAACTAAACTATATATATAATGGTGGCGGCACCAAAGAACGGTCACTATAGGAAAGTGGGGTTAAAGATGTTTACCATACACACCATCGCTGGTGATCACTCTCCCCGGTCATCCACTCGTGCTAGTGGTGACCACCCCCCGGGCGGAAGCATGGCCGATGACCATAGATGTCAGGGGAGAGCGACACCCCACTATCTACACACACACCTCAAGATCTTACAAGGATGACCGTTCTTTACCGCCAAAGCTAGGCCCCGAGCCGCAGCACCGCCACCGAGTAGGAAACGCTCAGCACTGTGTATCTAACCAGCTAAAAACATCGCCCAAAAACAGAGCTACGCCCTCCGGGCTCAGATGAACACCATCGCTTCTATACAGCGCACTCCGCTGAAAGCTGATGGCGTCATGGCGAATAACACCCCCGCCATTGGTCAGCAGGTACTTCTCAACTGCAGCGTTCACCGTCTTCCGTGAATGCTCCAGGCGGGGGCAGGACACCGCATTTCTCCACACAATCCTCGATATAATGGAGGACCACACCAACTTACATGTTGGCAAATACAGCAAAATAAAATAGAGGTCCCGCACAATCACAGAGCGTAGCTCAAGAGCGGTTACCCGCCCTAAGTCATTGCCACCCAGGTGGAATATAATGACTCTCGGGACCCCAAAATTTCGCAGGGCTCGAATCAGCCCAGCCTGCAGTCCTTTCCACAACATACCTCTCTCACCCAGCCATCTAACCTCCCCAGCCCGACGGAACACACGTACATCAGAGGCAATGGTCGCCCTAGAAGCCTAAAAGACAAAGGAATGTCCCATCATCCATACGGACTTAACGTCCTGTCAACCTGAAATATTTATAGAGAGGTTAGAAGGCTGTCGACAAGCTTGCATACCACACACTCACCACACTTGTTAGGAGAGAGGAATGAGAAAACCGTGGCCGACCAGCTCTTGAGGCACAAAACACACCGTCTGGAGTAAACTAACAAGTACGCCATGCCAGATTGTAATTATAGCCGAATTGTGCCCCCAGACGGATGTGAAAACACACCTCAAGGCCCCCACTGGAAGTTGACGAGCGCTTATTCGTCCAGTCGACCATAATGAAAAGTGACAGATAAGGCTGGCCGAATGTACCTTCGGAATGCTGCCGAGCGCCATCGACCCAAAGATTGAATCTCTGCGTCGAAGCGGCCCTCCGCAGCCGCCGAGGTAGCAGCCCCAATTCTAAAGGAATGAGACCCAAATTCCCTAGGATCGAGGCCCATGGCCTCCAGCGCCCGCCCCAAGACGTGACAAAATTGGTATTTGGTGAGCGGTGACCCATCCTCATGCATCAGCCATGCGCCGGGAAGGTCCGAACGCACCTGGGCGAAGGCCGAGACCAACGTCACAGGGCACGCCCTTTCCACCGTGCACGGGAGCAAGGACAGCCACCGCCCCCTCCCAGCCTGGTCCGTCTTAGAACGTCGCAGGTGACATAGCACCGAGTCAGCTTGGACCACCAGATCATCCACAGCCAGAGGTTAGGGCATCCGTTTTGACGGGGCCACCAGCTCCCCAATCCTGAAGGCCCCGTGATATGCCATCACGTACGCCATGCGGAACAAGAGGACCTCATAATAAGGCCAGAAAATGTCCCCCAGGGCGTCCAGCAGTGCTGGAAGTAACGACATATGGATAGGGCGCCTGCAGTCCGGGAGAGCGGGCTTAGCCCGCCGCCAACCCAGTAACAACCTGGACACCAAAAATGACCGGGACAGGTCCGCCCTACCCTGCAGCGAGGAGAAAAAGGACACCCCTGCCAAAGTCCTGCGCACAGAGGCGACAGAGCGACCAGCGGAGTATGAACTCCAAACAAAGGCCGCCATGGCCGCTTCAGGTGTCTTACCTGCTTGCGGAGCGGACAGTCTGAACTGCTCCCACTCCTGCCATCCAGCCTGATAGCAATGGAGCGTCCGTGGCGCGATAGCCCGCATGGCTAGCCCCTCCATTCCGGCCTGATCATCTGCCAAATATAAGAGGGACAGCGTTCACCAACAATGGATGCATCAGGAGCCAGGGCCAGGAACCTATTCCAGTCGGCCCTGGACAATGCGTCTGCCACAGAGTTCTCTACTCCGGGAACATGTTGTGCCACAAACTGTATGTTGAACAGCAGGCATCTCAGCACCAGGCGCGCAAGCAGGTGGACTACCGGCATGGAAGCTGAACCCTGCCTGTTAATTGAGTGCACAACTCCCAAGTTGTCGCACCAGAATATGATGCTGGAGTCGCGAAGCCTGTCCGCCCATAATTCCAGCGCCACTACAATGGGGAACAACTCCAGCAGCAATAGGTTTTTTGTAAGCCCTTCCGAGACCCATTCCACGGGCCATGGAGCGGCGCACCATGAACCGTGAAGGAAGGCTCCAAATCCCACTCCGCCCGCTGCATCAGTATACAATTGTAACTGTGCATTGGTGCGTGGGCTCGCAGGCCAAATAAGGACTCCGTTGAACTGTTCCAGGAAGGAAAGCCAAGTGCGCAAGTCCCTCTTTATCTCTGCGGAGAGACGTACATAATGGAGGGGGTGTCTGACGCCTGAGATGGATCTCTCCAACTTCCTACAAAAAACTCTACCCATGGGTATGACCCTGCATGCGAAATGCAGAAGCCCAAGGAGCGACTGGAGCTGGCGCAACTGTAGTTTACCCGTGGCCAATGCTATGCTAATGGCTCCGCGTAGCCGAGACAGCTTGTCATGGGGGAGGTGGCAAAAGGCCGCCACTGTGTCGATTTCTATCCCCAAGAAAGACAGGCACGGTACTGGGCCTTCCGTCTTGTCCGCCGCAATGGGGACCTCAAAATCCCGGAAAAGCTCCTGCAGGTATGTCAGCAGGAGCTTGCATCGCTGGGAACCAGCAGGGCCCACGCACAAGAAGTCATCTAAGTAGTGGGCCACACCAGTTTCGTCTGAACCCGACACTACGCACCAATGCAAGAAACTGCTAAAGCGCTCGAAATAGGCGCAAGAAATCGAGCAGCCCATCGGCAAGCACCTGTCCACGTAAAAACCCGTGGGAAGGCGAAAGCCCATGAACCGGAACGATTCCGGATGAAGTGGGAGGAGGCGAAAGGCGGACTCGATGTCCACCCTGGCTAACAAGGCCCCGTGTCCGTGGCCGCGCACTATATCAAGCGCCTGCTCGAAAGACTGATACCGCACGCGGCACAAGTCTTCGAGGATGGAGTCATTAACAGAGCTGCCCGGGGGATGAGACAAGTGTTGGATAAGCCTAAACTTGCCGCTAGCCTTCTTGGGGACCACCCCTACAGGGGAGAGAACCAAGTTCTCAATAGGGGGGGACGGGAAGGGGCCCACCATCCTACCCAGGCTCACCTCCTTGTCCACCTTCTCTAAGACTACCCCGGGCATCTGTATTGCGGATTTTAAATTACGGGGGGCATGAGCTATTACTTCCCCCCGAATTGGTAAGCGGAAACCCAGGCGGAAGCCTTTCTCTAAAAATTCAGCCTCCTCCCTACACGGGTACCGTCCCAGCCAGCCGGCCAAGCTGTCAACCCGTACAGGAGAAGGGGCCTTACTGAGGTGCGCCCCCGGCTGCTGCAGCCTGGGAGGTGCCTCCTTGCTTTCCTTTCCTGCAATCCTTAAATGGGTGATTGCCCCAGCATTTTGAGCATGCGTGCTTGAACTTGCATGAAGCGCCAAGGGCGCAACCCGCTCCATTGAAAGTGAAGCAACGCCCAGCGGGGGCTCCCCCCGCCCTCCCACGAAAGGGTTGCTGGTTCTTGCGAGGGGCGGGGCTGGAGGCTGGCGTGGCCGCAGGAGCAGCCGCAGGAGCAGCCGCAGGCTTTGGCCCCATCCATATCTCCACGTCCTTACACCCAAAAGCCATAACGGCCAACCCGGACTGCTTGCGACGGAAGTTCTCATCATAGGAGCGCCATGAGGAGTCGGCTTCGGAAAGGAACATCTCATGAATCATGTGCATGTAGCGCACCATGTTCATGTGTTCCTGCGGTCTTGTTTCTAAGTAACAAGCCGCGAACATAAACATGCCCGCCTGCCACCGGTGATAGGTGCAGTAGGCCTCCTCCCCAATACCCCCTCGTCTCTTCGCCGCGCGATATTCTTTCTCTGCCTGCGCCGTCATAGCGAAGAAGCTGACGTACTTCCCGTCCCTAATGCGTTCCTGAACGCTGCGCCTGAGTCCCCTAAACACGGCCTTGTTCTCGCACTGGACTACTTTTCCCCTAGGGAACAACGGGGACCCCGGGCTACCGCTGGAACTGGAGTGCCTACGGCACCTGTGCCTGCGCCGCCTGCGGGATTTACGGCCTCCCTCTTCCTCCGACGTTCCCGAGTCGGACCCGCCAGAGGAAGAGGAGGTATGTGCAGCCCTACGCCTGCGCCACTTGCGTTTAGACGCTGACCCACCTGAAGTACCTTCCACTGGTACGAGGCTCATCTGGGAGGACTCCTCCACCAAACCCACCGGAGGGGTTCCGGAAGCGACGATATCCCTCGCACTGAGAGGGGCCGTAGGTCTTGCAGTCGCGGCCGGGGCGGCCCTACCTGACAGGGCTGGGGTAGGGATCACTGAGGTGGCCGAAGGGGCAGGACTGCTGTCCGGAGCACCCCCCCAGGAGCAGGTGACTGCCTCATAAAATTGGATAGCAGGGACAGGAACTGCTGTACCCCCCCATCTGCAGCCGCAGGTATCAGGGGGGTTGCTATGGGTACTGGAGCAGGAGGGGCAGGGGCCTGAGTACTGCGTAGTGGGACTAGCCTGGCCCTTCTAAGCAGCTGTCGCCTAGCCAGGTGCAGCGGAGACCTCATCCCTGTGGCCCTCACTCCCCTAGGTGTTTCAGCGGGGGCTGCTGGCACCATCTGGGCCCTATTCGGCCCCTGACCCCCACCCCTGGCCCGCCCACGGCCCCTACCCGGTCTAGTAAAGGTGGGAGGGGGAGCTCCGGAGGGGAGACCCCTCTGGGGCAGCCTAGAAGCCAGGATGGGGATGGATGAGGGGCGGAGGATAGACATGGCCCTAGCTGCTTCATGGGGCTGTGTAGGGGTGGGCTGTCCTGCCTGCACGAATCCGCCTCTGGCGCTGGACCGGGCGGAAGGCCGCGATCCAGGCCTAGCAGTCGCGCCTGCGGGCGTGCGGGGGCCTAGCCCTCTCCCGCGGATGTTTGCGGCACGGGCTCTACCCCTGCCCGACCCCCCCTGGCCGCCGCGACCACCGCCGCGCTCCGCGGCCTGTACTCGCAGTACGCGAGGTCCGGCGCCGGGCCGCGTCATCAGCCGGCGCCGCGACCATCGCGTCAGGCTGTGCGGGCGGCTCCGGCGCCGCCAGGCCTCGCCGCGATCCCCTCCGGTCCCCACTGGAACCACCAGGGACCACGCCGCTAGGCCCCGCGACCTCCCAAGCAGCCTCAGCAGAATCGGTAAGGTGGGCAGGTGGGCGGGTAGCCCTACGCGGCCTATAGGCCATGATGAAAGCTAGTCTAGCTAGGTAGAGAGGGACAGATGAAGATAGAGAGGGACAGATCTGGTCCTGCAGCAGCTTTTCCAGACAGATGAAGGACTTCCTGTTAGCATATTCCTTTTCTTCCCTGTCTGTACCCTCCCACTGCTCTGATAGGCCTTGTGCCCATCCTATTTGCATGTCAGCTGACCTTCCAGTGTAACCTGGGGAACCCATCAGGGGTTTATGCTCTCTTATTGCTTATTCAGCATTCGTGGTTCTTTTTCTTTCTAAGTCAATATTGTTATTATAACCAAATGTGATAGAAATTAACTGTATTAGCCCACACGCAAAAGTTTTGGGGACAACAGTGCCTAGTAAAGGGTCTCCCCTCCAAGTGTAGGTGAAACCCTCATTTAGCCATTAACCCTATTCAGAAAAGTAATTATCATTAATAAAGATAGAGGTTATAAAGGCTACAAAACGTATGCAGGTGTATTATTGCTTACCGACCACCAGAGGCCAGCAGATCACCAATAATACAAAATAGGAACCAGTTTCCCCTTATACATTGGCATACAGCATTAAAATCAAAGGCTGAATCTCCAATTGTTATATAAAAAAAGGGTGATCAGCAGCTAAATAACTGGCAGCACTATTGCACATACTGTGGCCCTTATTCTGATCTGTGCGGAAATTCCCGCATTCTTACGGAGCGGTCCGCACGCCACGGTGTTTTTCCGCATGCGGCCATCGTCCGTAGAAACGCCCACGTGTCCTCCGCATTCGGACGGACTCACTCTTTAAGAACAGGGCGTGTTTACGGACGACATACAAATCATGCGTGTGCGGGAGAAACACTCCGATTCGTCACGGTATTACAGAGTATTACAGAGTATGCTCGGGAATACCGCATCCGAACGGGAGCCAAGCGGTGCTACCGCACGTAAGCGGAGGATTTCCGCCAAACAACCCACTATGAAGTATCTTCTGCAATACATCACATGACCCACTTATTCAATTACCTACCCTCATAAAAAACAGCTTATTTGGAATTGGAATCAATTAGATTCCAATATATCCTTACAAGCATGCCTAACACATGCATAGCACACATTAACCCTTACAGCAATGTAAGTGCAATGGTTTCTATTACACCCTGTGTCAAACATTATAAACATTCTACACATATACTATTTAAAGTGCTAATAAAACCAACAACTGTGAACTTGCATAAAGAATTTATTAAAATATCTATTTAACATAATGAAAAAAAAAAAAAAGGAAACATTAAATGAGCAGGTCTTTTAGGTCCTGCAAGTCGGCTTGAAGGAGCCGGAGATGGTGCTCTGCTCGCAGGAGGGCCCCACGCACCCCCTCATCTGCCGGTGTGGTGTCATCTGTGGGCATGTCAAAGGGGCAAAAATTAGTCATGTTATTCATGCATACATTTCACATACTACGACATAAATTGCACAAATGCTAGGTGACATGTGTATATATATATATATAGAGATATATATCTATCTATGTAGAGAGATAGAGACACACATAGATAAATATATATGACACATACATATATACATACATGCAAACTTATTTACTACATACTGTCTATTTTGCCCTCGACCCTTAACTCTGCAGAAGACATAACAGTCATATTGTTTCTTCTCAGTCACAACCCACCCATGACTAACCAATGTCAAGCAGGTCATGGCCTACGTCAATAACAACTTGTCACAATCTGCTCAATCTAAGTTCAGTGATGGTTGGTGGCATGGGAGTTATGCAAATGTCAGGAATGCACAATACACATCCTCTAAATCATAATTCTGTCTAAACCAACCTACAATTCTGTGAGTGACAAAAATAAATCAGAACTACAGGGGGGGTTTAGGTAGAGGAGGCTCCGGGGACACTGCCAACTTGTGACGCCATTCCAAGGTAGGCCGGCCCATACTCCATTTCGAGCATACATCCTACAGTTTATAAATAACATTCACCAACAATATCGATGCCACTATTTGATGGGTCATAATCTACGCTTGCAGCAGGTGATTTTAATCCACAAATGATCCACTCATCCCTTTACTCCTGGATCCTGTTTAACTTCAACGGTTATGTGGCAGTCCAAATGGACCTCCAACCCATCCCACAAACCTGTGTAATTGAGAGGTGTCCTGGATGAAAGTGATGCCTTGGACTCCCCATCTAACCCGTACCTGTATCTGTAGCTACCCACTTTGGGGTCTATATGATTAGTATGTGGCCAAAATTTTTAATCAACAGTGCTACATAACATATACCAGTACAACTACTTCATGAATGATGCATTATGTAAACATACCGATCTGCGGCGAGTCCGGTGCCTGGCACGCCTCCTCCCCCTCGGAACTTGATGTGTCCGGGGCAACCGTGGCCTCCTCAGCCCCCTCCTCCGCCATCTCCTCGACCACAACAACCTCCTCCTCCAACTCCTCCTCCACCTCCTCCTCCAACTCCTCCACCTCCTCCTCCAACTCCTCCACCTCCTCCTCCAACTCCTCCTCCACCTCCTCCTCCACCACCACCAGCACCTCCTCCTCCACCTCCTCCTCCGCCACCAACACCTCCTCCTCCGCCACAAACTCCTCTTCCACCTCCTCCTCCTCCACCTCCTCACGCACCACCTCCTCCTCCACCATTTGCTCCTCCTCCACTTCCTCCTCTTCCACCCTTGCCGCCACCTCCTCCTGGGGGTCTTGGGCCTCGTCCTGGGCCAGGCCTGCCTCCGCCTGTTCACGGGCCTGTCGGGCTCGGGCTCGTGCTGTGTGGTAGAAAAAAACATCATGGTCAATGTCGGCTCATTGGGGCACATTTATTCATCCATAACAAGACATACATGGAAGGGTGATAATGATGGCAAACGATGCAGGAAAGTAGCTCCTTACTGTTAATGGACTCCAAATTGTGACATTTAAATTATTATGTGATTGTTAGTCATTTGTTCACACATTACAACCCAGGCATTTATCAATGTGTAACACATATTAGATTGGGCACATTGTATGCATCAGAATCCTCAATGCTATGGCATGACATATAAAAGGCACATGACTGCATGTTAACCAGGAAGAAGCACACATAAGAGTCTATGGACTTTTAAACCCATGGACACCCACTTATCATGAGACACATTTTATTGCTTATATATGCTATGTTGTAAGTGCGAAATTTCATAGCTAAAATACTCACATTCAGCAATTTCGCCCCTTATTTGTGTGAGCAGCTGGGGCTGGCGCCTGCGGAGGTCCGACCACCGCCTCTCCAGCTGCCCGAGGGACCTCCGCACCCGAGTGCGGGCGTAAATTCGGCGCCCTGCCGCTCTGTACGCCCTCCGCTTATGGCGGTTTGTTATGAAGGGCCCCGCACGGCCCAGCCTTGTCTCCATGACGGAGACAAGAACCTTGAGCTCCTCATGCGTGAAGGGTTCTGCCCTTCGTGTCTCCGCCATGTTGACAATGGCATCTATCAACCAATCAGGTGGTGGCATTGGTTGATCACAGTTATTTGTGATAATAACTTTATTGTTCATTTTTACATTAACAGCGTCTCTGCGCCAACACAAATGGTGAAAAATTCGCATGCCTTCAAAACCGTAGTGTTGATGTATGCCAATGAACAAATCTGATATATATAAAACACAGTGTGTATGCCCTTAGCAAATCCAATAAGGCCGCGCTCCGCCAAGCAACGCGTGCTATAGCTTAGCAAGGCATAGCTGTAGTTAGCATTACTTACTCTATGCATATATGTGTATGCGTACATTTATGTGTAAAAGACACATACACACACTTGCAGGTATCCTGAAACCAGCATTATACACCAGCCCTGCCTGCCTGCCTGCCTGCCTGCCTGCCTGCCTGCCTGCATGCTCCTTGAAATGTTGAAACATGTGAATAAATTCCAACATCATATATAGATATATATCTATATATGCAAACAAATCATACATCAACACAGGAAATAATCACCAACACATGATAGAATAAATCAATGTACTCACCAGTCATCAGGGATAGTATCAACTACAATAATGAAGATATAACAAACACATAAGATCCCTTGTCCAAGGTATAATAATTAGCACCTATATTGAACTTCCCCCCAAACTAAGCACATATGATAAATATCTCCTATTTCTTTGCCATTAGGAGGGCAGGCTGGCTAATTTTCGTGTTGTAACACTGACAACTAACACACTGTACTTATTTGAAGGGGTGATTTGTACAATAATTGGTGTGTTGTGTCAACTCAATAACATGTACCTGAAGTATCTTTGCGCCACAGAGTCCCGCAGCTGGTATCCCCTCCGGCATTCAGGGGCGCGGGATGGGCGCATGGGCGGATCTTGCGGCTCAGATGGTACCTCCCACTCATCAAAGGGTATCTCACGCCGCACAGCAATGTTGTGGAAAAATATACACAGGCCCACGATCCTCGACACCATTTCAGGCGCATATTGTAAGTCACCACCAGTGCGGTGGAGCACTCTAAATCGACCTTTTAAAAGGCCAATTGAGCGCTCCACCACTTGCCTGGTGGCAACATGCGCCCGATTGAATGCCTCCTGTGGGCCCGGTGCTGGGTAGCTGTACGGCGTAAGTAGCCAGGGCGTACATGGGTAACCGGAGTCACCCAGAACCCACGCATCACGGCCTTCCAGCTCTTGGAGTCTATGCCATATCCCGGTTTGTCGGATGACATGAGAGTCATGGGCACTTCCGGGAAACTTCGAGTTGAAGGCGAGAATCTCCATGGATGGGCCACATACCACCATCACGTTCAGTGAGTGGAACAATTTGCGGTTCCTATATATCTTCTCACTTCGAGATGGAGGCACAAATGGTACATGGGTGCCATCCACAGCCCCTATCACATTAGGGAAGCCAGCAATTTGATGGAAGGCCTGCTGGCTTCTGCGCAGGGTCTCGGTGGCAAATGTCATGGCCATGAAGTGCCCCTTGCGCCTGAACATGGCCGACGTCACACGCCTCAGGATTCGGCAGAAGGCCGGCTGAGATATTCCAGCAAGTACTGCCACTACTTGTTGGAATGATCCTGAGGCGCAGAAATGCAACACCGCCAGCAGCTGTGTGTGAGGCGGAATTGCTGTCGTGATCCCGTGTAGAGGTTCCAGATCGCTCTGAATTAAGGTGAGCAGATCCAGAATGACATGTGGCGGTAACCGGTACCTAGTAAGTACCTCATCATCGGGCATAGCAAACAGAGTCACCCGTGTGCGATAGATTCTAGCACGTCCTGGCCTCCTTGGCCGACGAGTGGGGAGAGCCGCAAGTGCCCTTAGCCTCCTCTCCATGTAGCGCATAATAGCTTCTGCAACCTATAAAGAAATGAACATAAATACTGATGCACCTATGCACATAATGGCCATATCCCACTACAAATAGATTTGTAGCCTTCAATACGTACAATAGATGGCCGCCCCATGAAATCCCGCAGATCCATTTGACTCTCTAATGATGACACAATAATATGAACTCAATACACACCGTCCAAAACACACAGATAAAGGTGTCAGCATTTTTTGCCGACATCATGTACTATGACACATTTCATCTATTGCTGGGACATGTTGTCCTGCAATAGATGAACCCACACAGGTTTAAGCCCTGTGAGTGAAATAGTGAACATGTGACATGTTGCAATAATAATACACCACTTTGCTGGCCCAACAATCTGTAGTCAGTGAGGCAATAGTGCATACATTCATACACTTACATTGTTAATGGATATCATATCTACAAGGAGCATGGAAGAGCTTACCTTAGACCCTGACAAGTCCAGATCTGAAGACAAATGATTCTAGCAGGAAGACATTATTTATAGGGCTCTCACATGTGTGGTCTATAACAGTAGAGATGAGTATTGCATGACTTGTGGCCTGGATTCTCTAAGGGAATGGGCTACTTTTAGCTTGCACTAAAACGCCACAATACCACAGTAGTCATGAATGAAATGTCATGTCATGCTAGCAAATAGCATGTGTATTGAGCAATAGTCACAGGTGTATCAGAAGATTCTATGCAATGTTAGCATTGGTGACCAGTATTTCATGTCGAACTTTCGCCAGGTTTTACACAATGGAATTTCCGCCACCGTATGCGGCGCGAAAAACCAGCGACGTACGCTCACGCACGGAACGCAGCTGCCGCTGATGTCCGCCAAACAGATTACACAAACAGTATATAAAGGGGTATTAGAAGGTGACAATGTTGTTGCTAACATGGCTGGATCCCAACCAGAGGTGGACCCAGTGCTGCAGCAACTATTTGACCAGATGGACTCCAGCACCACCTATGTGCCACTGCACATGCGGGCAGTGGGTAATGAGGAGGCTGCTGGCCCTTCTCCAGCAGGGGAACCTGCACCTGACCATTCTACAGCAGGCCAACCTACACCTGGCCCTTCTGCAGCAGGCCAACCTGCAGCTGGCTCATATCCACCATCAGCAGAATTGTTTGGAACACAACAGGGGACTTCACAAGGTAGTACCATGGCCAGCACTTCAAGTGCAGCGACTGGTGCCAGGGGGCGTGGCCAGGGACGTGGCAAGGGGCGAGCCAGGGCAACAGCGGAACCACCCAAAAAAAATAAGGCATATGAAGCACAGGAGCTGGCCATCCTGGTTCCCCGAGCACGTGATTGGATAGAGTGTCCATCCGAGAGGCTGACACACACACGCAGATGGAAGATTTGGGAACAGATAACGGCAGAGATTAATGAAGTAGCGCCACAAGTTCGTGAGACGGACCATGTGAAGAAGAGGCAAGTTGTTTTGTGATACATGTGGCCAGTAATAGCCAAGTAATGATTGAATTGATGCTTAGATGCATTTAGCAAATGGCCCGTGAGGTTGTTACGATACACATACATTATTGCCATGTAATTTCATTGTGAGTTAGAGTACGGTGATTGTGAATGTGTATTGTAACGGTTGATATCATAGTTGCATGTAATATTATATATGGGACAATAATCACATGTTGTAATATGTAGCACAGAGCAATGGCTGCAACAGCTAACATTGGGAGTGACATGTATTAATATGTCAACTTACATTGCAGGTGGCAGGACTTCAAAACCAACCTGAAGAGGAAGCTGACCAAGCGGTGGGACCACAGCCAGACATCTGGGGCCGGCCCCATGCCATCAGGGCTAGAGCTCACCCCCCTGGAGGTGATGGCCGAGAGCTGCATATCAGTTGAGGAGATCCGGGGGGTGAGCACTATGGATAGCGAGGCCCCAGCTGAAGTGTTTGCGTCTTTTCTGGAAGGTAAATATTGGTCATGCCATAAACTTGTGCAAGTAATTATCGTAGAATGTCTCCTAATTGTGTTTATCTTTGCCCACAGACACCCCACCGCTTGGTGACGACTCTGTTCAGGAGGTGGAGGAGTCCGTGCCACCTGGCCCCAGAGGTAGGCCTGTGCAGCAGCAGGCATCGGGCCAAGCCGATTTGGCCGCCTTGGCCGAGGTGCTTGGGGACATCAACCAGCAGGGAGACTTGGCATCAGAACGGGTGCGTAGGACCGAGGAGATCCTGGCGAGCTTGGTCAGCACCCAGCAGTCCATGGCTGCGAGCATGCAGGCCATGGCTGCAAGTGCTCAGGTGCTGGCCGAGCAAGCCACCCGCCAAAATGATCTCCTCCTCCACCATAATGAGCTTATGGTGGAGCTGGTTACCAGCAACAGGGTCCTAATGGCATCCGTTTCTGGTGCATTACCAGCGGCAACACTCCCTGCTGGCAGGAGGGGTAGACCAGCCAACCCCTCCACATCATCTGCTCCACCTGCCCCAGCATCTGGCCGTCCCCGAAGAGCTGCTGCACAGGCCAAGGAGCCTACCAAGGCCAAACGTGGTCGGAAATGAACTTGTGGCTGCATTAATCTCTGCCGTTATGTGTTCCCAAATCTTCCATTGTGCTGTGTGTGTCAGCTTCTTGTGTCCAATCACGTGCTGAGGGGAACCAGCTGAGGCCTTGCTTCATATGTCCTTTGTGGTTCCCCTGTTGCCCTCTTTTGCCTGGCATTACTGTCAGCTGTACTTGAAGTGATGGCCATGGTACTATCTTGTGAAGTCCCCGGTTGTGTTCCAAATGATTCTGCTGATGGTGCATATGAGCCAGCTGCAGGTTGGCCTGCTGCAGAAGGGCCAGGTGTAGGGTGCCCTGCTGTTGAATGGTCAGGTGCAGCTTGCCCTGCTGTAGAAGGGCCAGCAGCCTCATCATTTCCCACTGGCTGCATGTGCAGTGGCACATAGGAGGTGCTGGAGTCCATCTGTGTGCAATTATATTTGTTTTGTATTATTATTTATTTTGCGGCATTCCTGCCATGTTGATTATTGTTTGTATGTATTATTTTATGGTCATTGCATCACACTGCCATTGACTGTGACATGAATATAAATAAATGTGTTTACTTTACCCAAAATGTGTGGTTTCATGAGTACATGTCAAATACACATGTGTATTGCTAGTATTAATATTCTGTCATGTCCATTGTTAGCAGTTTTAAAGTGTCTGACAAGTACAGCATATGTGGGTGTTTAGTACGGGTTCCTTGAAGCAGCAATGGTTTCAATTAAAGCACTGACAAGCGGCCTATTAGTGAGTAATGAGTAAAGGAGTAGATTCTATTGGGTTCAGGTGTTAATGGTTGTAGTCATTAGGCGTACGTTCGCCTACCGCATGAACGAGTGGTGTCCGCAAAGCAATAGTACACTTGTGGACACCGCACATTTCTGCCCTTTTTTAATCGCGTGCATTCGGAGTGGTTTCCGAATGTACGCCCCCCAACATAAGTGTACTCCCCCGTGTCCGCCCATGTTTCCGCCCCGTTTTGCCCACTTTGAAACTACGCCCATGTGTCATTCCGCATGACGCCCATAATACGCCCCTATTTCCAGACTGATAGCGGTGAACAGTTTTGGACGGGATTTGCCCGAACTGGTACCGAGTCAAGGCGTGGCACATGCGCGTAGCGTTCTCCACGCATGCGCAGACGTCGTAAAGACGCGATCCGTAAGTACGCGGTAAAGTCCGCGTCAATCAGAATAAGGGCCTGTGAGAGAACCTGCCAATGACATACTAACAGTATATACACACTAGGAGATAGCATAGAAAATCATATGTGGAACCTTCAAAGTGAAAATAAATTATATACTGTGAGATTGCATGCCAATTATGTGCTGGTCCCTAATTAACTGAACACTAGGCAACTGTACCCCATGAGTGGTCTTCTACCCCTAAGCAGGGGATACTCTCATACAACCATTAATTCTATCTAGAGGTTAATAACCTACCATCATTTAAGATAGGCTGTATGAGATAAAAACATATGCGGATGTAATCCAGATCACCTACCACTAAAGACCAGCAGATCACAAACATTAGGAGGACAGCATAGAAATTACATGCCAAACCTCCTAGTGTGGAAAAGAGTGATCAGCAGTAAAACAGCTAGCAGCACTTTAATTGCATATACTGTGAGAGAGCATGCAAATGACACGCTGTCCTCTCTAACTAACTGAATCACTGAAACAACTGTGATCGCTAACAATACAGTATATACACACACCAAAAGGCAGCACAAAAATGTACATGCTGAACTTCTTTAAATGTGTAAAGAGTGATCAGTAGTGAGATAATCAACAGCACTAATCACAAACTGCGGAATAGCAGGCAAATTACAAGGCTCGTATAATTATAAACCCCAATTTGAGGAAAATAACCCAGCATCAGTAGAAATAGATTATATGAGATATAATATGTGCAGCTGCAATTGTGCTTAGTGACTACAAGAGGTCAGCAGATGACTAAAAATGACTCCGCACGATACTGTAGTTGTATATTTATAAGAACTGAATACCCTTCTGCATAAACCGTTACAAAACAAACAGTTTTGTGGCTGGGTAGGTTCATAGCCGTTAAGAGGAATATAATCCCAAAATGGCTCTATCTTTTTCAGACCCTTCCTATAGCTATTCCTGCTTCTACCCTAAATAATATTCAAAAAGCGCTAGAAGAGAGCTTAATAGGCCACAAACCAAGTCCCAGAAGGGGACAATATTTGGACAGGTCCACCATATATGGATATCATCGAACCTCTGCAGCCACACCCACGGCAACAGTCAGATTAAGAGGACAGGTACATTTTATCTCTCAGGGCTTTATTTGGAACTATTATGCAGCAAAAACCTTGGGGAGGTTAGTCACAGGAGATGCTAGAGGTCTTCCTGACATAAAACTCTACTATCTGGCCTTACATCTTTCTCAAATTATTGCTTCCTTTTCCCTCCCTGGCTCTACTTCCTAGCTTGACATTGAGTTAGCATATATCAATCTCCAAGACCTGACTACAATATAGAGTTTGCCCTCCTCGCACGCACCGGCCCTCTACACCTAAACTGCTCCCTACTATCAAATTGAATACTAAACTCCGGTATTCCTTATCTTATAAGAGGAAACTTAACTCTCTGATGCCTCCATTGACCTCTCTTTGGCACAATCCCCTTTTTTATCTTGGATATTCTTTCACAAAGTTCTGCAATTGTACTAAGATCAGGCTTTAATTTACTGCTGACTTTTCCGACGATGGTCAATGGCTGTCTCAGTCTAAACTACAAAAGAAAACCCCATAATAGATACTTGACCTCTTTGAATTCCTTCAAATTTGCCAATTTTTTTTAGAGATGAGCGGGTCCGGATCCCCAAGATCCGACAGATCCGAATATCGGGGATCCGGGCCAGATCTGAGCCGGCTCGGGAGTTCCCGCCTGAATTCCGGACCAATAACGAGGCCGAACGTCATCATCGCGCTGTCGGATTCTCGCGGGAGCGGGATCTTATAAAAGACGCATGCGCGCCCCGCCATCTTCACTCCAATCTTGCAGAGGGAAGAGGGTGGTTGGGAAGCTCCGTGTGCTCCGTGCTGTGCTCTGTGCCATGTGCTCCGTGCTGTGCTCCGTGACCTGCCCTGTGCCCTCACTGCCCTGTGCTGTGCTCCGTGCCATGTGCTCCGTGCTGTGCTCCGTGACCTGCCCTGTGCCCACACTGCCCTGTGCTGTGCTCCGTGACCTGCCCTGTGCCCTCACTGCCCTGTGCTGTGCTCCGTGACCTGCCCTGTGCCCTCACTGCCCTGTGCTGTGCTCCGTGACCTGCCCTGTGCCCTCACTGCCCTGTGCTGTGCTGTGCTCCGTGACCTGCCCTGTGCCCTCACTGCCCTGTGCTGTGCTGTGCTCCGTGACCTGCCCTGTGCCCTCACTGCCCTGTGTTGTAGACTTGAGAGTCAGTGACTGTTTATAGGCCTGAGCCCTGTAGTGTGATTTAACTAACTAGGTGCTGCAGTGCTCACACGCAGGGGCTGCAGTGTCCACTGTCCAGGGGCTGTCCTGTGGCCCGTGCCCTGTTGTGATTTATTTAGCCCTAAGCCCTGTGTTGTGATTTATTTAGCCCTGAACCCTGTGTTTTTTGTGATTTATAAAATATTCTTTATTAAATTTTTCACATAAATAACATACCATACAAAACAAATAAGTTAATTTTCACAGAATATCCTCAACAATATTTTGATAGCGTTAATGTCACATACAAAAACTAATAACTAAATAACAAAACAAAGACAAAAAAAGGGAAAAACAAAACAAAAGTAAATGTACATATTAATCAGTGCAATGATATTGGTCTATAACTCTATACATATCCCCCCTATTACCAGTCAACATGCAATCTTTCTAAGATCCAGGTGCCCTACAAAGCATGAGGACCAGCTACCTCCTGATAATTGATATCTGTCTCTAGAAATTCAACTCTATACTGTGTAATACCGCTATGTAAAAAGAAAAAACAACCCCCTTTCAGTTGAGCAAACGATGGTGGGGCCCTTTACTTAAGTGCAATAATCGTAATACTAAAGTGCTATATGTTCTCATATCGTGAAAAAATATCTTTATAATTAATATTTACTATAATTATCAATTACTATATAACAAGTGTAATAAAAGAATAATTTTCTAACCCTTCGTAACAAACAATATTTCTCCACATCTAATATAAACTTATCTCCAATAATCTCTGTGGTTGCTATATAGCATATTCATAAAATTTCTTTTTCTTTTTCTTTTTCTTTTTTCCACGTTGCTTCCCCCTTACCCTTTCCTTTCCCTTTTTTCCCTAAGATTTGTGAGCAGCAGTACCATTACCCCGTAGCTACCGTATATCCAGTGCTCAAATTATGAAGAACAGTACTTGTAAATTAGGGAAAAAAAAAAAAAAAAAAAGACATTTCTAACTCACTTTAAAATATATAGAGTGATACCACAGCCCCCAAACTTTGAAAAATTTATTTAAATTATTCCTATTGGTGTATATCACCATCTCATGTTTGAACACCTCATTCACCAGATTGGTCCACTCAGAGAGAGACGAGGATCTGCCGGCCATCCAAGATCTAGCAACACATACCTTAGCCAGAGCTGATAAGATATTTGCCATCTGCCAACATTCCCTCATATCTCCCGTACCGGACCAGACTCCCAAGATTAAAGAGTATGGAGTAATTTCGCGAGACGGGATTCCCAAGTCAATCTCAGTGCTGCAGTGCTCACACGCAGGGGCTGCAGTGCTGCTGAGTAGTACACTGTGTACAGGGGCTGCAGTAATACAAGGGGCTGTGTCCAGTGTGACGGCCTATATCTTATCCATTGTCCAGTGTCACGAGTCACTCACGACATATATCCTGTGTCCTGTGTGACGACATATCCTTTGTCCAGTGTGACGACATATATCCAGTATCCAGTGTGACGACAATATATCCTGTGTCCAGTGTCACAAGTCACAACATATATCCTGTATCCAGTGTGACATGTAACATGACATGAAAAATGTGTAGTGACCTCATCCCAGTTATATGTGGTGTGTGTATCTTTAGAGAACATTATCCATTGTCCTTACATAAAAACTGACATTAACATCCTTTTTTTTAATCTTGCCTACAGCAAACACGTAGGAGAAGAAGATATATATTTGGAGAGTGATGTTAATGAGGGCGACCAACCAATTTACAGCAATACTCAAGGGGTTTATTATGACTACTCTGAGTCTACTATAATCAACAAAGAAGATGACGATGTCTACATTTTACCGGATCAGTAATCCAGTAACTGCATCACTAAGAAGAATCTGCAGTCACCATTGCATTAATGCATTACAAGCTTGCAGTTTTTTTTTACCAATTCGAACTGCTTGTTATTCCATATTCTCCCTCCAGTAACTTATATTGATGTTAGTAGTCATGTAATGTACTGTATAGGCCAATTCACTCTGTGACATTGACATTGTTACACAGTATAATGCATACAATGGTTTATAAATATGTTGACAAGTCTCTTGCCTTGTATGTGTCACCCTATTACAGAAGAAGGCATTATATAAACACCATACTGCCAATGACAATTTGTACAGGAAGCATTTAAATGCAATTTACTACTGTTTTAGAAGCTAGCAAAACCCCTAAAGATGATTGAAATAAATATTGGTGTGACCAGAATCCAAGAGCCCTTCCTCAATGAGCAGGGTGGTCTGGACATATCTCTGATCTTATGTTTTTCTTTTTTTTCTTATCAATTTACTGATTTTGTTAGTATTTTAAAACAAATTAGGCAAAGAAGGTTACATAGGCAAACATTACTATTGTCTTGACTAGAGTAAGCAGCATTTTAAGATTTACCAAGAATTCGGGACTCAAAAATGCGCATCCAGCAGAAGCAACAATAGCGATAATATTTAGCCTATCAACAAGGCCATATAATTGGGTTCTGTAACAACTTATACTAAACATCTGCTGTAGATGTGTAATGCTTGTGTTTGTGGGCTTGCCCTAGATTGCTTGAAATGTGGCTGCACCTGCAGTTTTTAAGCAAAGAAATAATCTGTCTCTCCACTTGCAGCTTAATAGCTGGTCAGCAACAGGGAGTGCCGGATTAAGGGGGTCATTCTGATTGACTCTGTAAACTGCGAAGCTCCCAGATGACGAGTCCCTGTGACTCCGCCCCGCTATGTGAAGGGATGTGTTAGAAAGACACATCCCCTCGCATGTTCCCGCAGCAGCGGAAATAATTTGATGGTCGCCGACCATCAAAGGATTTCCACTGCCTTTGCAAATATAAGTAATTTGAGACTGACTTATATTTGCGGCCGCTAGGATGAAGACGGGGTGGGTGGCTGACATGTGACATCAGCCGCCCGCCCCAAGGCAGGTACCCATGCGTTTTCATGGGAAAATACCCCGACCACCCCGTCCCTACCTCCCCGCTGCAAATTGCCGCGGCTGTTCACAGTCGGTGTTTGTGCATGCATGCAAACCCCGAACATTGGGATAGGGGCCAAATTTGAAACAGAATCGCCCCCATAGGGCTTACTGGGCCTGTAGCCTGGAGCTGAAAATGTTCATGGGCCTACTATGAGAAGGGGAGGAGGTGAGGCCAGTGCCATGTAGGCATGTAGAACCCGTACACTATAATAACCCCCAGTGTCAACCTTAATGTATAAAAGTATAGATGGAGCGGGTGTCATCTTTGCAGGGCTGGCGGTGCCACACACCAGCCCCCACCAGCCTTACAACGGAGCTCCCCCGCCGCCTTTCCGCCGGTCCCCACCACGTTCCCCAACCTCCCCGCTCCCCCCCTAACCCTGCGCATCTCCCTGATGCGGATATGAGCGTCCCAGTCAGATGTAGCATTTGCTCGCCAGCGGGGGTGGTCTGGCGAGCCACAGCGCTGGATGAGCGGTGCTACATCTGTACAAACATTTCATCATTTTGTGTGAATAATAGAAATGTAATTTTAATACTTATGACTTATGGCCAACCATGTGGCAAAAGGTCATCATCATGCTGTCATGATGATAGAGACCTTCAGTGAAGACCTTAAACTATAGAGAGCATATAATAGAGAGAACTCCAACAATCTCCACAAAGTACGCAGGACACCACAGCCACACACTACAGATGTCCCCTTTAATATCCTTGCTGCAATGCTCCTGCATCACAGCAAGGATGCTACGCCATCAAAGTAAATGAGAACATATTTCCTGCGATATTACACAAAATCGCCCCCGTGTGTACACACCTTTAGTGTTCTGCAGGTGTAATGTAGGTGTGTAGTCTATGCAGAGAGTGATCTGGCTTGCACCTGGTATAGGGTTGGTACAAATGTGTGTAACTAGAGATGATGTATACATATGGTAGGGGAGGTGCAGACACATACAGTAGATGCAGATAACTGCATGCGGTGGAAGGTCTGCACTGCTTTCCATGCACACAATGCAGCTGCACTTGCAGCAAACTTGCACACAACTATGAATCCGTCGCTTGGTATATAATAAAAGCATTGTATGAATCTGGTGTTTGTATATGTTTATTGTAAGTTAAATAAATATAATTAAAAAAAGAAAGATTGACAGAAATTATTTCATTGAATATTTCAGCAAGACTTTGTTCATTCTGAAGAGTTTTTCTAGAAATGCAGAAGTGAAGCAGGTACAGTAGTCAGTGTATGCTCCATGCCCCAGCATTACTTATCAAAGATGTTGGTGTCTATTTAGCCTAAGGGTCTGATTCACATTTGATTGGACGGGATGATTTCGGCCCTGTTACCAATGTTAGAGGCCTGCACAGGTCCTTGCGCAATTCTGCGCATGTGCAGAACCCCTTTTTGAACACCTTCAGCGATTATCACACTGGCCGGGGCGTACTTGTTGAGGGAGAGAAGGTGGGCAGGCTGAGGGATGGGGCAGGGGAACGTCCAGCATTTTATGGGCATCCCAATGAAAATGCTGGACGTTCCCCTGGGAACAGAGGCAGCCCTATGCCTGCTTGGGGCGGGCACCGGATGTTACATGAAGTCAGCTTCCGCACCCTTTTGGTGATCTCCGACGGTAATAAAAGTCAGTTCTGACTAACTTTTAAAACCGAAGGGGAGAGAAATCATTAAATTTCCCAATTCTTGGTAATGTGCACATACCGTATATTAACTTCATCGAGCCAGAGATACTTTGCACTTTAAATCCATGAGTGAGCAATTCAATCAGTTTTTATTATATTTTTTTATTTTTCTTATATAATTGTATTAATGTGATTTTGATATAAATATTATCAATTTCAACTGCATCTTGTTATTCATTGTGGTAAAATGCGCTGCTCTCCTTGTTTCCCTTTTTTTCCCTTTGGTTTATTTGTCAGGGACTGACTACCCCTGAAACTGAGCAGCAGCTTTTTCCAGAAAACCAGCTCCTATTTTGTGGTGCCCTTGTCTTTTTCTCCAGTAGAATAAGATCTCACATAAATCTAATTAATGCCTGTTCTAATTTCCAGAAAAACCTTTTTAAAAACAAACACATCTATGAGCATCTGTCTTCATTGCCTTCTGAACGAATAGGGAAAGAATTAACACTCAAATGGAATGTACAGTAGATATTCCTTTATTGATAGATCACGAAACTGTTTTCAAATACTATCACAAAACACTTAGAATTTTACAATCTTCAGTTCTTCAGGAGGTACATGTGAAACTTGTTCATAGGGCGTATATTTAACAACAACAAAGGAGTCACTTTGTTCCGGAGGAGACTGGGCGATGCCTAAAGTGTAAAACCGGTGTAGGCACCCTTTTCCACAACTTCTGGGCCTGTAGACACACAGAGAAATTCTGGAACAAACTATTGGGTACTTGTTTCCTAGCACGGCCACAATCTTGTGGATCGTGTACCTTTAAGTTAAGGTACACGATCCACACGATGGACCCGATTTCCTTTGAAATCAGGTCCATTTTGCCGGCTAAGACACAATATCGGGGGCATCGCGTCGGTCGGGACCATTAACATTGGTCCCGACGCGACCGACGCGATGCCCCCGATTTTTTCCATAGGCTTCAATGTTAAAAAATATTTTAACATTGAAATCGTGAGGATCGTGTCGGGAAAGGTAAAATATCGGGGGCATCGCGTCGGTCGGGACCATTAACATTGGTCCCGACGCGACCGACGCGATGCCCCCGATTTTTCCATAGGCTTCAATGTTAAAATATTTTTTAACATTGAAATCGTGAGAAAATGTGAAAAATGTGAAATGGGCCAATATGACCCATTTCACATTATAGATGTCCCCGTCGTCACCCCACGATAGACGCCAACCCGAAGCGTGGCGAGCGCAGCGAGCCCGCGAGGGGCGGCGGTGCGCGTCCTCCGACCTTTTCATTCCCCTACTATCCACGTCGGCGTGGAGTTGAGAATAGAATAGTGTGGCGAGCGCAGCGAGCCACCGAGCCTGAAGCGTGGCGAGCGCAGCGAGCCCCGTGAGGGGACGCGTATAACTTCACAGGTATACGCGTCCCCTCGCGGGGCTCGCTGTGCTCGCCACGCTTCGGGCTCGGTGGCTCGCTGCGCTCGCCACACTATTCTATTCTCAACTCCACGCCGACGTGGATAGTAGGGGAATGAAAAGGTCGGAGGACGCGCACCGCCGCCCCTCGCGGGCTCGCTACGCTCGCCACGCTTCGGGTTGGCGTCTATCGTGGGGTGGGGTTTACGCCGTTAAATTTGGGGGGGGTTGGGAATATTTAACATTGAATCCAATGTAAAATCGGGTCCCAGGGACCCGATTTACATTTCATTCAATCAAAAAATCGGGTCGGTCGCGTCGATCGCATCGCATGCGACCAAATCGCATGCGATGCGATCGACGCGATTTTTCCGACACGACCACCCCGATGTAAATCGGTGTGGCCGTGCTAGGAAACAAGTACCAACTATTGTATTTTCTTAAGGTCAATTTTCATGTATGCTTAACCATGGACCCCATCCCCATTATATTCGCAAACTTCGAGAACTGGAATCTCCAACCTCCAGAATCTCATCTATTACCTATCCTGACGTTAACGGTCACCGTTGCCAAGAAGGTGATTCTTAACTCCTGGATAACATCCCACATCCCTACCATTGCAGAAGTAGAACAGTTGTTATTAAAATACATGTACTATGATAGATACGATGTCATGAGAAACTCGGGGATCTCCTCCTCAAGATTTTTCAGAGTTTGGAAACCATTTATAGACAGCCGTTCGCCAACACTTAGAGACTCCATCTATGCATTAATGGAAACCAGCACCAATATGTCGTTGTAACATGTAACCTCTGTAAGACAGTGAATCTCAGACGCTTGAATACCCCCCCCCCCCCCCCTCCTTGGCTTTCCTCCCCCTCGTCCCTTACCCCATTTATGACTATTTCTACATTTATAATTCTTAATGGAAACCCTTTTAAATATAAAAAATCAGGTTTGATACCCGTTTAGATATAGTGTGTTTCATGATATGCCGATAGCTTGGGATATTAAAACCTAACCCTTCTATATGCGAAACTCTACAAAATATCTTTATCCCAATGTATGCTTAATATTGACATGTATGCTGTTCTGATTCCATGCTATTGCTCTTCATACTATTGTTGTTCATTTTCTTGCACTGTTTGGTACAAACCTGAAATAAACATAATAAAAATAAAAAAAAAAAGATCTCTTTTCGCTGTAGAGGGATGTCTCCCGATTCTGGAAAGCTGGACTGTCACTTCGGCTCATCAGATACCTCCTTGTAAGGATTGGACCCCTTGGGGGCAATTAGCAGGCAAAGTGCATGGTTAAAGATGGTAAACTCCGTTCACTTCTCAGGCAGTAATGCCTGGACAAGCCACCAGGCACAGTGCACAGTCAAAGCTGTTACCCGATGTGCATTCTCCCAGCAGTGCTGCATGCCAATTGGTGGGTGATAATGCTTCAACCGTGCACTTTGCCTGCTAATTGGCCCCAGAAGGTCAAATTACCATGAAATGCTGGAATTTTCTGATAAGCTCCCAATACCAGACACTATGGGCCTGTCTTGGGGTTGTTTATCATTTTGATGTACTTTTTCTTCCAAAATCAAGAATGTAGAAAAAGACCAAACCAACTTCAAAGATGGAATCCAAGATATCTTATAGCCTTTGGCTAGGAAAAAACACACCTGAGAATCAGAGAAGGAGACATTATGAAGGCATTAATAAAAATAGAAACAGGAATGATTTACAGTTCATTTGGTTTGGGGTTTTCGTTTTTTTTTTAACCCTGTGGATGCTACATGGACTGAAGAGAACACAATCTTCACCAGAGGGTGGTGACTACTGGAGAAGTGTAGATTTCTACTGGAGAAGTGTACAGAACCTGTACAGGTGTTGTGTGTAATACACTTATATTTTATTTGTATGTGTATGTGTTATTTGGGTATTGGTTATGTGGTGGGACTACAAGTCCCTGTGGGCCCATTAATACCACACATGCTGAGACTTGTGGTTCACCAAGTCCCAGCATGTGGGAGAAGTTCAGTCAGAGCTGTGGGTGCCATGTAGGGGGGACCCCTTTATTTCAGGGGTCCTCACTCCCCCCAGGGACCCGGCCAGGGCTGACCAGCCAGAGTTGTTTCCCCCCACTCTGGCATGACACCGCTGGCTGTTGGAGCCTGGTGCTGGTTATAAAAATATTTTTGTCCCCTGTATTTTTGGAACCCGGACTGGTCCAAGAGCCCAGTGCTGGTTTCCTGAATACAAGGGATCCCAACAATATTGCCCCCTGTATTTCTACAACCAGGACCGGTTCAAAGAGGACTGGTTGTACTGGTGGGTGGGACCCCAAGCTGTTTTTTTTTTATTATTTATTTATTTATTTAATCTATTATTTTTACACAGGGAAGCATGCACGGATTTGACAGATGCATGCTTCATCAAAATATGACTGGAAAATGTGGTCTATTTTCCCAGTTGTATTTTCTGCTGAATTGATGAACGAATTCAGCAGAATGAATGATAGTGAATGAACTGACCACTATAAAACTCATGGTCATATATACGGCTGAGTTCTATCGATGGTGTACTCATTCATACTGACAAATTTGGCTGAAGTTGCCATCTGTATAAATTCAGAGATGCCCAAAAAGCACACAATGCTATTGTTCACGTTGTGTAGCGATTATATACAAGCAAACATGCACAACATATTCTGAAAACCACTATGCCACATACATTACCCTAATGGTACACACAATTTGCTATTGCGTACTGAAGATCTGGAATCAAAACTTCAGAGGCATAGCTACAGTATGGGTGTTTTTTTGCTGTTGGTCTGAAGATGACATAGGGCCAGATTCTCTAAGCTTCAAAAATGATAAAATTGAGAGTGATAAACAGCCAGCCAATCAGCTCCTACCTGCCATGTCACAGACTGTGTTTGAAAAATGTCAGACAGGAGCTGATTGGCTGGCTGTTTATCACTCTCCATTTTATCACTTTTGAAGCTTAGAGAATCTGGCCTAAAATCTCTTGTGTCAAAGGCATGTAGCTTCAAGCAACCGGTATAATCAGCCAAATAGCTGCTTCCACTGGGTCCATGTCACTTGAAGACAGTGGCACAGAGGGAGGGGGAGCAGGTAATCTTTACCTGGGCCTGGGTCTGATGGAGGGGACCGGGTCCAGTCTCTCCTTCTCTGTTGCAGGAAGCCGGGCAGTGGGAGATAGAGAGGACAGGCTGCGGCTGCAGCACAGTCTCTCTTTCCAGCTCAGCACGCTGCTCTGTGCTGTGTGCTGAGCTGGGGAGATAGGCAGCTGCAGTGGCAGCCTGTCCTCTCTCCCTGAGCAGGTGTCCCACACACTGTCCAGCCGCCGGGCCTCTGTTTACTTTTGTTCTTTCAGGTGGATGGCCACGTCCCCTCCGGTTGGCCACACCCTTTATTTTTACCGGGGGCCCCTGCATGGAGACACTGCACCTACCATAGGTGGTTACTACAGAGTGCAGCTGGTGGACTGCCCAGACCCACCAGGTGATGTTTCAATATACAGGATCGCAGAAAATGGGCATCTCAGGGATTGCAAGAATTGTGGGGAAATAATAATAATATATTTATCAATATCAGCAATCCTGTTACTTTGGGACCTTGTCCTCTGTCATATTCTGTCTTCTCTGATAGTCTGACCACTGTAACCATTCCTCTCTCTCCTGACATTTTCCCTGGGAGGCTCATCCTGTCACCCTACCTCCTGGAACCATAAACGTATGCATTTTCCCCCAATCCTCACTTATTTCTGAATTATAAACAAAATGATCATTTAAATATGATGTATACTGCATGGAACTTTTAATAGCCTTATATTTCACAGCTTTTCCCTCAAAGAATGGGTCTTTAAACATTGGTATATGACCAGATAAATAAGTCTTTAATTTATTCTGCAGTTATGTAGTGGATGTTTATGAACACTATGGGCAGTATTCAATGAGGCTGATTCGCCAGGTTTTTATGGCGATTTTGTGCTGTAAGGCGAATTTCTGACTAAAACGGTGAATCACCCTATTCAATGACCAGATGGCGAATACATTTCAAGGTTTTTTTTGCCATGATTCACCGAGTAGCAATCGCTATCTTTTTATGGTGAAGTGGAAGGTGAACTTTAAAATAAAGTGTTTTGTTTTTTACAATTGGTGTAAAAAAATCTGGAATTTTATTCTGAGGAGGGGCATGCTATTTTTATTCATGTGCTGTAAGCACATGAATATATATTTAATTTTAAAAAAATATTATTATTATTATTTTTTTTTACACAGAGCAGCCAGCAGGGGGCCGGAGCCGAGCCGCTCATTAGATATTCATATATTCACTTCACCCGATCATTACATATTCATGATCGGGTGTAGTGAATATACGCGGTCCCCTGCTGGCACCCCCCGGGGGGCAGCCTGTGCTGCCTGGCACTCGGGGAGCCCACCTCCCCCCCACAAACGTTCTGTGGCAGGCAGGGAGACTTCCATCTCCCTGCCTGCCACCGTCCTCAGGCTCCCGGCGGCGTTCGCCGCAGGAGCTCAAATTCGCCGGTCAGGGGCAGCGAGCCCCTGACTCGTTGAATACCGGAGAAGGCGAGGCTCCGGAACGCAGCGAGCAGTGGCGAATGTGCAGCGAATCCTAAACAGGATTCGCTGCACATTGCCAAAATCCACATTGAATACCGCCCTATATGTCACTGTATCACTACTTCTGAGTGTATGCCTCATCATCGTGTTTTATATTTACAGTATAAATTCCCTGTCAGTTATATGATATTTCAGTATTTTCCCTACTGATTCTTTCTCCAGGGGGAACAGCATCTGGAGACCCAGCACTGGGGGGTAGGGGAGGGCAGCAGCAGGAGAGTTCCAGGAGCTTGTTGACACGTGGGAATTCCTGCTTGTTGCCATGGGGCAGAGGCGTAACTAGTACTTTGTGGGCCCCATAGCAAAATCTTTTAAGGGCCCCCCATAGACAAAAGGATTGATTTAAATCATTGCACTGTGGATAGCGACAAGAGGGAGCAATTATATTGGAGAATGCTAATACACTCTGGAGATAAGATACAAGAACCGTCATTCACAGACTAAACTGCCCTGTCGCAATGCTGTTTGCACTAGGCTAGGGCGCAAAACAGCATCACTGACCTAGTTTTGGTGGAAATCCACTAGTCAGATTTAGTGGCACACTGATATGAATCGCCCCAGGAGCTCCCTCCTGGCATTATTCAAAGAGTGCTGAATTTAATCAACTCCAAAGAGGGTGTCAGGAAAAGATAGAAGAGATTAAAAAAGATGGAGAGAGGGATGGTCAGAAAAAGAGAGAGCTTAATGAGAAAAGCGGTAATGAGAGAAAGAGAAAGTATCAGAGAAGGGAATAGGAGGAACAAGAGTAAGAGAGAGGGGTGCGGGTAGATGTGAGAAATAGAGTGTCAAAAAAGGGAAAGAGAAAGAAAAAGGGAAGCAATAGAGAGTGAACGTATCAGGGAGAGAAAGAGGTAGAAACAGAAAGAGAGATAAAGGGAGTGGGAGAGGGTGTCATGGAGAGAAAGGGAAAGAGACAGGCAGAGGGGAGGACAAGGAGGGGGAGATGAGGATGAGTAAGACAAGGGGGGATGGGGGAGGATGAAAAGAGGGGACAAGTGGGGGACAACAAGTGGGAGGACCAGGGAGGGAACAAGGAGGGATGAGGGGGATGGAGGATTAAGATGGGGAGGACAAGTAGGATGGACAAGGGGGTGGCGAGGAGAGAGGATGGGGGAAAAAGAGTAAGACAAAGGGGGAGTGATGACATGGGTGGATGAGATGGGGGACAAGGAGGATGAGGGGGGTAGGAAGAAGGATGATGATGATGATGATGATGGGTAAGAAATGAGAATATTTCTCCTAATAATTACGCCTCTCCCCCTTCCTGCAGTACAGATGGGACTGTGCTCTGTCACTCTTTCTGCCTTGTCAGTAAAAACAGTGACTTTACCTTCAGGACAGTGGAACTGCTGCCGCTGCCCCTGCTTCTTCAGCCATGCACTGTCTCATCCCAGTGCTGGGTCCCCCGCAGCCTCATTTCAGTGCCAGTTCCCCCACTGCCTTAGGCCAGTGCTGCCTCTGCCTAGCTCCGTGTCCTCCGCTGCTAAGCCCAGCGCTGTGTTCTCTGCCGCTGCCTCTGCCCGAATCCCCTGCGGCACTGCCTCTGCCCAGAGCCATGTCTTCCGCTGCTGGATCCAACACTTCTGTGCTTGGTCCTCCGCTGCCTCATGTTGTGCCACAGTGCCGTGTCTTCCACGCCGGGTCCTATCACTCAGTGGCCACCTGCTCTCGCTCCCACCATCGCTGCAAGGGTCCTTTAATTGTACCGATTTTTTTTTAAGTCTACAGGGTGCAGGGAATTGCCTTTGGGGCCCCCCAAGCCTCCGGGCCCCATAGCAACTGCATCCCCCCTGCACCCTCTATAGTTACGCCACTGCCATGGGGTGATTACATGCTTGTTTTCATGGGGGATTTCCTGCTTCTTCCCATTGGTTGATTACATGCTTGTTGCCTAGGGGGGATTTCATTGCCCTGTAGGTTACTGGTGCACTGCGCATCCGCCACTCAAATTAAGGAAAAAAACGAGGATCTTCCCCTCTGATGGGAGCCGGCAGAGGGGAGCTCCTAGCGGCAGAGAATAGCCAGTGGAGGTGAGCAGTGTGCCTCGCTACCCCAAGCTGATCTGTTGTTCTGGCTTCTACAACGGGCCATGGGGCAACAGTGGCAGACAAGCCGTGCAGTCATGTGGTGGCAGTTGCAGCGTCCCTTGTAGCTGCATGGCTTGTCTGTCTCTAGAAAAACAGCTCTGCCCACAGCACTGATGAGAGAGAGATCAAGGTATCTAAGGAAGGGGAGATTAAGAGGGACAGAATGATACTTGCTATATCACAAGCCTTTCAAACCCCTGCTCCCTCTCCTCTCTCTCCCTGCTCTCTTTTCCCCTTCTCCTCTCTCTCCCCTCTCCCCCCTTTTCTCTCCTCCGATCTACCCTCTCTCCTCAACTCTTCCCCACATCTCTAACCCCCTCTGCCCCTCCTCTTTCTCTTCACACTTCAACTGTTCTCTTTTCCTCCCTATCTGTCTCTCTAATAGGGCCTGATGTACCAAGCTTCAAAAGTAATAAAATGGAGAGTGAAAAACAACCAGCCAATCAGCTCCTGCCTAACATTTTTCAAACACAGTCTATGCCAGGAGCTGATTGGCTGGCTGTTTATCACTCTACATTTTATCACTTTTGAAGCTTGATGCATCTGGCCCACAGTCTCTACAGCAGGGGTGGGGAACCTTTTTTGTGCCAAGGGCCGTTTGTATTTGGAACAATTCCTATGGGGGCCATATGTAAAAATTTCTCTTACAAATGGTCTTGCTGCAGCCGTCCCACGGTCCGGCGGCTGCTGCTGAATATGGCTGACAGTCTCCGGCTGCTGTTGATCAAGAGGAATCTCGCGAGATCTACCGACCTCTCACGAGAATTCCCCTGTACTTGACTCCTGGCAAAGCAGCCGGGCAGGTGGGCGGGCCACTCAGACCGGCTAAGGGGGCCGCATATGGCCCCAGGGCCTGAGGTTCCCCACCCCTGCTCTACAGGCACTGTCGCTTTCATCTCTCTCTCTCTCTCTCTCTCTCTCTCTCTCTCTCTCCCCCCCCCCCCCCTCTGATATCATATGGTGTTGGATGTGCTTATTGTATGGTTCACACTAGGGGTGTGCCTATACAAATATTAACCGACCATTTGGTAAAATTAATGCAATTGATACCCAAAGGAATTAAACATCAACTATTGTCATAAACAATGATTTATTTAATAACACAGTAAAAGTATAAAATGCATCCAGATTGATTACAATAAATGCATTTGTATGGGGTGAACTTTGTTGAAGTTCACTTTTAGCCACAATCACAATGTAACCAAGACATCTGGGAATTCTTCAGAGGTCTAGAGAAGGACAAATGGATATTGGAAAGC
The DNA here is from genome assembly GCF_055691185.1 of Crinia signifera. Taxonomy (NCBI): domain Eukaryota; kingdom Metazoa; phylum Chordata; class Amphibia; order Anura; family Myobatrachidae; genus Crinia; species Crinia signifera. The sequence goes on from NC_139217.1 coordinate 241,878,575, forward strand.
TTCTAATGACCTTCTTCATTCATTGGTAAGTGTCCATAATGATTTTAAAAATGTGGGGGGATTGGACCCCCTGTTTAGTATATATATTTATAGAGAGAGAGAGAGACAAGAAAAAGAGAATAGGAGTGCACCCAATATAATTTCTCCATCACAGACATTACTCGCTGTTAAAAATCTGTATTTATTACAGTTATTAATACATAGAATTTCAATTCAATGATAAAACTTTACATAAAATCGAAAAACAGATCGAAAAGGATGATCCAACACCGGAATAAAGTTGTACAGATACGACCCAATAAAGTTGTACAGATACGACCCAATAAAGTTGTACAGATACGACCCTGCGTGTTTCGTGCGCTAGGACTTCCTCAGGGGTGATCTGGATCTAATCTGGTCTATAAACAATAAGCTGAGGTTCTCAGTGGGAGGTCATTTAGAAATACCGTTGTAAACGGTATTTGTTTGTTTTTTTCACATACAGGAAACCCGTAGTCGCAGTGGAGCGCAAGCTATCAGTGTTGCTTAGCAACGGCCACAACGGAAGTGAGGCGGAGAAGCAGCAGCATGAAGCCGCGCACACAGACGACGGGACACCCTGGCTCACGCACATTAGACAATGGCTACTTAAAGTAAGAAATTACATTTGTTGGGTTCTTTGCACCGCACTTTATTTATATTTTGCGCACCTTGATAAAGAGATGTGACCTTACCTCGGGTTGGTAAGTATTATCTTCAATTTTATTGAGCGTTCTAGGTAGGTGTAGAATTCTCCTAGGATAGGTAAGTATGGATTCCGGAGATCTTCTCTTCTCAGGTGAAATACAGCAACACCGATTAATTGAACTGTATTTATTACAACACTCAAATTACAATTTGGTACTGTTTCATAAGGTAACAGAGTAAACAAATGAGCACTTTCACAAGAACACAACCGATTTATTTTTACTGGATAATGAATTCACTCCTCCGGGCTCCGCTCCGGTTCCAGTCCTCTTAGCACATTAACAATATATTAACTTACCGTACATACCATAATAAAGACAAAAGTATGAACATGCATATAATTCACGTTAGCTATCTAGAACTGAATTCCTGAATCTACTTTAACACAGTTGCACTTTGCTTATAATTGCTCCTTTAAATAATTACTATTATATTATTGCGCAATAATTTGTTACCTTTCCTAAACAACTCAAAAGTGCTTTTGTTTTACACAGAGTCCCTCCCGGTGGCCACTGTCCTCAACGTTACAGTCCCCTTTCAACAATCCGGGATACAACTACAGGTGAGTCACAGTTTATCTCAGTTCTTTCCCTGTAATAATAAACTTTCCTTTGGAATGAAGAGATAACATTATATCCATGCTGCAGATACTGTTGATGTAGAGATTACTGACCTCGAAATTAATAAGTATTTAACACAGTTCCATATGCAGCGCGGCTTCAGAAGATATTTTATACGTCTATACAGGCATCCATGGCTCTCTGCAAATTGGGCTAGTCTGATACTCTGATATGCTGCACTCTCTGTGGTCATCCAGAGCAGTGGCAGAACTCTGGGAGGCAATGGAGTCATCTGCCGCCGGGCTCCTGCTCCCAAGGGGGCACCTCTCCTCTCCTGTGAGTTTGAATCAGTTCATTGAAAGCCATTGATATCGCTTCTGTGACTGACTCCTCCTACCAGCAGGACCATAGATGTCACACTCTCATTATTCTAAACATAATATCCATAACATACATACATGCATACATATATTAATATAAGATGATGTATGTTTGTTGGGGGGGGGCACCAATATTTATCTTGCCTCCGGGCAACTGGGACAAACTTACGCCACTGACCCAGAGCAATCTATTAATAACGCTTCTGGTAACACTAAAGGTGTGATGATGCAGATTTATTCCTCTCCGTGTCACCAAAATGGCTGCTGCAACTGTCCTTTAACTGCCTGCCACTCAGATAGGACTGATAGCAGCTCTCCTCTTGCTAAATGTGTCAAGCCTTTCTCTATCTCTGAAAGTCTCCTGAAGTATAACTAGCACTAGTTTGGAGCGTCCCCTGGTGTTTTCACCGGATTTAGCTTGTTACGGTGTGCTCTTTTTTTATTTAATGGCAGAATGACGATTCTGTAGGGACGTCCCCAGGCCAGGTAAGCCGGCCGGGTTTAGTCCCCTTCTGCTGGCTGTTCTCAAGGTGTAGGTAATCCTGGGTGTCACTAAACCTATAAGGCAGTGCTGGGCTTGCCGGGGCAGGGTTCAACACTCACCACTCCCCATATTGGATGCTGTCAGTGTCCCGGCCTTCCACAGCACCGCTATCCGCCCTGCCTGCTGCGTAGCTCTGCTGACTACCAGTCTCTGAGGGGAACTGCCAGGTCATAACGGCTGTCCTGGTGCCAGCCACACTCCAGCCAACTTTATTATTCTTATAATCTCCCACTTGACAACCGTCAGCCATCAGCGAGACATCTGTATACTGTGACAAGTCTATGGGGACACTTTAACACAATAATCGCCACTTGCTGACAATCCAATAAAGTCCTTCCCAAACATCACATAAATAATGCAATATTTTCCCCTCTGCGAGGAAGACACATCTTTAGTACATTTATAAAAGGTTTCTTCATTTTTTTACACGTATATACAATCATATTGTAGGATGCCACAGAGACTTAGGGCCTCGAAATATGGCATATTGAAATAAACTCATCTGTTTAAATCTTCACCGTTGGAGTGCCGCCTGCCTTATTGGAGCTGTTTGGTCGGCACATAAGGAATCCAGCATATATATATATATATATATATATATATATATATATATATATATATATACACAGGTCTGAATCAGGCCCTCAGTGGGGCAGCTCCTGTTAGTTCAATGCACCTGTCAACAGTCAGCAAGGGAATTCCCATTGTTACCGACAGACCTGTGACAGGATTGACCTTATAAAAAGGTCATTATTTCATTTTATTGGAGAGAACTGACACTTTTAACATCCTGTTAAAAAAACAATGGAATTGGGAGTGCTTTGCAACATGCAAATGTGTAATTGGAGAAAAGTTCAAATAGTTCTTTTGTATATATAAAAATACTGTTAGGATAAATCATATGTTTGCACTGCAGTGACTTTTTACTGATGGCAACATGAGTCACTGCAGGAATCCATGAAATGTTTCCCCAAGAAAAGGCACATATTTGCCCTCTAACAGATACCAGCTTTTGCTTTGGGTATAGTCCCTGTGCAATGAGCCTAATTCAGACCTGATCCCAGGCCACATTTTGAGCCTGATTCAGGCTTACTCGGAAGGAGACAAATTCGGCCCAGTTCCAATGGTGGGGTTCTGCTCATGTGCATAATGCGCATGTGCAGAACCTTTGTGCAAACATCAATGGCAAATATCACACTCGCCAAGCTTCACATGGGTAGGGGACTGGGCAGATGGGGTATGGCATCAGGGGAAGGCCCAGTGTTTTATGTGTGTCCCCATGAAAACGCTGGGCGTTCACCTGTGGTCGCTGATGTGGCGATGCCTGCACATGGTGGGCAGCTGACGTCACATGATGTCAGTGCCCACCCCCTTTTCAGCGGAGAGAGGCTGTAATAAAAGTCAGTTTAAACTGACTTATTACCGAAGGCAGGAGATGATGAGCGACCATCGAATGATTTCTGTGCACTGCAGGTGGGGCTGATGTAACATGTGCAGGGTAAATACTGGCTGCTTTATTTTTACACTGCAATTTAAATTTCAGTTTCAACACACGCCACCCATATCTAGCTCTCTCTGCACATGTTACATCTGCCCCACCTGCAGTGCACTTGGTTTTTTCCATTTGCTAACAAAATGTGCCCTATGATGATGAATTACGCCAAATAACTCTACTTGGATTGTGGACATATTCCGAATGTGAACAAGAAACATTCATTTACCTCCACATTAAGTTCTAACTGTAATTGGAAACTCACATTCACATGGGTGCAAAAGGTGTCCCAATGAAAATATTAACAGTTAAACTGATGTCCGCCACTTGCAATGAGGGGCCTTAATCCAGTCTATATTTACATCACTGTTGTTTCCAATTGCAAAACACAACGGAATATGCTGCGCAATATAGTGCGCTGAACTATGGAATTATTGCGCTGAACTATGGAACGGAATATAGTGCGCTGAACTATGGAATTATTATGATGTATGTCTGTCTCCTGCTAATAAATATTTTATGTGAGTTATGTTCTACTAAGCCTAATTGTATTAGTGTTTGATGCACACACATGTTGATTGTCTATTCATTAGTGAGGGTATATATACCCAGACCAGATACACTGCCAAAACACCTTTGATAAAGCTGCAGTTGGCAGTGAAACGCGTTAGTTGGACCTCCAATTATCACGCCCAGGACCTACCAGTGTGGACTATTTGCCCATTGTGGACACATTGATAACAGGTACCCCATTGTTCAAATTACTTAATTGTGACGGACACTGCTCCTCGAACTCTTCAGTGGCATATTATCATCATACAGCGTGGTGGGAGGACATTGTTTCCTGTGAGCAGAAGCCCTTTTCCCCAGATCTCACTTTACCCATTAGGCGGACACCGCATCCTGGACCACCATTGGTGGTTAAGGTCTAATATAGACCACAAAGCAACAATACCAGCTATTGCGGAAGCCTATGGTTCTCTTCCTCCAACAGTAACTACAAGCACCATAACAACTAGTAAGGATTACCATCTTTCCAATAAAGTGGATCTCATTGGATTTAAAAGTCACCTACAAAAATTGGTAAAGTGCACTTACCTGTGACCTACTGTATTCCCCATTCCCCCCGATCCTTGGGCCATTTCCACACCTCAATTACCATCCTGTGGCGTGTTTTTATTAATTCTTTATTGTATTTTATTGTGCTTCTTTAGTGTATTTGTTTCTATGTATGTTTTTATTTTCTTGACAGTAAAATTATTACTTTGTTTCAAACACATTGTTATATTCACATGCCTTGTGCGTGATTGGTGTTGTGTTTTTTTCTCTAGGAGGGGATTGACTACCCCCCCCCCCCATTTTGAGGAGCTGCTTTACTTAGAATTACAGCTGCTGTCACAGCGCCTGATTTTTTTCCCTAGTGGAATCATTTCCTTGCGCTATATAAGAAACTGTAAATAAATACATAAATATGATCCATTGATAGTAATGGTCAAGGGATAAGGTTTCAAGATGAGCCTGTTTGTGATGATTTGGTGCTGGAGCCCCTTTCCGTTAAGTCTGGATTGGGCAACTGAAAAAATGGTCCAGTGTGCTGCTTGGATTGCTGATACTGGGGCTGATGTATGAAAGGTTGATATGAGGGAGAAGGGGTATCAGCGCACATTATGTGCACTGATATCGCTTCTCCCAGATGTATTAATGAGCGGGTGTGCGGTAAGTGAGTGGTGAGATCCCGCGCATGCCCAGTCCAGCCGGCAGGGGGGAAGGAGGAGACAGGAGGGGGACATCGCCAGAGGGGGGAGATTGTGCTTCGGCAGACAAGATGATAATACATCTTTTTGATGTCCCTTCCTGTTTCTCATCATTAATGAGGCAAAGTAGGAAGTATTATAGCGGCGCGCTATTCACCGCTATAAGTCAAGTGGCTAGCATGGCAAGTTTAATAACAGCTTCTTATTGTGTACTGACAGAGTCGATTAATTCGTACTAGGAGGATGAATTGATGAATTATTTCAGTGTAAACAGTGCTGTGTGTGGGGAGATAATAGGTGTTAAGGAGCAGGGGTTGCAAGTTAATGAGTGGGGGGCTTCAAGGTATTATTATTAGGTCCTGTTTGAGTGAGGGATGGATGTATAGGTGCTGGGGGCAAATGTATTAATGGATGCTGGATGGAAATGTATTAATCTGTGCTGGGGACAACTAATGTATTAATGTGTTTATTTGTTTTTGCTGTCAGGGGCCCTTGTATTGTATCTTACATTTTTCTCATGTGGGAGCATTGTGTGTTTTTCTTCCTGTGAGTGACATTATGGGGGACATTTACCAAAATGGATTCGTAGAAAAAAGGTGTATTCGTAGGGAGAAATACACCTTTTTTTTACGAATTTGTATTTTCGGGATTTACAATCCCAAAAATACAACAATTCGTAGTCCTAAAGATGGAACATTCGTATTTGTAGTTACAAATACGAATGTCTACACCATCGATAGAATACGACAGAAATCACCATTCAAAAGAATGGTGGTTTCTGATTTACTAAGCAGCCGTACTGACAATACGGCTGCTTAGTGGTGTGAAACACCCACGCAAATACGACAGGAAAATAGAACACCATTTTCCTGTTCTATTTGCGTTTTAGCCTGCACGGATCAGTCAGATCCGTGCAGGCTTCAGTGTAAAAAAAATAGAAAAATAAATAAATAAAAAAAAAAAACGGCGTGGGGTCCCCCCCACAGCCATAACCAGCACCAGGCTGAAGGAGCCGGGGCCGGTAATTAAAAATCAGGGAGCCCGACAAATAGGGGTTCCCCGATTTTTAACAACCAGCCCCAGGCTCCAGGTCCGGGGCTGGTTCCCAAAATACGGGGGACAAAATGAGTAGGGGTCCCCCGTATTTTAAGAACCAGCCCCAGGCACAACCAGCCGGCAGGGTAATGTCACAGCCGGGGGACACTTATAATATAAGGTCCCGCGGCCAAAACATTCTCCCTACCGACCAGTCAGCCTGGCCAGGGGCCCTGGGGGAGTGGGGACCCCCCCAATAAAGGGGTCCCCCCCCTCCAGGACTTACCTGACCAGGCTGAAGCCTGGTGCTGTCCTCGATGCCCCTGGGCGGTGGGCATCGAGCTGATAAATGTTGTAAAAAATAGATAAACCATTGTTTTTTACTGTGGCACTACAAGTGCCAGCAAGCCTCCCCAGCAAGCTGGGACTTGGAGAACCACAAGTCCCAGCCTGCTGGGCATTAAAGGGCCCGCTGGCACTTGTAGTTCTACAGTTAAAAAAATAGTGCACAAAACACACTGACACACTTTTAAAATAAAACTTTATTACACACAAAGCCCACACACACTAATACTTACCTATCTTCTCTCCGTAGGTAGCCCTGATGTCCTGTGTCGGCGTCTTCTGGTCCTGTGTCGTCTTCTTCCTCCATGTCGACGTCGCTGTCGGCGATGGTGTCCCCGTCCGGATCCGAAGAAATCCATTTGGGAAGCTGTGGAAGGAAACCATACTCACCTGTCCCAGCGCGACGTAGTCCAGGTAAGGGTCTTTGCAAAAAAATAAACCGAAAACCCCGAAACCAAACCGGACACGACGGAGACGCACGGTGTGTTTACATCGTGCGGCTCCGCCTCCCGAATGCCGCTATTGGCCGCCTTGCGGCCTAGCGGCCAATAGCGGCATTCGGGAGGCGGAGCCGCACGATGTAAACAAACACACGTGCGTCTCCGTCAGTCCGGTTTGGTTTCGGGGTTTTCGGTTTATTTTTTTGCAAAGACCCTTACCTGGACTACGTCGCGCTGGGACAGGTGAGTATGGTTTCCTTCCACAGCTTCCCAAATGGATTTCTTCGGATCCGGACGGGGACACCATCGCCGACAGCGACGTCGACATGGAGGAAGAAGACGACACAGGACCAGAAGACGCCGACACAGGACATCAGGGCTACCTACGGAGAGAAGATAGGTAAGTATTAGTGTGTGTGGGCTTTGTGTGTAATAAAGTTTTATTTTAAAAGTGTGTCAGTGTGTTTTGTGCACTATTTTTTTAACTGTAGAACTACAAGTGCCAGCGGGCCCTTTAATGCCCAGCAGGCTGGGACTTGTGGTTCTCCAAGTCCCAGCTTGCTGGGGAGGCTTGCTGGCACTTGTAGTGCCACAGTAAAAAACAATGGTTTATCTATTTTTTACAACATTTATCAGCTCGATGCCCACCGCCCAGGGGCATCGAGGACAGCACCAGGCTTCAGCCTGGTCAGGTAAGTCCTGGAGGGGGGGGACCCCTTTATTGGGGGGGTCCCCACTCCCCCAGGGCCCCTGGCCAGGCTGACTGGTCGGTAGGGAGAATGTTTTGGCCGCGGGACCTTATATTATAAGTGTCCCCCGGCTGTGACATTACCCTGCCGGCTGGTTGTGCCTGGGGCTGGTTCTTAAAATACGGGGGACCCCTACTCATTTTGTCCCCCGTATTTTGGGAACCAGCCCCGGACCTGGAGCCTGGGGCTGGTTGTTAAAAATCGGGGAACCCCTATTTGTCGGGCTCCCTGATTTTTAATTACCGGCCCCGGCTCCTTCAGCCTGGTGCTGGTTATGGCTGTGGGGGGGACCCCACGCCGTTTTTTTTTTTTATTTATTTATTTTTCTATTTTTTTTACACCTTGCAGCCTGCACGGATCTGACTTGATCCGTGCAGACTGCTAGAAATAATTCGTATTAGCAGCCGTATATACGGCCGCTAATACGAATCATTACACCATCGGAGGGTTACAAAGCAGTCGTATCTGACTGCTTTGTAAATCCCCCTCCGGAACACGACTTTGCATACGACTTAAACAGTCGTATGCAGTCGTAGGGAAACAACCAATACGAAAAACTAGGTTTTTCATATTGGTAAATTTCCCCCTATGTGTGTATGTTTTTCCTTGTGGGGGATAATGTGTTTTAATTTTAATTTTTAATTTTGGGCAATGTCTTTTGTCTGTGCATGTGTCTTAAATGCACCACAAATTTTATTCTTACTAAGTCGCAGTTGCGGGTCAGATGTAAGCACAATGTAATGTGAATTAGAAATGTGTTTGGCTTGGGTGGTTCCATGGAATTGGATAATCAGATCCAGATGCTACGTAGTATGTGGCCAATCCTGGAATCAGAATCAGCAGGATCCTGGGATTTGGCTTAAAATACACCGGGCAGCATCTGAGCGTGCGCTCAGACGCTGCCCAGTAGTTCCCGATCCCCGGCCTGCAGTCTGGAGTGGGTATGGGTGCACCGCCCATTTCCGCTCCAGAGTGACCCCTCACCTCTGAGTCCTGTCTGCAGCTTCGGCCGCCTGCCCTCCGGGCAGCTCTACTGCTACTGCTGCCACCACTGACGCCACCTGCTCGCTCCTGGCGGCACCACTGATGTCTGCCCTGCTCCCGTCCGCCTGCCCCTGTAAGTAAATGAATGTGCGGGGCGGCCGGAGTGAGGGGACAGGGCTTGTTTTTTTGCCCCTGCTCACTGCCTGTACCACTTAGAGATGTCAATCCCAGGATCCCGGGAATCCCAGGATTGAGCATTTTTCAATCCCGATTCCCAAGATTGAAAAAATGCCCCAAGATTGGCATCCCTAGTAGTATGGGTATGCTATTGAGTAACATACAGTAGTGTGCTGCTGGTTGCATGTAGGGACAATCAATTGCTCACATTGGAGGCTGTACTCATATGGGTGATCTGCACCTAGCACAGTGCTTCTGCATGTTTCCCTTAACTGTTTTTATAAGAAATGACTGATGCAGGATGTCACCACTGGGATGGTTGCAATAATTCAATCAATGGTGGTGTCTAAAGATGCACAATGCACGATTGCAGTATCTATAGGCACGGACAGTGGGTGACTGAGTCCTTGCACATTCACATGATGGTTTTATAGCATAATTTGAACAAAGTTGTCTAGACAATTGTAGCAAAACACATAAGGAAGGCCTTATACATCCAATAATTCCTTCTGAGGAGGGAGTATCCTGTTCTCTGTAGCCAACCACCCCCTCAATAGGCACCACCTCCATTAGGGCAGCTTTCAGAATTCTACTGGGCCCTGGGTACAGGTAAAGATTCAGTAGCAGGCCATATAATGTGATGGTGACCTGTCCTAAATGGCAGAGATATACGTGTTTATAATGTAATACTATAAACTGTACTCTACAAACGTTTTTGTGGTGTAGAGTTTAGACATCAATGACTGAGTGCAGTGACCACAGCCTTTGGGCCACCACAAATGTTTTCTCAACAATGGCCTCCTGCCATTGATGGTGGCATCGGTGTTGTGCCATTGGTGGGGAAAAAAAACATACAGCATAGACCATCCATGGTTGTATACCATAATTAAAGCACATGTAGCATTTAATGCATAACATCCTAAGACAAATCCAGCCTAACTGCATTTTTGAAAAATTTGTCCAATTCAGCATAAGGTTCATTGCCTTTGCATTAAACACATTACACATTCATAGATTAAAAAAAATTGCTTTCAAGTAGGATGTGTACTTATTTAACATTTCATATTTCGTAAAACCTGGAGAAAGTCAAAGTTCATCTGTTTTTATTTGAGGGGTGTGTAGCATCGGTAGTGCCAAAGATTTATATATTTGTTTAAGAACATTAAAGAGAAGGCAAAGGTAAACTTTACAAAGCAAAGATTATTTTAGGAATGAGTCATAACATGATGGTAGAAGCTAAAATCCATAGTTTGTCTGAATTACAGCAGTAGTGCTGACATCTAGGTGAAACGTGATCCTTATGACATAATGGCCTGCTAAGAATCATGGCTTACTGTACATTTCGTAAATACAGTGTTAGAAGTAAAATTTTAGCTTTTTAAGGATAATAATATGATGTATCTTTAGAATACATTAATAAACACCCATTAACTCCATACAATAGATTACAAAAGTGTTTTGCTTTTAATAATACAATTATTTTGTCATTGTATAACATATAAAAATAAAAGCATTTAAATATACAGTATCAAAGTAATTATTTTATCTATGGCAACATGTTAAGCTCAGCAATCTTTTAAAATTCGCAACACGCAGTGGCATAACTAGGGCTCTACAGCCCGAGCAGGGGCGGGGGGGAGCCGGCACCATAGGGGCACAGGACGGGGTCAGTCTGACCATTACCCATCTACACAGCTGAGTAAGGTGCCACAGTAATCAGGTTGTGCTGCCAGCAGCAATAAATAGAAACTGACTGACAGAGCCATTACTTTTAAAATTTGGCACTACCTGTAAGCCAAAAGGAGCTCGTATCTCTGCAGCCAATCAGGCAGCCGCGGATTCTGATTGGCTGTTGAACCATGAGCTTCAATTTCAAAATGACAGCAAAACACGTGGTCTGTGACCAAGGAGCAGGAAAGCAGTGGCGGCCTAGGACCTAGGAGAGCAGCAGTGGCCACAAACCAGGGAGCAGGAAAGCTGTGAGGCCAATGACAGGAATGAGAGACTCACCAATCATGGTGAGAATGAGACCTGCCTCCTCTCCCCTCCCTGTCCTTTTCCACCTGTCACTTCCCCCCCTGTCAACTCACCTCCTCTCTCCCCCTGTCAGCTCACCCCCCATTACCTCACATCCCTCCATCTCATCCTCTCTCGCTCCAGTCACCTCTCCCCCTCTCACCCTCTGTCAGCTTGCCTCATGTCACCTCACCCCCTCTGGCGCTGCACACTGCGCTGTAAGCTTCATTCATCCTCAGTGATCAGCCCCCTCCTGTACAGAGTATAATGCACGTCCCACACTGGTGGCTGGACCCCAGGGTGTGAGTATAGCACATAAACCTCAAGAATGTTGGGGGGGGGGGACTTTTTGGCTGGGGGTGCAAAAATGTCATGTTACGCCACTGAGTGTTATCCTTCCCTCTTCTACGGAAACTACTTGTTACGGGACACCACAGGTTCGATACTCACCTGTCCATGCGCTTCATCGGTCCTCCTTGCTGGCAGTCCGTCAGCAGAGACGGTGGCAGGTAAATAGATGCTAAGAGCTCGAGTGGCCAGAGAGGTCTGACATGGTCCGCCGGCCCAGGGCGGCTGGTGCTGCAATCTTGGATTAGGGCAAATTTGTGAGTTCTGTTCAGCCTTACTGTTGCTGTCAGCCAAAAGTAGCCAACAACAGGGTTTATAGAGGGGGCTACTTGGACTCCTGGTTGTCAGTCAAAGTGTCCTGCATGCAGAAAGCTTGTCAGAGGCTCTTGGTAAATTCCAGTTTGCAGAGGCATTCCCAGATGCATATGGGAGCCCCGGCCTATCAAGCCACTTGATTGATTGTCCCACCTTGTGAAGCTCTCTTTTGCCTGTCCTATTCCTGTCTGTCCTTGGTGCTCCCCAGTCAGGATGGTTTCAGACAAATCTCTTTGTATCTGGATAGTCTTCGCATATCCAGAAACTCTTCCAGTATTTGGCTCTAATTATCGGGAATGCATTAAAAAAAAAGGGTAATGTTTATACTTTATCACAGGGTGGTATTGTCTGATCCCTACACAATAACTGCTGGGGGCCATTTCTAAATGATTCATTTCTTTCAAAGATGGGTGCCCATACATGATGCAACTGCCAACAGGTAGTGCCTTCCACATCTTTGGGCAAAATATGTTTTCCTTAGTCAGACTCAAAAGTAATATTGTTGGATGATCACCAGACAATAACTAATAAGCAGGCATATCTGTTTGCTTGACAATGCGTATTCCAATATAAAAAAAGTTACTCTTATATTGCTAAAGAATGTACTGTATCCAATGTGTAATATTGTTTTTCAACTTGTAAAGACAGAAGATATAAAGAAGATATTCATCTATTTTTATATATTATTACCTATAAGCCATGAAGTTCAATTTCAAATGTGTTAGTGGTCTCATAAATGAACTTTGTAAAGTAGTTCTTCTTTGCATGTGCTATTTGTGAAGAACTTGCAGTAACCTATAGGGAGGTTTGTCCTGCCCCAGCAAACCCCACCACTCAAGGGGTTAAGCAAATGCAGACTTATAATACAGTATAAAAGTAACAAACTAAAGTTCATCATCAGGAAAATGCTTGTAGCAAAAGCAGGGGAGCATTTGGCGGAACAGATGTAGGCAAAAACTAGGTACTTTACCAGACGGACTGGACTGGAAACACAACAGGTTTATAATGCTGACGACTCAGGCTGCACTATAAAGCAAACATGCTTGAACCAGATAATCTCACCAGGCTTAATGGACCAGATTTGGCAGAGGATTGTACCACAGGAGAATGCAAGCTGTGGTAATAGGAGTGGCAGGCTAATAACACAGAAGAATGCAGGATGTGGAAATAGCAGAGGCCAACTTGTAACACAGAAGTATGCCCCGGATACTTTACCAGACACACTGGACCGGGTGGAATGGAGTATTTGGACTTGCGATGGTATAGGAGACAGCACGCTGTAATATAGAATTGTAGTGGAACTGGAGACAGCATGCTATAATTCAGAAGCTTGACAGTGTGCTATTTGGGACTGTTGTGGGGGACAACTAAGGAGCTACAGGGGAGCTGCCCCCCAATTTTTTATTAAAATATATTTTATTTAATTTTTTACCTGCAAGGGGTGCTAAGTGTCCCATATTAATCCGGCTGTGCTGACCAGTGTCCCTTATAAATCCAGCTGTGCTGCCCAGTGTCCCATTTCAGTCCAAGGGTGCTGCCCCCCATTTTTTTATTAAAATACTTTTTTACCTGCAAGTTGTTAAGTGTCCCATATCAATCCAGCTGTGCTGCCCAGTGTCCCGTATAAGTCCAGCTGTGCTGCCCAGTGTCCCATATCAGTCCAGGGGATCTGCCCCCAATTTTATGAAAATGAAAACGTTTTTATGTTATTTAAACTGCAAGGGCTGTTCAGTGTGCCATATCATACCATGGGGTGTTTAATCAGTCCAGGGGTCAGCCAAGTGTGTCTATATCATTTCTGGGGTGAGCCAAGTACAGTATGTAATATAATTTCTGCTAAATCAACCGTACAGTTCCTGGGGAGCTGCCCTCTTTATTAAAAGATTAAAAAACCTTTTCTCTTTTTTTTATTGCAGGATTGCTGTCATGTGTGCCCTATAATTCCATGTGTGCTGTCGTATCACGTCAGGGGTGCTGCCATCTGTGTTGAATAATTTGTGGGGTGAGCCCAGTCTGCCGTATAATTCCTAGGGTGAGCCGTATCAGTCAAGGGTGATTCTAAATGTGCCATATAAGTCCAGGGGTGATGCTACCTGTGCCATATCAGTCCAGGGGTGATGCTAACTGTGCCTTATCAGTTTATGGATGATGCTTCATGTGCCATATCAGTCTAGATGTGATGCTACCTGTGCGGTATCAGTCCAGGGTGATGCTACCTGTGCCATATCAGTCCAGGGATGATGTTAGATGCGCCATATCAGTCCAGGGGTGATGCTACCTGTGCTGTATCAGTCTAGGGGTGATGCTACAGATGGAGCCCTCCTCATTTAGCCTGTTAATTGGATAAAGTGAGTAATATGATTACTATGCTAATCCCCTACTTTATACTTTATTGTTCTGTGTATTGTATTGCTGCTGAGAGCAATAGGACATCCATGGCTAGCCATGGTGAGCCACGACCTAAGGAACAAAGTTGACAGGGGCTCCAACTGTAGGTGTGCCATATCAGACTAGGGATGATGCTAAATCTGTCGTGTCAGTCCAGGGGGTGATGCTAATGGTGACCATACACTAGTAAGATTTATCTTCAGATCTGGCTGGTTGGAACAAAAACATGGTTATGGATGAGTGACAGTTTGTCAGTTTTCCAGCATTTCCAAGCAAATGGTCAACTGTCATTAGCTCTCACCCATAACCATGTTTTTGTTCCAACCAGACAGATCTGAAGATAAATCTGCATGTGTATGGTCATCTTAAGTGTGTCATAGCAGTCGAGTGTTTGTGCCGCCCACTGGTGTGGTTTAGCAGTCATCCAGCTACCTCGGTGTAACCTTTTGGCCCAAAACAATATTGTGAGGTGTTCAAGATAGACTGAAAATGGGTGGAAATTAATGTTTTTGAGGTTAATAATAGCATATGAGCAAAAAAAAAAAAAAAAAAAAAAATTTTAGTGATTTTTATGTTTTTTGTGAAAAAAATACAGATCCAAAACATGAAACACGAAAAGTGGCCGGTGCACATCCCTAGTTTGTAGTGAAGCAAGGAACAGCAGACTGTAGCATAGATCTCTGAAGGCTGTGTCATAGATGTTCAATAAACTGTAGCACAGAAGATCTCAGCAGGCTGTTGAACGGTAGTGAAGGATGCTGTATTCAAGGTGCAGGTTTGTAGTAAGGCAAGGAACAGCAGGCTGTAGCATAGAAGATCTCTGCAAGCTGTAGTAAGATGATCTCATAGGCTGTTAAAAGTAGTGAAGGAAGCTGTATTTAAGGTGCAGGTGACAGCAGGATAACTTGAATGAACCAAGAATGAGCCTGCACAGCAACAGAGCAGATAAGCAACATTGCTCAAGGCACTGACAGGCTAGACAGGCTAGACCCCAAAAAATATACTGGAAGTCTAATTGGCTTCTAACAAACTTAACCCTAGAATGAATGTGTGTATATGTGGTAGGAAATATAGATTGTAAGCTCCACTGGGGCAGGTACTGATGCAAATGTTCAAATTTTCTGTAAAGCGCTGTGGAATATGTGTGCACTATATAAGGCACTTAATAAATAAATAGACTTGGTGATGGAAAACATGAAATGCAGCAATGTAAGGAAGTATCATAGAGTGCACACAGGAGCTATAATAACCTCAGGCATGCAAATGGGTAAACACTGGTCTAGAACACGCAATAATCCCGATTCTGCACCTGTGGAGTTAGGGCTATTTCACACGCTCCGGCTCCTGCCGGGCGGCGAAACCCCGTACGGCGAAAAGCCGTGCCGCACACAGTAGTTAATAATGGACACAAATGTGTCCATTCACACGCGACATCTGTGGCCATCCCCACCATTGTAAACTGCTGTGTGCGGCACGGCTTCCTGGCCGTGCGGGGTTTCGCCGCCCGGCAGGAGCCTGAGCGTGTGAAATAGCCCTTAGTTTGCCAGACAATGGAGGATTACAGGTATGTAATCAGGGAAAATGCACAGTCTCTCACAAGATAACAAGCCAGATATGTAGGACCGTGACACAGGTTTCTTAATTAGTACTTCAGTAATGTTCATTTATCCATCTTTGCTGAATCTTGGATATCACTAAAATATGCACTGCTAATGTGACGTGAGGTTCAGAATGCACACACAGTAAATCTAGAACATGGAATGACATTTTAGAATGCCAATAAAAAGAAAAAAATACTGTACATTTACAACACATTTTTATTAGGAGCAATTACTTAAATTAGGAAAGACATTGTAATTGTTTTATATCAATTGCAGAATAACTTTATTATGAAAGGATGTGGTTTATAATCACCTCACCAGTAAATTACGTGATGTGTCAAAGTACTGACTTACAGTACAGTGTGTTTGGTGTACAGTAGTGATGTAGTATATACAAGAACAAAGATATTTTGTATTATTATGTCTGATAATTGACTTGTGATCTATATATGTGCCCTACCTGAAAAGGAGCTATGTGCAATGAGGAAATGGCAATGAAAGTATTTGTATGGGAAACCTTTGTCACAACAGAACTACAGTACTGGTCGTCTTTCAAACGATTTCCGTTTCCTTTAATATTTTAATATAGAGATGTCTGCAAAACCTTCATGTTTTGGATCTTCCAAAACCAGCCTTATTATTTTGGTTTTGATTGTCTTATTTGGCAAAGTGACCCATATGTTTTTTGGTTAGGATTTAGATTTCTTGAAATTGATAAAAACAATGAAAACAATGGTTTTGGACCTAAAGTTGTAATAGATAAAAAATAAATAAAAAATCAGAGTATTTCCAATAAATTTCAACAACATCACAGCTCCCAAAATTGTTCATCAAAATTGGCTGGCTAAACTAAGCTACAGAGCAGTGGCACAAACACACAGCAGTTACTTTAAAAGAATATAGCGCATCTATGAAACATTGCAGCAAAAAGGATGGCAGTCAACTATACAATCCCATGGAAAGAATGTTTTCATTAAGAAGATGCCTCAGGGCAGTGTAGGGAAATGGAGGTAGGCAAGTAATGCATGGAACACACCTACAGATTTATCTGTCCAATCTATCTGGTGAGAACAAAAATCTGGTAATGTATGGGAGCATATGAGACTCAACCATTTGCTCCTCAATGATGGAAAACAAACAATAGTAATTGAGATAAATTGGATAAAGTCATTTGATGTAGCAAATTAAACCAAACAATCATTGTCATTTGCTCCCATACATTTCCAGATTTTTGTTCCCACCAGACAGATTGGACAGATACATCTTTGTATACCCAGCTTTATTTAGGTAATGGTTGATTTATTGATTGACTTAAATTTATGAAATTAGAAAATTTAGAAAGTCTGTTTGCAGCAACTAAGAAGAAAAAAGGCCACAAGAATGTAATGTTAATAGGCATGGATTCCTGATAAAGGTTGAAAGAGTAACCAAAAGTAATATTTGCACTGCAGTGCTGCAAACTCCAAATTATCTGACACATTACCAAATATTAGAAGGATGTCCTGATGGCCATCCTACTACCCCTCCCTATTTCTTAATTAGGTAACACCCCTGTAGTACATGTGTGGCACCCCAACCTGGGGTACCCCGCTTTGGCCAGGGCCCCATTACCCCAACACTCACACAGCAGCCGTCGAGAGAGGAGCCCAGCATCCACCGCCGCAACCCGACAGTGCAGGAGCTGCTGAGAGTCCGGCGCCCTGTCGCTGAGGCACTGAAGTGAGAGCTGAGGGGGAGAGTTGAAGTCCCGCTAGCTTCCCTGTGTGAGCGGCACCAGACGAAGCATCTGGCACCTACTCCAGCAGCAGAAGGAGATTACAGGCAACGTGTGGCAGATGGGAGGCCCAGCAACAGAGAGTAAGTACCCAAGTGCCCAGCAGTAACCCAGTGCCCAGCATTGTCCAAGTGCCCAGCAGTACCCCAGTGCCCAGCAGTATCAAAGTGCCCAGCAGACCTCCAGGTATAGGTACTCTAATCACCCTGCTGCCCACCGACACTTGCCCGCACACACATACTGGCCATGCAGGGACACTACCATTCGCAGACCCTTAAGGGCCTAACAGGGACAAATCTGCAAACCATACAGCACCCAGTCTGGGACACGGATTGCCAGCGACAGGGTCCCTATTTTCTGCCCTCATAACCCCATACCAGAGTCGAGGGACTAACCCGCAGAGATCAGCAGGTCAATAGCGCCAGCTTGTGGTGAAGATTAGAAAGTGTTACTGCCTTACTTGTTCTACAAAAGGAAATCACAGCCCTTCCCCCTCATTTGGGGTATTGCCCAACCAAACTTTCACCCCTTTGCTAACCAAGGAGGACCGTTATTTCACGCCCCCATCTACTGCGCAGTGACCAAGGAAAGGCCTCCAGCGAACTCCAAAACCCCTGTGCACAGGTCTCTCCTAGGGACAGTGTTTAGTGATAGGAAAACTGGGTACCCAGTAGCATAGTATCGGTTACAGTAAAGTATTATTGTGTTATTTTAAATTGCACTTTGACTTATACAGCATGACACAGTTAATACGTTATAGTTGAACGTGAGTGCAAATTGCCTTATATTTTTACAAATTGATAGCCTTAATTGAGTGAATTTCTGCTAGAATTAATTAAGTCAAGGAGAGTATTTTTGATGCACTGATTTGGTGACACGCTGGTCTGCACGAGGGCGCTGAACCTTTTGAGTATACTTTATCCCGTGACGGCCCTTTGGTTGGGCTCACTGCACTAGGGCTGTCCATCCATGCCAATAAGAAGGAGATACTAATCATAGTTGAACTGCTGTGTTATTTAACCGTTAAACGGCCAAAAGTATTTTGGTCAAATTGTGTGCATAAAGTTGCCTAGACGTGCCTTACTCTATTTTATTGCATTTACTGTATTTTGTGATGGTTCACCTTTTTCGTGTAGTACGTGTAATAGGTAGCCCTGTCTGCTACCCGACCTCAGGTACCTCACTTTATCACAAATAAACACCCTTGAACCGTTTCCTTGGCCTGATTCTTGCCCTACTCCCAAGAAGACGAGAAGAGGAGGAAGAGATGACCAGCTTCCCAGAGTGCAAGGTAAAAGGGTTACTGGCTTGTTCATTCCGGTTCACCACATATAAATCTTGGCGTCAACGAACAGGATCAGAAACATGTTGGAAACCCAGCACTCTGCCACCATCCCCTCCTAGATGTCTCCCGTCACTACCAGAGGACAGAGAAACGCAAAGGACATTGGCGGCACCAATCACGATGCCCTACTACTTCGGGGCAATGTGGCTATTGACGTACTCCGGCGACACGAGGACCCAGGGTACAAGCACATTTAAAGATCGAATGGACTCGACATTCAATCTGTATCAACTGAATGAGGAACAGAAGAAAGAAATATTACAGGCACAATTAAAAGGTCCCGACCTGAGAGAAGTGAAGGCGTGAGCAGAAAGTGACAAGACAACGGCGAACAAGATACTCAAGAAACTGGCACAAATATTCAATGCTAAGACAGTACCTGTGTTGAAAAGTAGACTATATGCCAGAAAACAAAGACAAGGGGAATCGCTGTGCTAGTTCACGCTGGGCTTGCAGGAAGCCATGAAAGCAGTACAAGCCGTGGACCCCAGAGAGGTACAACAGGCAAAAGAGATGCTGATACACCTCTTCATCAAAGGAGCACAGGAAAAAACCACCCGCGCCCCAACTCCGGATGTTGAAACGGCAAGAAAGATGCTGCACGTTTGACGAGCTCAAGGAATCAGCACTACAAAAACTGGGGCAAGACCCGAACACTGACGCTGAGAAAGGTGCAACAGCGGAGAAAGAAGATACGGAAGGCCGCTACGAGACCAGACACCATGGGGCTAGTGGGAAGAGAGGAGCTGTTCTCCAAGACACACAAACCCCAGCAGGCAAAGACCCATTGGCCACCATTAATAGTTAGCTCACAGAACTGGCCTTAGAACTTACCTAAATGGGGCAAAGACTGAAACAAAGCGAAGCCAGACACAACGAATGGCGTCCACGAAGGGAGAGAGGAGGCCGGCCTCGTGGGGTATGCCCAGAGAATTGGGAAGACGCTCAACCGATCGACGAAGAGTGTAGGCTGATATGCTGAAGATGCCGAAAAATTGGACACATCGAAATAAATTGACCTCAGGGTGATTTAAACGAAGAGACCCCGAGGAGGTGGACTGACCCTTGGGAAGAGACCCGCTACTAGGTCCACAGAAGCAAGAATGGTGGCCCCGCTTTGTTGGAGAATGCCCGCATGTGAAAATCGACATCAATGGTTTGACAGTAGAAGCGCTGCTAGACACAGAGTCCCAAGTCTCCACCATCAAATTGGAAGAATTTGACCGCCATTGGGCGAGAGAAAACATTGTCACACCCCCAATACGTGTATCAAGGGTACTGGGAGGCGGACAGCAAAATAGGCAGAGCCAAACTGAAGAGACAAGGTTGCTTAGTGACCACTGCACCTTATGGACACCTCCCCCCCACCCCAGTTATCTTGGGAATGAACATCCTCAAACATTGCTCCGAAGAGATGGTAGAAGCGCTCAAGAGAGAAATGAAGAGGGCAGACCCCCGTGAGAGGAAGACTATGCGACAGACAGTGAGTGTCTTAGAGGGACAGCAGAAGTTTGCAAACGACCGGGGCGAAGTTGGTAAAGCAAGTGTCATAGATCGGCAACCTGTCCTACTACTGCCAAACTCCGAACACATTGTCTGAAGGAGGAGCGTATGACGCCATGCTTGAACCCTGCGAACATGATGGCCAGCCACCATTCACCATCGCCAGAACATTGGCCCGAATCCAGAATGGTAGGGTGCCAGTCGGATTGTCAACCCTCACAATCACCCGATCAAGTTGTACAGACATTGTCCAGTCGCCAGGATCTTTCAAGTCGACTTCCAAGACATCGTTGGACATAACGTGATCTCCGCTACAAAAAGAGGAGGACGAAGAAGGACCACTGGATGCGGGTGATGGAAAAAGCATGGTGGGAGGAGATCCAAATAGGAGGCCCTGCAACCACTGAACAAGAACACAAAGGCATCCTCAGGATAGTTCAAACTAACACGGTGGCATTCAGCCAAAGCCCGTCCGACTTTGGGAAAGCCAGAGACGTGTGTCACTATATTTCGACAGGGACAAACCCCACTATGAAGGAGAGACATAGGCCTATACCTCCAGCGATGTACCAACCGGTGCGAAAAATGATTGACGAAATGAAAGAGGCAGGAGTAGTGCGCGAAAGCCACAGCCCATGGGCCTCTCTGATAGTCATCGTGAAAAAAAAGGACAGCAGCCTGCGGTTTTGCATTGATTATCGCAAGCTCAATGCGGTAACGCATAAGGATGCCTACCCTCTGCCCCGCATAGAGGAGTCCTTGACGGCACTGAAGACCGTGGCCTTTTTCTCCACGCTGGACCTCTTGAGCGGGTATTGGCAGGTCCCAATGGCTCCTGAAGGCATGCAGAAGACCACGTTCACGACGACGATGGTGCTCTGTGAATTCGAAAGAATGCCTTTCAGGTTGTGCAACGCACCCGATACATTCCAAAGGCTGATGGAACATTGTCTTGGTCACCATAATTTCGAGATGATATTACTATACCTTGACAAAGTCATCATTTTCTCAAGAACTTATGAAAAACATCTCCAGCACTTGGAAAAAGTGTTTAGGCTGCTAGCCAGGTCAGGATGGATGCTCAAGCCGGCATAGTGCCATCTCCTCAAACCAGAAGTGGCATACCTGGGACATATCGTCGGTGCTCAGGGTGTGAGTCCGTACCCCGATAAAATCCAGGTCGTCCAAGACTGGCCAGTACCCCGATCAGTGCGAGAGGCGAGGAGCTTCTTGGGGTTTGCCAGCTACTACCACCGATTTGTGGAAA
This sequence comes from Crinia signifera, assembly GCF_055691185.1. NCBI lineage: Eukaryota > Metazoa > Chordata > Amphibia > Anura > Myobatrachidae > Crinia > Crinia signifera. The sequence continues at coordinate 241,900,318 of NC_139217.1, forward strand.
GATTCACAAGCATCTCCGTCCCACTCCATAGACTACTGAGGGGAAAATCCAGGCAAGAGAGAAAGGGGTCCGCCCCAGTCGACTGGGGGCCTGAACAACAACAGGCATTTGACCAGTTGAAGACCTCATTGAATAATGCACCCTTATTGGCCTATCTGGATTATGAAAAGCCCTTCCAGGTGTATACAGACGCGAGCCACAAGGGACTGGGATCAGTCCTGTCCAAGATACAGGACGGAAAAGAGCGAGTGATTGCATATGCCAGCAGGGGACTCCGCAAAACCGAGCGCAACTGCGAGAATTATAGCACCTTTAAACTCTAACTGCTCGCCCTGATCTGGGCTATCACAAAACATTTTTAAAACTACCTGGCGGCAACACCATTCAGGATTAGGACAGATAACAACCCCTTAACACATTTGTCCACAGCGCATTTAGGGGCCATGGAGCAACGCTGGGTATCCCGCCTCGCCAACTTTCGTTAGATAGAAGAGTATGGTGTACTCAGAATCCCTGTCTGCCACCGTGAGCAAGCCCAATGATATCCTGACATTTGGTGCCTGGAGTGGATTGGGGTGAGATACAGCGGAAGAGCCCCGTAATCTAGGATTTTGTCCGCCTCCTCCGACTACATCATGGGCTGACCAAACAACAGCGGATTACTGCCAACCAAGAGCTAGTGAAGCTGCTGAGGCATCGGGATTGGCTGCAGATGCAACAGGGCCTACTTGTGCATGTGAGCCTGCACCCAGGAACCCACCAGACCACCGTACAAGTAATAGTTCCATGGCATCAGGCCACAAGACTTCTAGAAGCTTATCACGACGAATCGGGGCACTTCAGCATCCAGAAGACCGAAGCGGTATTGAGGACCAGACTCTTCTGGATAGGGATGAGGGGAGACGTGGAGAGATGGTGCCGAGAGTGTGTAGCCTCAAGAGATATCCTGAAGCTGGCGAAAAAGACCCCCTGCATCTGATCAAGTGCAATTATCTTCTTGAGTTGGTGGCACTTAACCATATAAAGCTGTGAAAGGTTGGGATTTAAATAAATAACATCTGACTCCATTATCTTGTTAATTTACGGATCATACAAGATCACTTATTCAACAAAGACAGAAATAATACATAAGATTATGGAGGCATGGGGGGCCAGGATGATGGGAATCGCTCCTCATCATGGATTATACTGGGAAGACTGGTTGCATCGTCTCAACTGCAGGTCTTCAGCCAGCCCCCTGCCCTCTAGGATATGGCATGGACCACCCAGCGACCAGAGGTGGTTAGCAATGATGGTGTTCGCTTAGGATTTCTGTTACAGTTATATAAATTTCTGACTCGGCCACAATCAGATAAGGAGTTATATTAAGAGTCCCCTAACTATTTATTAACATACATTTATAGATTAGTTAGGTAATATTGGTTTTTCCATATACTGAGGTACAGGTTGTTGAGATCGCCATATGTTTCTGACAGGAATAGAATATATCCTTGATGGTCCTTGGATAATGATTTACAACTGATCCAATGAAATGCACACTTACAATACAATAATTTTCAATGAAATAAACGTATTGCTGAATATTGCATATGTACATTAAAAATAAATATTCATCTTGTGCGGATATACAATAATATCTAATTTCAACAGCTGGAACCCAGCACAAGCGGATACACTTATGCCTTGACCATTACTGACCATTACACCAAGTTTCTAGTAGTGGTACCATCCCATGATTTGACTGCCAAGACAATGGCTGAACTGTTCTGGAAGAATTTTGTGAAACCATATGGGTACCCAGACAGGGTGTTGACTGATCAAGGGCCCGCCTTTAACTCCCAATTGTTTCATGAACTATGCTCCACCTATGGCTGCAAAAGGTACAAACCAACACATACCACCCCAAAGGGAATGGCCAGTGCAAGAGGGCCAACAGGACCATCTTAGGCAGGGGTGGGCAACTATTTCAGCTGGGGAGCCGCTTTATACTTCAAGTAACTATTCGAGGGCCACATGTGTGTGTGTGTGTATATATATATATATATATATATATATATATATAAAACACAAAATTCCCAGATTTGCGCTAATTTCACAATTCTATAGTCGGTCGCTAATAACAATTAGCCCCCTACTAGAGAGGCTATATCAACCAATACCACCACAATAGTGTTACACAGCGCCCAATATCTCTTTGTCTTTCCTTAATTTAAATCATCCATGAACCAACAAATTTTGCAAATATATAAAACATTTATTAAAAAAATACACTTTTAAAAAACAGTAGTAGTAAATTCTTGTCAGAGGATTTTTCTTTTTTAGACAATAGAAAAAGAAAAATCCTCTGACAAGAATTTACTACTACTGTTTTTTAAAAGTGTATTTTTTTAATAAATGTTTTATTTATTTGCAAAATTTGTTGGTTCATGGATGATTTAAATTAAGGAAAGACAAAGAGATATTGGGTGCTGTGTAACACTATTGTGGTGATATATATATATATATATATATATATATATATATATATATATGCAGCAACAATGCGTGGCACTCACTGATGTATCCTGATGACATTCTGAATTGTGGAGTGAAACGTTGATAAACTTCTGAGAGTCATTTGATTTTTTTCACCGTTAGTGCCACGCTTTGTTGCTAAATACACATCCCCTTGTTCTGCGGGGGGGCATCTGGTGCAGATATTTTGGTCATTTGGAGTGCCGGACAATTACAAGTGTGCAGTGGCGGATTCAGGGGGGGGGGGGCACCCGGGCACGTGCCCCCCCACCCGACCCCACCCGATTCCGACGGCTGCCAGTTCCCGCCCTGGCATCACAGGCTGGTCCAAATCGACCAATCGGTTCCAGAGATATTGCGTGTAAACCGATTTTTTTATTTTTGAAATGTAATTTCATGGCTGTTCATGTTCTTTGAGGGCAGATTACTCTGGAACCAAACGTTCTAGTTTCACTGGACCAAACTCATTCAAAGCCCACTCAAAAGTTCTTCAATATAATACTTGTCTCATGTAAATGGGTCAGTTGGTTCCGAAGATATAGCCGGTTAAATGAGATAACTGGTTAAAGGGGGAGGGGTGGTTTTCTCTCCCCCTCACACCAGAAAATGCAGGGACTAGGCTGGTGTAAAAGGGGCCAACCTGGGAATGCATTTTCTGGTGTGAAAGGGGTATTATTTCAAATAGCCGGGACCTGCAGTGCTCTGAATACAGCCAGGCTCTGCCACTGTCAGTGGCTATCACTTCTGCCTGGCCAATGTGACATGCCGGCCAATGTGACATGCGACACGCGCCGCCTGTAGAGGTGGAACGCACGGCCATTCCTAACTACAGCATTTTGGATAGAATGTAGAAATACGTCTAAGGGCAGCCGTAATACGGAAGTACTCTTTATTGGCTACGCTATGTGTATTATGCACCTCCTATAAACAGGTGGAATGCACGGCCATTTCCTGAACAGTGATTGGCCGGTATGAGTTTTGACCCTTATTATCTCTTGTATATAAGGAAGTAATGTACTGTAATGTACTGTTAGTTAACACGCTACTGAGGAAGGACCTAGTGTCCGAAATGCATTTGGCGTTTGTTGCCTAACTTATTCAAGTACCCACGGACTTTTGTGCTGACATTCAAGATCCCAGCTCACCCCAGCTTCCGGACCTGGTGGTATCCTGTTTCTTGGACTGTCTCCTTGGCACCCCAGTCCCGCCTTGAGCGTTTTATTGATGCTTTTATTACCCCTACTAATTGTAAGTGCACATCCCTATTAAACTATATGTGTTAAAAAGTTATGCACTATTATTTCTTCTTTTGTGTCATTTCATATCCTAATTGGGAGGACGTTATCATTGGAGGATCCTAAACCTTTGTGAAATCCCACCCATTGTGGTGACATTGGTGACAATTCTGTGACTTTTTTGTGTGTTTTTTCAAAACACAGTGACTATTTTATGGGAACAACACCAGCGCTAATTGAACAAATTTAACCCTTTTTTTGCACATTATCTATACCAGGTGGTCATTGAATGTCACCTTAAATTGTTTATAAGCTGCTTTTGTGTCGTGCGCACCTGATCACTTGGTTCCTCTCTTTGCTATACATCATGTGTAAGGGGCAAGTATAATGGGGTCTAGTATTTTGTTGCATAATGTGTAGAAGTTGTGTATGGTGTTGACACGCCCCCTGTTGAGTGGCCACACACCCTTTTCCGGAACGCGCCTTTGGCGCGCGCACAACTACATCCTTCACTTTTGTCGCCATGGTGGGCCTGCGTACTTTAAATGCCAGGGCCTATTTTTAATTCCATTCCCACCCTGTCCTGCCGCTCTCTTAACATGTACACTGGCACCACTAACACCACCCCTCCCCCACTCAAACCCTTTTTTATCATGGTGCCCCCCTTTCATTTTATCCTGGATCCGCCCCTGCAAGTGTGTGTGTGTGTATGTATGTATGTATGTATATATATATATATATATATATATATATATATATATATGTATATATACACACACACACACAGTGTTACACACCCGTATGTATATATATATATATACTGTATATATATACAAAGTGTTACACACACATGTGTGTGTGTATATATATATATATATATATATATACAGTATGTACATAGCTCTGCAGCAACAAATTACTTGTAATAGTGTAGCATTCTTTGGTGGTGGACTCGGAGCCTGCCAGAGGGGAGCCAGGACAGGAGACAGTTCCCGTCGACGAAACATGACCGCGCCACCCCCTCACAGCATTACTGGGAGTGTGGGAGGGGACGCAGTCACGCAGCAGCCACCTCCCCGCCATTGGTTGGTGCGGCCGCCGCGTGACCGTGTCCACTCCTACAATCCAAGTACTGCTGAGCGTGCAGGGATGGCGCGGCTCGGTCAAGCATCGGTGGGGGGCGCGCGGGGGCCGCTTGTCATTGGGGTAGACGGGGCAGTGGCGGGCCAGATGCCAGTGTTTGGCAGGCCGCAACCAGCCCGCGGGCCACCTGTTGCCCACCCCTGATCTTAGGGATGCTTCGAAGCCTATCCACCGAGCAGCGCGCCCGTTGGCTGAATCTTCTACCCAAATTCATCTACCTGTATAATAATGTTGAGCATTGTTCCACGGGGTTTACCCCTTACTACCTCCTGTTTGCCCGACATGGGAAGCTGCCGAAGGACATGGAGTTGTCGCCCAATGTAACCAACCACCCTTGCTCACAGCAAGATTGGGTACGAGAACATCAGCAGAGGATGGAGAGTGCTCGCAAAATTGTGGAGAAGCTAATGGAATCAGCACATGCTAGGCAAGAGAATGACTACAATGCTCCGCTCTAGATAGGTGACATGGTCTGGAAGAGGAAGCATCATCGTTCAAGCAAATTGGATACAATGTGGGAAACCACCCCGTATACGATGCTTCACATCCCTGCTGGTGACGTCTATACCTACCAGATTCAGCGTGACCCTGAAGAACCTGTTCTTACCGTATCCAGAAATCAGTTGAAGCGGAGTGTTGGAAGGGTCCCGCCAGATGAAGAAGATGTCCCTTCGAGGGAATCCACTAAAGCCATTGAGCATATTCCCCTTCATGATCCATTTGAACTGTTGCTATTCATGAGTGGTCCCATCCCAGGAAACCCAGTACAGACCGCACATCCTGAGAATCCTGCAAGGCCAGTAACAGAAGATCAAGTGGATCCTGTCAACATCCTTGTTATCCATCATACCCCTGTCCGTGAAGTTGGGAGGTCTGAGCAATGCACGAAAGGGGTGTTACCAGTCCAATATAAAGTGTAAAAACAAGCCTTTAACGTATATTCTGCATAAAGTGTACATATGTAAATTGTAAAGTGTTAAGACTTGTAAATATGTGCTAATGCCGTGGCCCCCTACAGAGGGACAGTAGACCTTCGGGCCCTTGTTCAACATCATAGACTTTGTCCAGAACTGTTGTCTACCCTCAAGTTGATGCCCGAGGACTGGCATCCTTCAAGCAAGGGGAATGTGGCACCCCAACCTGGGGTACCCCGCTTTGGCCAGGGCCCCATTACACCAACACTCCACAGGAGAGAAGCGCTAACTGGTTGCTAGGCAACCTACTCACTGGGGACAACCAGGAACAGAGGGAGCCTGTGATTGGTGGTGCTGAATGGGTGCCCGCTGTGTGACCTGCAGCGGCACCCTCTAACAGTAAGCCCTTCTGATTGGTGGATGGCGCTGGAGCATGAAAAGGAGAGAGGAGGGACTGACTTGAGAGGGACGGAGAAGGAAGTGCTAGGAAGAGGGACAACGTGCAGCTGCAGAACGGGACCCAGCACGAGTATAACAGAGCATGGAGCGGGCAGTCTGCAGCACCCGCCAGGCAAGGAGGCGCCAGCCCGCAGCAGCATCCTGACACCCAGCTGTGCAGGAGCCGTCGGAAGAGGAGCCCGGCCATCCACCACCACGACCCGACAGTGCAGGAGCTGCTGAAAGTCTGGCGCCCTGTCACTGAGGCGTTAAAGTGAGACCTGAGGGGGAGAGCTGAAGTACCCCTAGCCTCCCTGTGTGAGTGGCGCCAGAAGAAGCATCTGGCACCTACCCCAGCAGCAGAAGGAGATTACAGGCAATGTGTGGCAGAAGAGAGGCCCAGCAGCAGAGAGTGAGTACCCAAGTGCCCAGTGGTACCCCAGTGCCCAACAGTACACCAGTGCCCAGCAGTTTCCAAGTGCCCAGCAGACCTCCAGGTATAGGTACTCTAATCGCCCTGCAGCCCACCGACACTTGCCCGTACACCCGTACCGGCCACGCAGGGACACTACCATCCGCAAAACCTAAAGAGCCTCACAGGGACACAGCTCCAAACCATACCGCACCCAGTCTGGGACACAGATTGCCAGCGACAGGGTCCCTATTTTCTGCCCTCATAACCCCATACCGGCCAAAAGTATTTTTGGTCAAATTGTGTGCATAAAGTTGCCTAGACGTGCCTTACTCTATTTTATTGCATTTTCTGTATTTTGTGATGGTTCACCTTTTTCGTGTAATACATGCAATAGGTAGCCCTGTCTGCTACCCAACCTCAGGTACCTCACTTTATCACAAATAAACACCCTTGAACTATTTCCTTGGCCTGCGCCTTGCCCTGCAAGAAGACGAGAAAAGGAGGAAGAGACGACCAGCTTCCCAGAGTGCAAGGTAAAAGGGTTACTGGCTTGTTCATTCCAGCTCACCACACATGTATGAGGTGCACCAGAGAGCAGTGGTGTAACTAGAAATTTTGCTCCCCCCCAGCCAAAAAATTTCTGGTGCCCCCCACACCCCCTTCTCATTTTCCTGCGTAACCCTGAAATATTTCTAAAACATACCATAAATACACACAAGACATACATGCACACATCACATACACGCACATACCATACATACATACATACATACATACATACATACATACATACATGCACACATACAGTAATCGCACACATACCATACAGTCACACAGGACATACATAAGCACATACCATACAGACACACAGTACATACACGCGCACATACCATACAGACACACAGGACATACACGCGCACATACCATACAGACACAAAGGACATACATGCGCACATACCATACAGACACACAGGACATACATACGCACATACCATACAGACACACAAGGACATACACGCACACACACATGGCATACAGGCACATATACCATACATACACACACACACACACTGCATATTTATAAACATACACAAGCTATAGACACACATAGCATACACAAAGGACACACACACATAGCAAAACCACATAGCATACACACAAAGTACACATACTGTACATACACACATACATAGAATACACACACACAGCATACTTACATTACAAACATCAATACTAAAGCAAATAACCGGCACATGCAATGAGGGCACCCAGTTTCTAAATATCCAGTCCTCCCCCTTCCCACTGCAGCTAACATGACATAATAGTGCTCACTGAGCCAGCATACATTAATGGTGCCCACACAGTGGCGTAGCTATCGTGTGGCAGCCCCCGCAGCCGCTTGGGGGAGTGGGTCTGTGGTGGGTGCCCGGCACAGGATAGCTACCGCCACTATGTCAGAGTCATGTGTCAGCGACACCCGTCACTGACATTAGGCTGCCGCAGCCCGCAGGACCCCCCCTCACTTCTGTGCAGCAGCGAGGATGCGGACAGCTTGCAGCATTGTAGCGCTATGTGCCGTCGGGGCAAGAAGCGCTGCTGATATGAAAAGGCCGGTTGGACACTGACTAGCTTAGAGAATCCAACCAGTCAGTGTCCGGCTGGTCTTTTCATATCAGCAGCGCTTCCTGCCCCGACGGCACATAGCGCTACAATGCTACAAGCTGTCAGCCACTGACGCTGTCTGCTGTAGTGGCGTGTTTATTTGTGTGAGTGCTGCCGCTGCTACCAGGTACCTAGCAGTCGGCTTTTCACAAGCCTGCGCCGCGGCCGTGGCTCCCCAGGACCAATTTTCCAGCTCCTCCCTCCGGTGAGTGAGGACTTGTTTCAGCTTAATTGCCTGCCAGCTGCTGGATATAAGGTAACTCCACGGCACTGGGAGCAACTGGGGGGGGGCGCCTAAAAATAGTTTGGCTTGGGGGAGAAAAATTTATAGTTACGCCACTGTGCCCACACTCTTCACCTCCCTGCCTTTGCACCCCCTGCCCACACACCTGGTCCTGGAGAGTCAGCCTGTCACGCGTCCATTTCGGGATAATCTCGGTCTCTCAGGCAGCCCCATGTGGTGTAGACAGAGAGAGGAGTTTCCTGAGAGCCGAGTAGCTGTGCGCTGCAGCGCAACCTACAGGCAGCTCAACATTACATACGCAGCTTCCTCCCTACAGAGCTTACACACAGGACAGTCTTCGGCACCAGAGTGCACAGTGACCCTGCTGTGTAGTCTTGGATTACTCGGCAGCCGCAATGAATCACACACCCTCCCCTAAAACAGAGGGCATGCCTAGTGTTTTTCTTAACACTCCCACTAAACACTACCACCCCAGAGACCTACTTCCTGTCAGTCACCTTGCGATGAGCTAGTGTACGAAACAAGTAGCAAGATTAATTCGCTAGCTGGTGATGTGCATGCGCATTGAGGTCCATATGCATGCGCAGTTCATCAATAACCATTCTCTGTGATAATTTGCACAGCAGCAATCAGGTCTGAACCAGCACAATGTCCTCCTGTGCACTTGTCCCAGCGAGCATATACACACACAACCAATATTACCTGGATATTACCGCATGAAGAAGAAGGAAATGCCAGGGATCGCCAGAATGTCCCCACTGGCGATCGCCGGCAGAGAGCCGCTCCACCTGACTGGGACACGTGAGCGTCTCACACGCACGCGTGTCCCAGTTTTTCGGCAGTGGGGGACTGAACGCCTGCCTGTCTCTTCTTCAGGGAGATGGGCAGGGTTATGGGGGCCTGTGGGCCCCGATGGGGGAGCGGCGTGGAGGCGGCGGAGGACTCCGTCGGAAGGGGATGCGCAAGCGTCTCGTGCCAGTCAGACACTGGCTGGATGACACCAGCTATATCTGTAGTCATGATCTCACAAGACAACACAAAGGAGCTTCTCAGCGGGAACTGTTAATGAACACTTGAGGAGGATGGTCCAATGCAATTTGCACTTGGTTGGGTCTTGGGATGACTGATCACCCATCTCTTAATTCAGCACTGTCAGCAATCTGTTCTCAATCTCTGTGTACTGAATACCTGTAGTGCAGCAACTTTGGCAGTCTGGTATGAAATGGGACCTGAATAACTGCGTAAGGGAACAAGAAACACAAGATACGAAACCAGCAAGGTGGTTAAACTCAAGCTGACACTAGGATTACCTCAGAAAAGCCAAATTTTGGTTGAGCTTGATTTCTAGGAAAATCTGTGAGCAATGAATGGTGAGTGCTGATGCGCATTCCCATATCATCCAGACAGAAAGCAGTCCACCCCAGTGAAAATTGCTGGGCCAGGGCGAAAATCACTTTTTTTCACATCATCCCTGAGCTTAAAAGCCTAGTGTGTATGGACCTTTAGTTTTAGTTTTTAACTGAATAATGTTTGGGTTCATATGTCATTGGCCAATAGGGCATTTACAGATGGAGCGCCTTCCAGCCAGCCTGTGGAATTACCAGATTCCCTGAGATGGATTCCCTGCCCGTCTCTGCTTCAGGGCAGGGTTAGTGGCGGCTGCAGGGGAGCTGGCGGAGGGCGGTGGTGGGCTCCGACAGAACGGAGAGCACGAGCATCTCGTGCGTGCGCTCCCACTTCTGGCGGATGGCGCACAGTGGTGATTGGCAATTCTATCGCCAGGAGCAGCTCAAATGAGTGCTGCTTCATCTGTACGATAACGTTATATACTAAAGCAACTAAGACAGCATTGTACTTTACTTATTCACTGTTATATACAGTATCTTTATTACTTCTGAGCTCTCTATTAATTTTAATATGAGGAAGACTCCCTTTTATTAGCTACAAAGATCCTTTGCATTTGCAAATTGCTTTTTATTCTTTATAATTTTACGATATTTTTCTTCAGCTGAGATGGTTTTACACAAGTATCTTGAACTTTCTATTTTTTTAAGGTCTTCGAACTCTAGGACAGAATTAGTTTTGTATGCAGTATGCAATATCTCACAGTTACTCACTTCCTTTAGTTTGTACACATTAGCTATCCTATGAGTTTTTTACAACTTTAGCTTTAGGACTTAACCATGTTAAGACTATATATATCAGTGACGTGCATTGATGGCTGTGCACATAGAGGCACGCACCACAGCCTAGTCAAGAGGTGCAGCACTCCCAGGTCTCAAAATATAGAAAAGCAATTGAACTACACTTCGGACTATACAGACCTGGTGTGTAACTCTTTTCAGAGAGCGCTGTCTGGTCAAATAATTAACTAATTAAACCAATTTAACATTGATACATGATTTATTTTATTCTACTTGTGCAAGATTTCAATAAAAAAAAGAGAATCATGTATCAATTTTTAATTGGTTTAATTAGTTACTTATTTGACCAGACAGCGCTCTCTGAAAAGAGTTACACACCAGGTCTGTATAGTGTAGTTAAATTCCTTTTCTATATTTTGTATTTTTTGAGAAGCCACAATAACTTCTTTTTGAGAGCAGCAGCCTGGCCAAATATAGTAAATCCACTATACCAGCACTAGAAGGAACCAGCGCCTAACAAAGTTTGAGTTGTGTTTTGTACTCCCAGGACTCTGCGGAGGTCAAGTCCACTTCCAGTGTGGCAGGAACAGTCAAGTAGGGACTGGGGCACCAGAGGCAGTAGAATGGGAGAGGGTAGAGCCAGATAAAATTAGTTCTAGAAGCTTAATTGACAGGGGCAACTGTGATTGGACAGCAACAGGATTTGCTGTCCAATCCCCTGGTGCTTCTTCCCCTTTTGATTGTCAGTGGAAAGTACTGCTTATCGGTGCCTTCCCGAATACAAATAATTGTATTCGTATTCTTGCTACGAATGAATACGACTGCATACCTCGTATGCAAAATCGTGTTCCGGAGGGGGATTTACAAAGCAGTCATATACGACTGCTTTGTAACCCTCCGATGTCGTATTAATTCATATTAGCTGGCCGTATATACGGCCGCTAATACGAATTAGTGTAGGCAGTCTGCACGGATCAGTCAGATTCGTGCAGGCTGCAAGGTGTAAAAAAAAATAGAAATAAAAATAAATAAATTAAAAAATCAGCGTGGGGTCCCCCTCACAGCCATAACCAGCACCAGGCTGACAGAGCCGGGGCCAGTAATTAAAAATCAGGGAACCCGACTAGCGGCCAATCAGGAACCGACTTTCTCGGTTCCTGATTGGCCACTAGGCGGCCAATAGAAATCATTCTGAGTAGAGGCGGGGAAATATGAATATCTCTGCGTCTCAGTCTCCAGTGTCCCAGCGGAGCGGAGCGGGTACCAGCAGCCGGGAGCAGCGCGACTTGAACAGAAGATGCCGGGATGGTTGCCAGAGGAGCAGGTGAATAGGATTTCCTTCCCCAGGTACCCCTTTGGATTACAACGATCCTGGACCCCGGACTCTTCAACCCTGGAGCCCCGGACCAGCCCCGGAACCAAGGCCCCGGAACCAAGCCACCGGACCGGACCCAGGGACCTACCGACGGACTTAAGATAGGTAAGTATCAGTGTGTTTGTGTAATGTATGCATTAAACTTTTATTTTTCTGGCTTGTCAGTGTGTTTATTTAACTATTTCTTGTACTGTGGAACTACAAGACCCAGCGGGCCCTTTAATGCCCCGCATACTGGGACTTGTGGTTCTCCAAGTCCCAGCATGCGGGGGAGGCTTGCTGGGACTCATAGTTCCACGGTATAAGACAATAGTTTTTAATCTTTTTTTTTACACCATTTTATCAGCCCAGGGGCCACCGCACAGGGCCACCGGGGACAGCAACAGGCTTCAGCCTAGTCAGGTAAGTTCTGGAGGGGGGACCCCTTTATTGGGGGGGTCCCCACTCCCCCAGGGCCCCTGGCCAGGCTGACCGGTCAGGGGGTTAATGCTTTGGCCGCGGGACCTTATATAATAAGTGTCCCCCGGCTGTGGCATTACCCTGCTGGCTGGTTGTGCCTGGGGCTGGTTCTTAAAATACGGGGGACCCCTACTCATTTTGTCCCCCATATTTTGGGAACAAACCCCGGACCTGGAGCCTGGGGCTGGTTGTTCAAAATCGGGGAACCCCTATTTGTCGGGTTCCCTGATTTTTAATTACCGGCCCCGGCTCTTTCAGTCTGGTGCTGATTACGGCTGTGGGGGGGACCCCACGCTTATTTTTTTTATTTTTTTATATATATTTTTTTCACTAAAGCCTGCACGGATCTGACTGATCCATGCAGGCTTCTGCCAAATACGACAGGAAAATAAAGTGTATTTTCCTGCCGTATTTTCGTGGCAGTTTTACACCAATTAGCAGACGTACTGTATTATCAATACGGCTGCTTAGTAAATCAGGAACCACCATTCTTTTGATTGGTGATTCCTGTCGTATTCTATCGATGGTGTAGACATTCGTATTTGTAAATACAAATACAAATGTCCCATCAATATGAATACGAATATTTGTTTTTTTGGCATAGTAAATGCCAAAAATACGAATATACCGAAAAAAATCGTATTTTTGTAGGAAAATACGATTTTTTTCTACAAAATCATCTTAGTAAATTTCACCCACTGTCTCTGGTGGAGAAGGATCTCATGTCTATTTGGCCTGCTGTCTTGAAAAAGGTCTGAAATGCAGACTGAAATGTTGACCAAGTTCAATGTTTTAATGGATTAAATTAAGTTTTTTATCTGCGAAACGGTAAGTGCCCTCCTTCAAAAATAGTATTTTTTATATATATAGATATAGATATATATCTATATATATATATATATATCTATATATATAGACCAGTGAAAAAATGCATTTTTTCGCTGGTCTGTATAACACTTTTGTGTAGTGTAGGCACCCGCCGGAGGGAGGAATATTGGCTGTGGAGTGCCGACCCACTTGGTTGATATATATATATATATATATATATATATATATATATATGTATATATATATATATATATATATATATATATATATATATATATATATAATATATATATATGAGTGAAAGAGTTCAGGGTGCGCTAACAGTAATTTGATACAATTAAAGATATAAAATACATTTAATAAAAAGATGCCGCTTAGGCAACAAATGAATTTCAATACATTGATTATGACAACAATGATTGGTTATTTCAGAATAAAAGTTTGGCCCAACGCGTTTCGTCAAAACGTTGACTTCCTCAGGGGCTGAGAAGGTATTGAGTATGACAGATTTGGCGCTTCCTATATGGAAAAAAAACACTAAAACTCCACTTGTGAGATTTCTGTTCTTAAAACATATGAAGGAGAATTAACTGCCATCAAATTGGGGCTTTTTATAAAAAACGGGTCGCTACCCGAAAAAACTTTAACACCGGGGTATAGAGCATGGGGTAGGAAATCCCCCTCACAGATAATGTACCGTCAGTAATTTCCAACAACTGCCCATATATCACTGGGCCACCGGATGTAGACTCCTAGGGATCCACAGACTGTGGTGATCAAAAATAAGGGCGCCAACTCACAATTGCACTCATATAATATATATATATATATATATGTATACTATTTTTGAATGAGGGCACTCACCATTTCGCAGATAAAAGATTACAGCTTTATTTAATCTGCTGTCTTACTGACGTCACGCTCAAGTCCCGCCCCCTGAACGCCTGCTGAAAGTCTCCTCTCCGGGCTTCTCCTGGAGAGGAGATTTAAAAAGTTGGCAACCCTGTGATAGCAGTGTGTAAAAGACAGCCAGCCTTAAAGGGCTACGATACCATTATACATTTTTTTTTAGCTGTATTGTGCTACATAGCCAGCAAAGCAGGCGGGTGTCAGCTTAGTGTGTTGTGTGAGTTTTGCATATTACATTACACCTACTAAGTTTGCCCCTAAAGGGGAAGTGCAGGGTAATATGGAGTAATTGCTAAAAAGTTTACTGAACTGGCATCTGGGCAGCAAGCTCAGGTCCAGATGATGTATGAAGTTCAGCAGCATCTTGCTGAAAGAGAACAAGGTCAGATGCAGAAATTTCATGAGGAATTGAAGCAACGCGGAAAAGGAGGGCAGGAGCAGGAGAGACTACCGAAGCTCACCCCAGCTGATGACAAAGAGGAATTCCTTTTGACCTGTGGAGAAAGGGTCTGACAGGCTGGTGCCCTGTTTAATAGTGTGCCTATGTGGATATGTCTGTGGCTGAGTCTGAGTCATGCTCCTAACCTGACCAGAAGAAAGCTATACTTAACAGGATTGGAGTGATGGGCCCCAGCACAGCCCAAAAATTCCTGGCGGCTGGAGGGCTCTGAGCCTCAGCTGGCCAAACTAGCATGGCTGGCCAAGGCCTGCTTGCAGCTGGATAAAAACTCTGCAGTGAAAGTTGTGGAGATAGCCTGACTGGACCAGGCTATGCGGCTGTTAGACCACTCGGTGCAGTGGTGGGCTGACCCCCTGACATTTGAGGAGATGGCAGTGATGACTGAGCAGCACCTGGGAAAATTGAGTAAATCTAAGTCAGGTTTCATGGCAGTACCAAAGCCCAAAACTCTGGTCCCATCGGTTCAGCCAAAAGCTCCGCCATTTATAGTATACTTTGAATGCGGCGAGCCTGGTCATGTACTGCGGGATTGCCCAAAACAGGGATGGGCTGCAGTGGGGGTAAAGCAGCTCGGCTGATGGTCAGCATGACTGCTGCGGGTGTATCCCAAGCAGAGTCTTGTTCCGGATGCTGGTGCAGTTGGAAGGCTGGGAGATCTTGGCACTGGTGGATACTGTTAGTGAGTTCACCATTGTTGTTGCCAACATGGTTCCTCCAGGAGCTGACAAAGTCCTGCCTCCTGTCATGGTGTTGTGTATCCATGGTGATGTTCAGAAGAGCCCACATGACTACTCACACCTGACCGTACAAGGCTGACCATTATAGGTGGTAGCTGCCATGCAATAAACACAATTTACTTAATTTTATATTTTTCTTCTGATTTTATCAATGAGAACCGTTTGCCCTAATGGTGCCATGAAAAGAAATCTGATACTCCGGGTGCTGTTATTCAAAAAAGTTTGGGAACCACTGGTCTGTGGTATACATATTTTTTAAACGAAAAACCTCAATTTAACGATGCCCTGTTACTTATGGGCTAGTGCTCTGGACTTGCCCCCCAGGCTAAAAGTTGCCAGCCAGCCCCTGGGCTCAACAATGTCAGAAACAAAGTTATGACATCACTGATCCTTTAAACCAGAAGACAAAGTGTTAGTGCTGGTACCCACCACAGAAAGCAAGATGTATGCTCAATAATAATAATAATAATAATAATAATAATAATAATAATAATGATATTTATATAGCACTTTTCTCCCAATAGGACTCAAAGTGCTTTACCATTGTCTTTACAGCTCAAAATACAAAACAAGCTTAACAGTAGATGTCAGTGAAATGCTTGAGTAAATAAGAACATCTTTAGTCTCTTTTCTGGGTACTGTTAGTAGCAGGGCCGGTGCCACCACTAGGCAGGTCTAGGCATTTGCCTAGGGCGCCGGCCACTGTAGGGCGGTAATGAGCCGCCGAGGAGAGGTACCATAGAGGTACCATAGAAAGCTTGGACTCCTTGGAGCGGGGAGCAGGTAAGACAGTGTGCTTCTTCCCTCTCCCCTCCCCATCCCGCCTGTGATCAAAGCTGCATTCCCCCCTCCTCCCCGGACATGGTATCGCCCGCAAACACCACCCCCCCTGGAGAGCGGGCACCTGCCGCAGCATCTCACTGGACACGTTAACGGTTGCGGTATCGCCGGCAAACCCCCCCCCCCCCCGGAGAGCAGGCGCCCGCCGCAGTGTCGCCCGCAAACACCCCCCCCCCCTGGAGCGTGCGCAGGGGGTGGGGTTGCATCGGGAAGCGGGCGGAGGATTTGCCTGGGGCGGGGGGAGGCTTGCACCAGCCCTGGTTTGTAGTCCTTCAACGGATCATAATAATCGAGTAGGTCACAAAGGAATCAAAAGCTGCTGCAGGTACTGTACCTTGGGCACTGGTCATGTAGGGCCTTGAAAGTGAGTAAGCCAATCTTGAAAACGATTCGCCATTTTACAGGTAGCCAGGAGCGGGGCTGGTTAGTTAATAATCTGTCGGCTGCATTTTGTAGCAGCTGCAAGCGGTGTGATTCTTTTGCTGGAAGACCCAGGTAGAGAGCATTGCAGTAGTCTAGTTGTGATGATATAAATGCATGTATGACTTTAGGCAGGTCTTCTGAGGGAATTAAGTGCTTGATTCTGGCTATGTTTCTCAGATGAAAGAATGAAGATTTGATTGTGGCTGACACCTGATGTTTAAGTGTCAGGCCACTATCCAGGACAACACCCAGATTCTACACATGAACAGAGTTTTTTAGTGCTTTGCCCCCCAGCGTAAAACCTGTCAGTTGACTATGCTGCCATCTTGTCCTGTGATTTATCATCAGGACTTCTGTTTTATCTGGGTTCAGTCTCAGCCAACTGGCACTCATCCACTCATGGAGCTCAGAAAGGCAGCCATTTAAGGTTGTTATTGTGTTATCAGTGCCTGGAGCAAAGGAAAGGTACAGTTGTGTATCATCTGCAGTGGTAGACCAAGCCATGACGTCTGATTATATCACCCAGTGGAAGCATGTATACTGAAAAAGCATGGGAGATAGTATAGAACCCTGTGGGACACCACAGGACAACGGCACTGGTGGTGAAGAGTATACTCCCGATGAAACTCTGTGACCTGCCAGCGAGAAATGATTTGAACCAGCTAAGGACTGTGCCACCCAGACCACAGAAATTCTTCAAGCGCTCAATTAGAATCCCATGGTCAACGGTGTCAAATGCTGCAGAGAGGTCCAGAAGGATTAGGATTGATCAGTCTCCGCTATCCCTTGCATTTAGAAGATCATTGACCACACATACCAGAGCTGTTTCTGTGCTATGTCTTCTCCTGAATCCTGACTGGAATGGATCATAAATATCATGGGTTGACAACTCTAGTTGAGTTGCAACCACTTTCTCAATAACCTTTCCTAGAAAAGGAAGATTTGATACTTGCCTGTTGTTGGTCATGCAGTCAGGGTCTAAATTTGATTTTTTAAGAAGTGGTCTGACTATTGCTTCCTTTAGTGGTTCGTGAAAAACGCCTGTCTGCAAAGAGCATTGAAATATTTTTTGCAAATGCAGAGCCAATTATTTCCATACACCCTAAAAGAAGCTTGGATGGGGCAGGGTCCAGATCACAGGAGGAGGGATGCAACAGTCGGGAAATTCAGAAATGTATTGTACATCCACTTGGTCAAAGATGTCCCATGAAGGCAGTTGTCTTACACTGGCAGGCTTGGTATGTTGGTACTCCCTTGGAGTCACTGTGGGGATTCCAGCCCGGATGATAGATACTTTATCTTCAGGCTGCAGGCATGCTGGTTTGCAAAGCATCTGCACTGTACGGAAAAGCTGAGCGGGCCTATTTTTTGCTGCCATGATCTCATTTGAAAGGAACTCTGTTTTCTTGTGGGTGATTGTTGATTGGTATATTCCAATGTGCTCAATGGTGGGGCCCTTAAGAGATCATCGAAGTGATGGGATTGGTCACTTAAAATGTTTGACAGAAGGAAGGGAAAAAAAGTTTGCAGATGCCAGGTACCCATTGCAGTCACACTCAGGTGGTGCATTCAATGGACCTTATTCAGTTCCATTCGCAAAGCACATATCCGTTCACACAGGGGCATTGTTTTTTGAATGCACATTTGCATTTCTGCACTTGTAGATGCGCTGGGTGCTTGCACCCACGGCGGGAAAGGACATGGGGCAGCAGGGCGGTCCATTAGCACATGGGAATGCCAATGTTTCATGGGTTTTCCCATGAGAACACTGAGCATTCTCATGCTAATGTGGCCGTTACTAACATGCGGCGTCAGGCAGCTGACATCACCTGATGTCCGCTGCCTGCACACTTCCCCCCGAGTGTACACGCATACAGCCCTATTGGCGAAACCCGAGTCACGGCAGCGTCTGATACGGTCCTTTCATGGATTAGCGCTGTAATGTAATGTACTGTATTTCAGGTCAAGTCGACCCCCTCCACCCCTGGGGGGAGGGGAGGAGGCGGTTGACTTCAGCTGCATACACATTATGCACACTACCAACAGTTCAAAATATTCAGCATCGGCTACGTGAACGTGAAGGTAAATATTTGTATAGGATCATTACACTACACAGCCCTTTTGCTCGCTCCAATGTTCATGCGCGTCTCATTACGCACGAGCGTCTCATTACGCACGAGCGTCTCTTCCCGCACGAGTGACTCATACTGTAAGCGCGCTCCGTACGGCGAATGGCGGGATTCCATTGGCACAATACAGTATATCACTCCGACTCTAGCTTGATGGAGCATTAGCCACCCAGTGGTGGCGGATTGTATTGCATGGCGTTCACCTACGCCCCTTGGCGGACGCCAGCGCAAGAAGAAAATCGGAGCACCAGAACCTCCGCCATGGCGACCTGGCGGCAATATTGAGACCCACTCCATCTGTATGTAAAGTTGCTCAGAGTAACCTTACATATGCATGCACCTTCCACATCTTTCGATGGTTGGCGACCATCAAAAGATGTGGGAGGGTCCCAGTGGCATGAGAATGGATGCAAATGGTGGGCCAGCGTACCACCATTCGTAAGGTGGAATCTAGTTCACTCGCACGGATGCAAATTCACATCCGAGCAAATGAACCAGAATAAATGATCTTTATTAAATAATGAGGTAATGAGGCAGCTTCCAAACTTCTGTCCTCAACCTTGCTCAAGTTGCTTATGTATTATAGTTACACTCCCATAGCTCTGGAGTAGAGAGTAACAACTTTAAAGGAGGAGTAAATTGGTATTTGCAATTTACTGTAATTAATACAGGTGTTTGCTTAAGTGTTTTAAAAATGCAAGATATCAAGATAGTGAGGAGTATGCCTGTGTGAATGTTTACTGCCTAACTTTATATCATTATGTAATAAATCGTTATCCTTTCAGTCTGAGGACTTGCGCTGATTGATCATGAATCTGCTTCTTTTGTTCTTTTGCACAGCAATGTCAATGTATAACCCATAAAGGCAGCAGCCTGATAAAACCATTTAAAGAGTAATTTAAAGAAAAACACTTTGAAACTGCCCCTCATAAAATAAAAAAGGTAATCCCCAGGGTGGAACATAGCAGGAAGAGTTCACACACTGACAAATTGTTTTATTGCTAACCGTGTATGTTGTTTTACATCTGTAATACTTCTGTGTATTTCACAGTCCAACTGAGCAATGAACTTGTGAAGACTTGTCAGCAATAAACCAGTCTTTGCCGGTTCTTAAGTCCATAGAGGATGGATTCCTCAGCACAAAAATGAAGGCAGAGAGGAGCACCCAAAGGGAGAGAAAATTTCAGTACCCAAGTCTAAAGGAATCTATTAAAAACACCAGGGTAGTACGCAATTAAATCTATGTTTTAGGAAGGGATTCCCAAGCACTGGTAAGTACTCAGAAAGTGAGAGCTGACACGCATGGATTCAGGAAGGACACACACCAAGAATCGTGTCCCCCAATTAAATTATATATATTTTTTAATTTAATCAATGGCTTCTGGCTGTCATTCACCATGTTAGCCCTCCCGGAATAAGCGGTGGTGTGTGTTGCTCTGGGTTTTATCACTCTTATGCAGCCTGAACCCATATAATGAGACAAAACAACTTATATTTAGAATGCCACCACATCGCCACTGTGGCTCTTCTACTCTCTGACACAGAGCATGTGATCTAACCCCAGGAGAGAAGGTCTCTACTTCTCTTTGCCTCCTGAGTGGCTGGAGCAGGCTGGGTGCACAAGGGGCCGGAACACATAGTATAGCCCCACCCCTGACACCCATGAAGCCCAACCAACATATTTTGATTGGCCTACATGCCAATCAGTCAAAGAAAATGGATGACCATTGATAGGTAAAAACATTGATGGTCATCAATTGCATAGTATGCCACTATTGATGCCCAATTGCACTATTGCCATGGATGGCAATCATCGATGGCAGTGACAACGATGGCCATTCCCTACTCTGCTGTAAGACCATCCCTTTACAGTTAGTAAACTTATGGCTGCAGCTTCCTCACATCTGTCATATCCTGTCTCCCTATTCACCCACTATCTCCCTGACACCCATTATATTACTGTTATCCCTGACTCTCCCTGTCACCCATTAGTTTGTCACCTCAGTGTCTTCCTGTGACCTCTATGTTACCCTCTGCTTCCCACTGGTGTTAACCACTTCCTTCCTCTTTTCCCCATTACCTTGGGTCACCCATCACCCATTCCCTGGTGTCACCCATTTCCTCCCCCTGTCACCCATTATCTGGGGTCACCCACTATCGCCCCCTGTCACCTGTTTTTTGGCATCACCCTCTTCCTCCCCTGTCACCCATTACCCGGGTCACCCACTGTCTCTCCCAACCACCCATTTGCTGGGTTCACACACTGTCTCCCCCTGTCACCAACTCCCTTGCATCAACCACTGCCTTCCATTGTCATCCATTCCCTGTTGTTACCAACTGCATCTTACTGTGGCCCTCACCTGTCCCTCTATGGTTCCTCCTTTCACCCACTGCCTCACCCTCTGCCTATCCACTGCATCACTATATCCAAGGCATCCCCCTCTCCCTATCATACAAATACAGGAATACTGTTAAAGCCACACCCCTTGTGAGACAGCACACACAGTTTTCTAGGAGTGCATGTGCGTACTGTGCATGCCACACCTGTCATGGTGCCTATCCCGTAATTTTGTCTGGATCTGCCTCTGTAGCTGAATATGAAAGAATAGAGAAATAATAGAGACCAATGCTGTAGGAAGTGAAGTTTTAGAGTCTCACGTCTCTCCCTTCAGTCCTGCACATGGCCACTTGGCCAGAACATTTCCTGCATGTTCAGGGTTAATACTGTCTGGGATATACTTGCCCAGAGAGGAGACTCTATGCAGCTTTTTCCTGGGGCAGGACTTTTCATCTTTAAGCCCTGCCCAGTTGAGCCATGCCCCTATTCCGGTAAATGCTGCTATTTATGGCTCTTCGGGGAGGGGGCGGAACTAAATTACGCGATTTGCATAATTTTTAGCCCCTCCCCAAAGAGCTGCAAATGCTGGTATTTGAACGGTAGAGGGAGAGGTGTGGAGATAGATGCTGGGGGGGGCTGTTACTGCCCCCTAAAAGCACACTACCACAAATACTCTTCTTTCCAGCCCCTCAAGTAAAAGTGCGGAGATTTTGTCTTAGAAGTTCCAAAGCTGCCACATTTATTTAGTAAAACAAGGTTGTCTTCCTCACGCACATCCTTAATTTTGTGATAGCCAGATCCCGGCACCTAAGGAGCTACCTAAAACTGTTATCCGACATGAGTTTTTCATGATTTTTTTTTTTTTACTTGTTTATACTTTTCCATCCTAGTGGGTATAGAGGTAGAATATATTAGTGTGTCAAGAGCAGCAAGACACCATGGGCCTGATTCTGGTAAGCTGAATAAAATCGCAGCTTACCGAACCTTAGGGACGCTGACCACCGAATAACCGTCGCCACCGATTGCCCTTGATAACATACCAGAGGATGTGTAACGAAGACAAAGCAAACCATAGGGCAGGGGACGAATTTCGGATCACTATGCATAGCCATGCAAAGAGATGCAGTACACTTATATGGTGTCCATGTCGACCTGTGTAGACATAGACAAAAACAATTTTATGCCGACTTTTTTCACGTTGAGCGTTAGACCATGTAGACCTTTTAATCATGTCAACCTAATGCATGTCGACCTTTTTCATGTGTTGACCTTTTGATTGCCGACCAATAGTGGTTGACCTTTCAACTGTTAACCTAGACACTGTCGACCTATCTACCCATATCTTCTATTTATTACATACCAGGGTTACATTGCATACTCAGAAATGAAAGAAATGCAGACCGCTCAGAGTTTGGATTGGGCAAATAAAAATTGAGTTACGGTTCTCCCAACATCTGGGCATGTAGCAAGAAACTAGGTCAAAGATAGTACAAGATCAGGGCTGGAGTTGTGGATAAGAATGACCCAAAGTAGTACTTCTGGGCCGTTTCGCTGGGAGGAGCTTCATCAGTGTGTGATCAGACCTTTCATAAAGCCGCTGAGATGGTGAAAAGTGCCTTCCCCACTCACATTTTATGGACTGATCCGGACCAGCCTTGTAACCCCCCACCCCCGTTTGGACCACACCTATTTGGACTCTGCCATTTGCATTGGAGGATTCCTGTACCACCATCTCTGACTGCAACCAATGGGTGTACTCCCCTATTTTTGGAGGGTGACTCAGCCCAGCCCATTCGGGCCTTGAGTCCCCGGGAGGAACAAAATACACCCCAGTCTTCAACCATCAGGTGGACTGTAACCAATTTTATTTGCAATTGCACTTTATATGGTCCTGATTCAAGGCACAATAGGAACGGGCAGCCCACTTCCCCCCCCCCCTTTTTTCCCCCATTCCTCATGTGAGAACAATCTGCATCAAATACAAGAATTTCCCCAAAATGGTCATTTATTGAATAAAATGTATTTATTTTAATGTACAATCAGTCCAATTTTTTAGTCTTCATTTTGTTTTTATTGAATCAATGCAAGCCAGCGCTGCTTTCTCCTTTTTTCCTATTGTGTAGTTCAGGTCTGACTAACCTGACATATTTCAGCAGCTGCTAGTGATCCAGCTCAGGTCAAAACGCCACCCCACACCCCCCCTTTCCCCTGCAGGGGAATACATTTTTTCTTTCTCCCCTAGCGAAATGGCCGTCTGACCTTAACCCCCGCTGCACTAGCGGCTCACAACAGACCCTTGCCGCTTTGGTGGCCATATGCAGTTCCAGACACCAGGGAAAACCCGACCTCTGACCCCAGTCACATTTGCAGCTTACCACTGACCACCGCTACACTAGCGGTTCATACAAGGAAAACTGATACAGACCGGCACACGGACAAAGGTAAGCAGTGGTAACCGATACTCTATTAATAGGCTGCCCATCACCATCTCTGCCTCTGCAACTAGCAAACGGCAGAGATCTCTTCCTTCTTCACCCCTCTTCTTACTTCACACCGACAGGGGGTTGGTGCCGCTCATTTGCTACCAATGCCTGGGCACATAGCAAAAAGCAGCTCACCTACCACCAAGACAGTAAGACGTCTCTATATCATACATCCGCCAGAGGGCTCATATTTGATATAAACTGACTGCTGTACACTGCAATTTCCGCAAACAGCAAGTTAGCGGTGTCCGGACTGCACCAGGTGAAGGACAATTCCTCCCTGGTCTACATACATTTCAAAGATATTTTGCTAGCTTACATCACTGACCCTAACAAATAGGGAACCCAGTTATCTATCCAGGCATATAATATACAGTAAAAACCGGAGATAATAAATCATTGTGGTTCACCATCCATTTTATTAAACACCAGCTCTCCATTCCTTCATAAGACCCACCAGCATATTGTGATATTATATCTAAGCTATCCCCAGTGTCCCCTAAATTAGGGGTGAAAAGAGCAGATTAATCTAATTATTTATGCACATAACCTATATGTTCTATGTTAAGTGTCTCTTTGTCCATGTTGAATTTTTAATAAAAGTTATATTTAGCTAACAATATTTTTTTTTCTGACAACTTTAAAAGAGTGTTCCCAACAAAAAGAAAGTACTTTTTCTTCTTTCCAATTTTGTATCCTAACTTACTCTCAGGGGTGCACCGCCACATCATCATAACCAAAGTTTTGGCATAAAGAATATTCAATTGTGGCAATATCTGTACTTTATCACATATTCCCATTATCTTTGCTTTGATTGCAGTGCCACTTGTGCTTGAGTAATGTTCCCCCACCCCTTTACCCCATACAATACTTGAAAAAAATGACAGGCAGGTAGGAGCTGATTTGCTGGTTGTTATCACTCTTCACTTTATCACTTTTTGAAGCTTGATGCATCTGGCCCAATGTGAGCTCCTAAAGCTCAATAACAAGGTTATCTACCCTCGGAAAGGGATGCAAGCCTCCTACATTCTGTCTGACCCCCCAGACCCCCTCGCAACTCCATGGCCTCAGCACTTTAATACCAACTTTTTTCGCCTTTTCAAGTAGAGATGAGGTAAAAATGACACAAATCGCATCACTTTAGTCCTGCCCCCTCCCTGGGGACCCACAAATTGAGGTATTTGCAGTACTGGGGGTGGGGCTTGAGGACGTTGAGGTCAGGCTTCGGCCCCCGAATTGCTGCTTATAGTCTCTACTCTGGGCTTGTCCCAGAGAGGAGACTTTGAGAGTCTCCTCTCCAGGACAAGCCGGCTCTATACACACAAGACAAGAAAATAAAAATATATCGCTCACAAGTGCCTTTAGGAGCGATATCTTTTACATTCTCGTCTAGTGTTTACACTCAAAATCCTTAACGATGCACGCTCCTATGCATCGTTAATGACCAATTCCTTTGTCTGTCCAGCAACTGCAGCATGGCCTCAACTCCCCCAGAACCCCCACCCCACCCCTGTTGGCATTGGCAAGTGTGTATGCAAGTGCCGATGTCAGCGCCGCACCAGATCCCGATAATATTGCCTGGTATACACATTGCCTAGTGTGTATGCTGCGGTTCACCCGCTCCATGCCGCATCGCAACACGACCCCCCTCCCTACCCACATAGGGAATGTGTGATGTGATGCAGCCGCTGTGGTCGCTCCACAGTGGGAGCGGGGGTTGGGTTGCCGCCGGGTGCGATATGCGCCGCTGCAAGGTGCCACATGGGGGTTGGGGTGGTGGGCGGACGGGTGGGGGTTATGCCGCTATATTACTCCACGGGTGGGAGGCTGCCTTGTCGCTGGGAGAGGGGGGGAAGGGAAGTGACAGCCACTTACCTCCATCCAGCTGGGTCCCTGCTCCCAACTACTGCCTAAAGCTGCCTAGTGGTGGCGTCGGCCCTGCTTATGAGTTTGTCTATATTTTCTTGCCATTCATCTTGAATTATGGTTCTATGTTATGACACTAATTTTCCTATTGGTGGCAGTAACAGCATATTTAAAAGAACAACAACTGAATTTTAGCATATTACTATGTTACAGTACCATAGATTTTGCCAGAAGAGAAGAAAAATTTGGCCCATCTGGTCTGCCCTTTTTAGGGTTAGGGGTTAGAGTTGGATTAGGGTTAGGGGTTGGTTAGGGTACACTAATAGTGTTAGGTACAGGATTAATGTTCAAATTCTTAAAATATTTAACAAAGGGCGTTATTCTGGTTTGTTCACGCGGACCAGAACATTCACACGGGGACCGATGTTGGCGTATGTGCATGTGCAGGGTAATTTCTGCATATGTGCATACATTGGGTACATGCGGCCACAGCAAACAGACTGTTCTCCAGGTGCATACACCCAGGGCCGGTGCAAGGCACCAGAGCGCCCCAGGCAAGTCGGGGTGGGGGCGCCCCGGTGTCTGCCGCCCGGGTACCTGTCCTGCGGCACTGTAAAGCTGGCGGCGGCAGCGGGGGGTCCCTGCAGTCTATAAGAAATAACGAGCGCTATCCGCCGGGCTACGCGGAAGCGCTTCTGTTTTGGAAACACTGGCTGCACGGCGCACGCTGATTGGCTGAATCTCAGCCAATCAGCGTGCGGCCAGTGTTTCCAAAACAGAAGCGCTTCTGCATAGCCCGGCGGATAGCGCTCGTTATTTCTTATTGACTGCAGGGACCCCCCCCCCCCCGCTGCTGCCGCCGCCAGCTTTTACGCACATATACGCCGCAGGACAGGTACCCGGGCGGCAAGGGGGGGGGGGGCGAAATACCGCCCTCCCAGCATTTTATGGGTGTTCCCATGTTAACACTGGCTGATCCCATGGTAATCGGGCTGTGACGTTGGTGCCGGGGGCAGGCAGCGGACATCACCAGATGTCAGCTGCCTGCCCACTTCCTCTCGAGGGTGCACACAAATCTAAGTGAACTGAGAGTCACTTAGATATGCGTGCACAATCCAAATCATTTAGTGGTCGGCGACCAACGAATGATGTGGATGTTCGTCCACAGGCTGCGAATGGATGTTTATGTTAAACATACATTCACAGGCCCTGCATGCGAACACATGCTGCGAGGTGGCGGGCAGCCTGGCATTCGCCTGGTGGGGTTAGGTGGACTCGCAAGTCTGCGAATATGCAGCCTTGCAAATCAACTAGAATAACCCCCAAAGTCACACAATGAAATTCAGCCCAATGTACATTTCTTTTACATCATACTTAATGCATGTCCACACTAATGCATATTAGACCATCGATACAACAGAACACTTAACTACTAAAGGGGAGCATTTATTAAGGTTTGCATTTACAATGCAATCTGGGCTGTATATTACTGGCCAGGATCACATTGTAATAAGTAATCCTATCAGCGGAATGTATCATCCCCCATGCACAGACACAGGGCTCCAAAACAAGACCGTCCCTGCGATGTGCTGATCCGGGCGCTTGGGGGTCTGCACATGTGCAGTTAGCGCTGACGCCCTGCTGACACTATAGCCCAATGAAACTGCAGCCAGCTGAGCTTTCAATTCTGTGTTTTTGACAGTTTAACTCTTAAGGTGCCCATACACGTTCATATATGGGGCTGTACGTTTTGTACTTTAAAATGTTCCGTACGATTCTGGCACTTGTAGGGGGATGCAATGCGATCCCCCTACATGTGCGGGTGCAATGCAAAGCGATGCGTTTTTTTTTTTTTTAAGTTGATAGCTACTAATGGACATCACATCGCATGTACTCCTGTACTGATGCGATGCAATGAAGCACAATAAGTACTGCATGCAGATACTTTTTGTCCTTTACAATATTGTACCTGCGGGGACGCGCATCGCATCCCCGCAGGTACACAGCGCGCTTATCGCACATGAGATGCGTTTTGTACTTTAAAAGTACAAAATGGATGCGATAATTGCAACGTGTATGGGCACCTTTACATTTTCTAGCAGGAGGAGGAGGCCTTATATCATCATGTGAAGCTGAACCACTAGTCATGAGCATAGGCTAGGGCCTTAGCCATTCCTTGACACTTGTCATAAATTACATATTGGCATGCTAACATTTCTCCTCAACAATTTAATTTTTTTTTTCTTCATGTTACTGAACTTTGGCAGTTTGGATTTTACGTGCCCTCTATGATAACATTGGGCCTTTGGCCTTGGCAGACAACGTTATTGGCATTTCATCTATGTCAGGACTAGTGGCAGCAGCTTCAGCACTAGGAGGAAATGGTTCTTGTTCTTTCCCTATTTTATCCTCCAAATATTTGTTCTCCATTATCTTTCTGGAGTATCACTTGACTGGACTTATGCAGCAGTACCAGTGGACTGGACTTATGCAGCAATATCACTGGACTGGACTTATGCAGCAATGACAATGTACTTTAACTGCAGTACCACTGGACAAGACTAATGCAGCAGTATCACTGGACTCAGGGGCAGATTTATTAACTTGGAGAAGAGATAAACTGGAGATAAAGCGGAGAAAAGGTAAAAGGAGATAAAGCACCAACCAATCAACTCCCAACTGTCTTTTTCAAACACAGCTGATTGGTTGGTGCTTTATCTCCTTTTACCTTTTCTCCGCTTTATCTCCAGTTTATCTCTTCTCCAAGCTTAATAAATCTGCCCCTCAGGGCCTTATTCAGATTCAGTCGCTCGCATGCACATTCGCACGCAGATTTACAAGATTAATACACAAGCACGCATCCGGCATAATCACGCCTATTGTGGATGCTAAATCATTTATTCACAAAAACAAAAAAAGGGGAGTGGACTGACAGTGCACGCACAGTATACAGTTCGCACACACATCACTGTTTTTGCAAGGCAACAGTGTGTACGAGCTAGCATGCTCTGGACCCGATTCTCTACTCACCAATTAACAACTCGCTCGCACCACACATTACCCAAACATGAATTAATGGCATAATGGTCCTCAATTAATTTACTTAATTGAAAACAATAATCAATTTGCCTAATGATTACAACTAACACATTTAGTTTAATGGAATGGTTGCTGATTGTGCTTCTCAAATACCCCCACTATGTTCATTTGTACTGTTCTTTACACCTGTTCTACCAATATTTATGTAAGCACCAATATCTTACTGTATACAGGCGTACATATACGTGCATTGGTGGCTTCTCAACGAAGTTTTTGCGTTTAGGTATCTAGCAAAACTTGTGATTTATACATTTTTCAAACAAAAATACACATTGGTCACTTAAGAAGCTTACACCAAACACGATTAATGTGTGGGTATAGTTTTATATAAAGCAAGATTATATAGAAATAATAACACAATGAAAATCTAGGACTCTGCAGCCATCCATTCATGTCAACCTAAAAACAGAAATGAAAACCATTCTCAAAAATTACAGAATATTTGAACAATAGATATCAAGTTTGGCCTACAATGTTGCATAAATCTTTACCATAGGCCCTTCTTTGACCAGATTTATATACATGCCAACAGTACATTCAGCAACCAGTGTCAAATATTGTTATATACAGAAAAGGAACTTTGTGTCAGTTTGAGCTGCTGCTAGAAATAAGCGGACCTACTGTGGATTTGATGGCATCCATGGCATTGTTTTGAGCTGGCTGCTGCCTTCTTGGATGCCGGGGATGCGGTCGGGGTGTCAGCGCCGGGTGCCATGTTGGTGTCCGCGCGTCTCTTCTCCTGTCTCGAGTAAGGCATCTTAACAGGGGTTGCCGGAGACAAGAAATGCTCCATATGCTGCACCGAGGTGACGGGAAGCTGGTAAGAAGGAAGCTGCTGAGGGCTTTGTAATGCTGAGCTGAAAGGGTCTCTCTGGGAGCTCCAAGAGGAAGGCTGCTCACCACATGAAAAAAGCAAATTCGATAGGTGCGCTATTAACTGCAGCTGGTACTGGGATTGTCAATTCCCAAATAAATGGAGGTAATGTGAAACAGAATGCGCTGGTACACCATTCTGTTGCTCACCACATGAAGCCGGAACCAGAATTGGTTTCTTTTTATATGTTCAGACTTGACTTGGGTTTCTGGGAGGAATAAAGGATTGGTCCTTACTCGTGGAGGAGTCTTATTGCGTAGTGACTCAAGTGGACAATTCCTGTGGCGGTGGAAAAAGCAATGTATCAGTTACCTGTTTACTGGAGACATCTTGGAGATCATGATAAGCTGCAAGAATATCATCTGAGGACACACTACCTAAGGATTCAGTGTTGGGTAAACACATATGATGGCAAGGCTTTACCCCAACTGAGAATCTCCATCGTCCGATAATTGACACTTGGACCATGCTGCTGGAGCCAGGGCAAACCGAGAATCACTTGTTGAGAAGCCTTTGAAATCACAAGTAAATAAAGATTTTCTGAGTGGAGAGCTCCCACCACCAGTTTAATCGGTGCTGTGCGATGGGTAATTAGACCTCCACGGATATTACTTCCATCCACTGCGGTAATGGATACTGGGCGAGACAGTTTCTCAATCTGGATTCCCATCTGTGAAACTAGACTGGCAGTTTTAAAGTTCTCTGCGGCCCCAGAATCCAGAAAAGTGGGCACACAGACTCGGGAAGAGGGAGTAAACAGGTATATGGAGAGAAGCTGTTCTTTCTATATGAAAGATTCTTGACATTCTCCTAGCTTGACCTCTCCTTTACAAGCTAGGAGCGAGCGTTTCCTGGACAAGTAGGACAGGATTTGAAAAAAAAGGTTCTGAGGAGCCGCAAAACATACTGTACATAGCTTCCCTTGTCTCCGTTTACGACGTTCTTCGTCCGTCAAATGAGAATGATTAATTTGCATCAGTTCCTCGGGAACTTGGATAGCTATCTTTGGAGGAAGAGGAAATCGGGGTCTAGGGCGATCTATTTTGGCCTTCTCAGAACATCGCTCTCTGTACCTTAAATCAATCTTGTTACAGAGATAAATCAGGTCATCCAGCCTGCTGGGCAAATCAAGCGTGGTTAAATCGTCTTTAATTCTGTCAGAGAAGCCGTTCAAGAATGCTGAAGTGAGGGCCTCCTCGTTGCAGTTTAACTCAGAAGAAAAAGAGTCCTGAAAGAAATTATATACTGACTGACTGGACGGGTACCCTGGCAAAGGCGTACAATCTCCAGAGAAGCCGAGGAAAGTCTACCAGGTTCATCAAAATTTTTCCTGAAGGTAGACACTAAGTTGACATACTTTGACAGAAGAGGATCCGCTGTCTCCCATAATGGAGACGCCAAATCTAACGCTTGACCAGTGAGCAAAGCTATAACGTAAGCAATTTTAATACGGTCTGTTGGAAAATTGGCTGACTGTAGCTCAAACTGGATCTCACACTGGTTTAGGAAACCACAACAGAGGTTTGGAGTCCCATCATATTTGCCTGGAGAAGGAATCTGAAGACGAGGTAGTGGAGCTGATGCGGAGGTAGATGGAGCCACTGTTACCGGCCTGGAAGGTTGAGCTGGAGTGGCCAGTTGGGCGGTATGCAGTGCATCCAGACGAGAAGACATTGTTTGCATATATTGAATGATTTGGTTTTGAGCTGCTTCCTGTTTTCTAAGGTGACTTACTATGTTGACCATTGGATCTCCCCCGGTGGCTTGATCCCTTGCCAAATCCATTGGGCCAGTGCTTACTGTCACAGTCTAGGGATTTGTAGGGACTGGCAAATAGGGAGTAACCTTAGAGGAGGTGGGGATTGGATGGCGGAAGCTTGGTGGGCGGATATAGTGTTTCCTCATGTACTAAGTGCCGGGTGAATGGAAGAAAGGTTAAGCAGAGTTTAGAAGGTTTAATGATAATAAGGTCTTGTGGTACAGTCAACCAATATACTGGAAAATCATCAATCAATAATAAACGGTAACGTGAGACATTAAGGGCCTTATTCTAGTTCACTCTTTCTGACAAAATCCTTCTTAGATGGACAAAACCATGTGCTCTGCAGGTGGGCAGATGTTACTTGTGCAGAGAGAATTCGATTATGGGATTCTGCTCAATCTGAATCACAGCACTTGGGTGCTGGAATGGCAGCTCATACTCCTGCTGCATGTCCAGGTCCTAATAATGGTGGCAGTCAGGATGTTGGGAGCAAATGTCGAAACACCCCATTTACAAAGGAAGAACTGGTCATTTTAATTCGACAAGCAAAGGAGTTCATTGAATGGGGGCCCAAAAAAATGACGCCAACTCCAAAGGACAAAATATGTAAAGACATTACAGAGGAGATAAATAAGGTGTCCCCTCAGGCCCAGGATTGGCAGCATGTGAAGAGAAGGCAAGTGTGTGTGTGTGTGTGTGTGTGTGTGTGTGTGTCTGATGTCAATTGTGGTTGTTAGGTAAATGTGTTTGAATTTTTGAGTATGTTGGTTGTTTTCTAATGGTAACACATATATTGAGAATCATAACGGCTTGCTCTGTTCTGTGGGGGTCTTGCTACAAGTGAGACAGTACACTTGCGAAGGTGTTTGACAGTTAATATGTGATTTTAGCCTGGTGTCCTAGAGCATTCCTGAATCCACTGAGAATGGTTAAGATTTGTAAAGATAACACATAATGTAAACTTCTGTATGGTTTGTGAATATAGAATGTGATGAATCAATTGAATGTGTTTGTTAGGCATGAAGTATATAAGGTGCTAATTTATGTGTAATATGTTAATATGTCTGTTTGTTCTGTTAAAGGTGGCAAGATTACAAGTCACACCTGAAAAAGAAATTGTCTGAGTGCTGGAAATGCAGCCAAACCTCCGGGGGCACTTCCCGGTACACCTTACATTGACACCCCTGGTGTGTCAACAATGGACAGTGAGCTCTCGGGGGAGGAGTTTGGTGCTTACATTGGAGGTAAATTGTAAGGTGTTTTTATGTTTTATTTGTACAAGTGTACCAAGTGTACATCTTATGATGCTGATAATGTTTTGTTTCTTAACAGATGACAACACTGACGTTGTGACTCATGCACCACCACCAACACCTCTGTCACATGCTGCTGCAAACCCAACACCTGAGGAGACCTTTAACATGGGCCAGATGCTGGCCGACATACGCCAGCATGGGGTGGCTAGTGTTGAAGGGCAAGGCCAGATACTGCAGCTCCTAACCCAGATAGCATCATCTCAACAGGGGCTTCAACAGGAAGCAAAACGGCTGAACAAGATACTGCCCTAAACTTTAGCCTCAATTCAGCCCTTGATTGCATCCCAGCCTGCATTAGGAGGTGCAGGCCCATACCATGCTGACCCCAACACCACCAGCTCGTGTGCCACCCAGGGATGGCCAAAATCCCCCTCCCCCTAGAACCACCAGATGGATCTTTAGTTGGCCTGCAAAAGGGGGACTGGGCAAAAGAGTGAGAAAAGCGTGATATGGGGGTTTAGCCACCTCTCATCTGTGATGTCCTTAAATTTTTTTTTTTTTTTTTTACTATGAAGTCATTATATTCTGTACTTTGTTTAGCCACATATGCATCGATTTTTACAGATTTTCGATTCAATTTTGCTGATAGAAGCAAAATCAAATTGAATCCTAAACAAAATTGAATTGTTTTTGTGTCACTTTCGATCTACATTCGATTCGATGTGTGCTCCCGTTTTCACAAAATCAAATAGAAAAATCTACGGTGCAGCCAAGGAAATATCGAATTCGATCTAGTAAATCGAATGTGTACAATGTACCATGAATGTTTATTGAATTTGATATCTAATGCAAAAAAAATGGGATATAAAACCAGTGGCGCAATAAATAATACTTAAAGTTTCTGTGTGTCCAGACTTTTCCCGATGAGTCGATGGTGGTCCTCAGGTAAGTTGGATATTTCAAGTGATGGTGATCAACGTGAAAAAAATAAAAATAAAAGAGCAAAGATTAGATCAATGCGTCTGTGTCTATTTCTTATAAACGCTTAGTGGCGTAGTATTCTTTATTTATGTGGAGATTGTTAAGATGCCCCCTAGGCGTACCAGAACTCACGTGGGTTCAAGATGGTACTCCTCATATAAAGGTTTCTTTGCTAGGTTCACCGGGGGGGGGGATGTAACTTCTCCAACTCAAATGTGAATGAATCTCAATATTTCCGTGATAATATAAGAAAAAAGAAAGTGTCTGAGATCTATGGTCTCGTCATATGTAAGACAATGAGTGATGTGAGAGCTGTATAAGTACAGAGGAGCTTAAACAGCGTACCTCACTTACTGAGTGAAAAAGGAAGGTACACGTATAAAGGTATCTTTGTATGTCTGAGCAAAAGCGTACCCCTACTCACGATGTTTTGTGGGATTTTCAAGCCTGTAAAGGTTTCTTTTCCTGTATAGTGTCTCACCAATTAGGTATCACCGATGGATGAATGGATCCCAATGTTTCCGCAGTTCACTCAGGAGAAAAGGAAAGATTGTCATTAGGAGGTGCAGGCCCATAACATGAAATCCAATAAAGTTCACAGAAAACTCCAAAAAAAACATGCAAAAATTATGACATCCAAAAAAATTTTAAAAAACAAAAATGCTGTTAAAAAGTTCTAGTATACATACATCCGGAGGTGTGGCTGCTCACTTATCTCTGGCACGATCAACGCGTTTCGGTCTGGATGACCTTTATCCAGACCGAAAGGTCATCCAGACCGAAACGCGTTGATCGTGCCAGAGATAAGTGAGCAGCCACACCTCCGGATGTATGTATACTAGAACTTTTTAACAGCATTTTTGTTTTTTTTTAAATTTTTTTGGATGTCATAATTTTTGCATGTTTTTGTCATGAACCCCGGTTCCCGCACTGCTCGCATGCGCCCCTTACCGGCACGCTGGGGTAGTGTCCTCCGTAGGTCAGCTGCCGGCACAGTCGGCAATCCCTGGCGTGATGTCTTTTGCTTCCAAGTCACCCCTGCGTCACTGTAAGCTCCAGGTGTATTCCCTGATCAAGTTGCGGGTCACATGATCCAGGTAAACTCCATCTTACTTCCTGGTCTGTGTGCTGCTGCTGCGGCTAATTCCATCACCTGCGTCTGATTCTCTAATCACCTGGAGGGATAAATACCCAGCTCACAGTCTCCTCCTTGTCTTGAACAACTCGTCAGTTTACCTGTGAGTTCTCCAGCGTTAAGCTCCTGTCAAGACTCCCCACGTGCTCCAGAGGTCCGGTTTTCCTGAGTCCGCTGTCACCTGTGTTACTCTCAGCGTCCTGGTCATTCTACTCCTGCCAGAAGTCTCCACGTGTTTCCACCTGCCGTGTGATCCTGTCTTCTCGTGCAGCCCAGGTTACTTGCTCAGTGTCCGGTTATCCGTGGGTTCCGTGCCCGTCTCCTCTCGGCTCTCAGGCCGCTCCAGTGGTCCCCAGTATTGGCTCCCTAGCCGCCTCAGTGATTCCAGCGATCCCCAGTGATCTCAAGTACCGGCTCCTTAGCCGCTCCAGCGATCCCCAGTGATCTCAAGTACCGGCTCCTTAGCCGCTCCAGTGATCCCCAGTGATCTCAAGTACCGGCTCCCTAGCCGCTCCAGCGATCCCCAGAGATCTCAAGTATCGGCTCCCTAGCCGCTCCAGTGTTTCTCATCGTCTCCAGTGTCCCCCTGTGTTACCTTCACGTCATCCCCGGCTTCCAGGCCGCATCCCACTACTCTCAAGTACCCTCCGTGTTGCTGTATAGCATTCAGTGCCATCGATCACCATCGATGGTTTTCGTACCCCATTAAAGACTCTTGTTATCCAAACTCTGCCAAAGTCACAGGGGAACCTGGGCAGAGGGCCGCGACCTGGTCGGCAGTTGCAGCTAAGTCCATATCCCCTTGCGGGGGTCCCTGGTGAATACCACTGTCGGCTTAGACCCCGCGCCTCTACCTTAGGTCTCAGCCAATCCTCTGTGTCCCCGGCAGTTCAGCTCTCTCCTGTCTCCGTGCATGAGCTCCAGCTATCTCAAGCCTCCTCGCTTCCAGTTCCCTGCGCCCTCCACTGGCGCACCCAGGTCAGTGCCGGGAACACAGACAGTCCAGGCCGTGACAGATTGTTCAAGACCGATGGACTCGGCACGCGACCATAGTGTGGGGCCAGCGGCGCTTCAAGATGTCACCTCGCGTATAGAGACGCAAGAAGCGACGCAGCAGCAGGTGATTACATACCTCCAGGATGTGTCCACTCGTCTGGATTCCCTCCAGCAGTCCCTCCGGCCACCTCCGCCACCAGTATCTAATCAGCCTGCCACTCATGCTTCCTCATATTTCCCTCGTCTTCAGCTGCCTACTCCTAATAAATATGATGGCAATCCCAAGGCCTGTAGAGGCTTTCTAAACCAATGTGACATTCACTTTGAACTTTTACCACAGAACTTTCCGACTGCCAGAACCAAGATAGCATATATTGTCTCCTTGCTGTCAGGTTCTGCCCTAGATTGGATATCACCCCTCTGGGAAAGATCTGATCCAATTCTCACCGATTATGAGAGATTCGTCTCTACCTTCCGACGGATATTCGATGAGCCAGGAAGGCCTGTGTCAGCCTCTACAGAAATTCTCCGTATCAAACAGGGCTCTCGTTCCATGGGTCAATTCGTGGTTCAGTTTCAGACCCTTGCCTCCGAGCTCAAATGGAACAATGAGGCGCTAACAGCCGCCTTCTGGTTGGGCGTCTCAGAGCGCATCAAAGACGAACTTGCCACCCGAGATCTCCCCGAGCAGCTGGAAGATTTAATCTCCTTGTGTGTCAAAATAGACCTGCGCCTAAGAGAGCGAGGTTTAGAAAAATTAAAGAAAGTAGTTCCCCGAGTCCCGCCTCCGTCTCAGCACCGTCCTGCGACAACCTCCACAGAAGAACCTATGCAAATAGGTAGATCTAGGTTATCTACAGATGAATGGTCCAGGAGACAAAGAGAAAAATTATGTATCTACTGTGCCGCCCCCGGTCACTTCATTGGGTCCTGTCCCGAGCGTCCGGGAAACGCCAAGTCCTAACCTGCAGTGGGGGAGTCAGGTTAGGTTGTCTCAGTAAAGCTCCTCCCACTAATGACTTAATTCTACCTGTTGCCCTCGTGTCCCCTGTGGGTACCCTGAAAGTTTCAGCCCTGGCAGACTCCGGGGCTGCAGGGAACTTTATCTCAGCCGAGCTGGTAAAGAAGTGCAAAATCCCAATCCTGCCTCTTCCCCAGCCTCACTACCTCACAGCGGTGGATGGAAGCAGGATCCACGGAAGTGATATTGTGTATCGGACAGTCCCTGTCTCATTCCACGTAGGGGTACTTCATCAAGAATGTATGGACTTCCTGGTCATTCCTAAATCTTCTTATGATCTTGTGTTAGGATTACCATGGCTACAACTCCACAACCTCCGTATCGATTGGAGATCTCTCCAAATTGTGGAATGGAGCGATTATTGCCAGAAACATTGCTTGACTGAAGTAACTCCAGTCCGATCTTCCACAGTCAAAAGCCTTCCAGGTCTTCCATCAGCATATCATTCTTTCAGTGATGTCTTCAGTGAACAAGCCGCTGATGTTCTGCCTCCACACCGCCGATGGGATTGTCCCATCGATCTCCTCCCTGGGAAGTCCCCTCCTAAGGGGCGTACCTACCCCTTGTCAATCCCTGAGACCAAAGCGATGTCTGAATACATTCAAGAAAATCTCCAGAAAGGGTTCATCCGACCCTCTACCTCCCCTGCTGGTGCAGGATTCTTTTTCGTGAAAAAAAAAGATGGAGGGTTACGCCCATGCATAGATTATAGAGGCCTCAATGAGATAACCATCAAGAACAGTTATCCTCTTCCCTTGATCACTGAACTATTTGATCGTATCAAAGGGGCAAAAAATTTTACCAAGCTTGACCTCCGAGGGGCGTATAACCTAATCAGAATTCGCCAAGGCGACGAATGGAAGACTGCCTTCAACACTAGAGATGGGCATTACGAGTATCTAGTGATGCCCTTCGGTCTCAGTAATGCACCTGCCGTCTTTCAAGAATTCGTCAATGAAATTTTTAGAGATGTCCTATACAAATACCTTGTTGTATATCTCGATGATATTTTGATTTTTTCTTCAGATCTCCAGTCTCATCGGTCTCAAGTCAAAGAAGTGCTGTCCCGTTTACGTGCTAATAAATTGTACGGTAAACTCTCCAAGTGCACATTCGAAGTTCCCCAGATACCCTTCCTAGGGTATATCGTGTCCGGCTCAGAGTTGCAAATGGATCCCGCAAAACTTGAAGCCATCAATAGTTGGTCCCAACCAACCACTCTCAAGGCAGTCCAACGTTTCATTGGCTTTGCCAACTACTACAGAAAATTTGTCAAAGGATTTTCCACCCTCATCGCCCCCATCACAGCCCTCACCCAAAAAGGTGCCAATCCAGCTGCCTGGTCCGAAGAAGCCTTGTCCGCATTCCACCTGCTAAAACAAGCCTTCATTTCTGCCCCCATTCTCCGGCAGCCAGATACAGACAAACCTTTCCTCTTGGAAGTCGACGCCTCAAATGTGGGTGTTGGGGCTGTGCTCTCTCAAGTCACAGACGATGGCAAACAGCACCCCTGTGGGTTTTTCTCCCGGAAATTCCTCCCTGCCGAGAAAAACTATTCCA
The DNA here is from genome assembly GCF_055691185.1 of Crinia signifera. NCBI lineage: Eukaryota > Metazoa > Chordata > Amphibia > Anura > Myobatrachidae > Crinia > Crinia signifera. The sequence goes on from NC_139217.1 coordinate 241,938,558, forward strand.
TTGGCGATCAGGAGTTGTTGGCAATTAAACTTGCACTGGAAGAATGGCGATATCTGTTAGAAGGGGCCAAGTTTCCCGTGTCCATCTTCACAGATCACAAGAACTTACTGTACGTCCAGACCGCCCAGTGCCTTAATTCCCGCCAAGCTCGCTGGTCCTTATTCTTTTCACGATTTAGTTTTAAAATTTTCTATCGTCCTGGGTCCCAGAATGTAAAAGCCGATGCACTGTCCCGCTCTAAGGAAGATGACACAGTGCCACAAGAAGAACGTCCCATCATCAGTCCTACGGCTTTTGCGGCCACCCATGTGTCACCTGTGCCACCTCGAGGAAAGATGCTAGTTTTACCTGAGCTCCAGCCCAAAATCTTGTCTTGGGCTCACGCCTCGCCCTTCTCCGGTCACCCAGGTGTTCACAAAACCCTGGAAATTCTTCGCCGGTCATATTGGTGGCCTCACATGAAAAAGGATGTCCAGGATTTCGTGGCCTCATGTCCTATCTGTGCCCAACATAAAGTCCATCGTCAGTCCCCTGCAGGTACTCTCCTTCCATTGCCCATTCCCACGCGTCCCTGGACGCACATTTCCATGGACTTTATTTCTGAACTCCCAAAGTCTCAAGAATGTAATACCATCTGGGTGGTGGTAGACCGGTTCTCCAAAATGGCACATTTCATTCCATTGACTGGCCTGCCCTCTGCTCCCAAGCTCGCCCAGATCTTCATCCAACACATCTTTCGAACTCATGGACTCCCCACAGATATTGTCTCCGATCGTGGAGTGCAATTTGTAGCCCGCTTTTGGAGAGCTCTCTGTTCTGCCCTGAAAGTGAAATTGAACTTTTCCACAGCGTACCATCCACAGTCTAATGGGCAAACAGAGAGAGTTAACCAAGACCTAGAAGCATTTCTGCGCCTGTATGTGTCCTCGTCACAAGACAACTGGGTCAACTGGCTGCCTTGGGCTGAATTTGCCCACAACTTCAGATACCACACAGCTACTGGCTACTCTCCCTTCTACGTAGTCTACGGTCATCACCCTCGACCACCGATCTTTGAGCCCTTACCCGCTTTGGAAGTGCCTGCCGCATCTTCCACCCTCAAACATTTTTCGCAAGTTTGGAAAAATGTACATGTTTCTCTCAAGAAAGCCTCAAAGAGATACAAGTTCTTTGCTGACCGTAAAAGAAGAGCAGTTCCTCAGTTAAAACCTGGCGACAAAGTATGGCTTTCCACTCGAAATCTCCGCCTCCGAGTCCCGTCCATGAAGTTCGCCCCCCGATTCATTGGGCCATTCCCTGTGATCCAAAGGATCAATCCCGTAGCTTATAAGCTGAAGCTACCACCATACCTGAAGATCCCAAATTCCTTCCACATATCCTTACTGCGACCTCTTGTTCTCAACCGGTTCCAAAGTACTACTCCCGAGCTCCCCAGAGTTTATACCCATCGAGGGGTTGAATTCGAGGTCGATAAGGTGGTGGATTCTCGCAAAAGATATGGAAATATCCAATACCTCATCGATTGGAAGGGCTATGGCCCGGAAGAAAGAAGCTGGATCAATGCTGCAGATGTGCATGCTCCCCGTTTGATTGCAGCTTTTCATAAAGACAACCCAAGTAAGCCCAAAGGGTGTTCGGTGCCCACCCTTAAAGGGGGGGGTACTGTCATGAACCCCGGTTCCCGCACTGCTCGCATGCGCCCCTTACCGGCACGCTGGGGTAGTGTCCTCCGTAGGTCAGCTGCCGGCACAGTCGGCAATCCCTGGCGTGATGTCTTTTGCTTCCAAGTCACCCCTGCGTCACTGTAAGCTCCAGGTGTATTCCCTGATCAAGTTGCGGGTCACATGATCCAGGTAAACTCCATCTTACTTCCTGGTCTGTGTGCTGCTGCTGCGGCTAATTCCATCACCTGCGTCTGATTCTCTAATCACCTGGAGGGATAAATACCCAGCTCACAGTCTCCTCCTTGTCTTGAACAACTCGTCAGTTTACCTGTGAGTTCTCCAGCGTTAAGCTCCTGTCAAGACTCCCCACGTGCTCCAGAGGTCCGGTTTTCCTGAGTCCGCTGTCACCTGTGTTACTCTCAGCGTCCTGGTCATTCTACTCCTGCCAGAAGTCTCCACGTGTTTCCACCTGCCGTGTGATCCTGTCTTCTCGTGCAGCCCAGGTTACTTGCTCAGTGTCCGGTTATCCGTGGGTTCCGTGCCCGTCTCCTCTCGGCTCTCAGGCCGCTCCAGTGGTCCCCAGTATTGGCTCCCTAGCCGCCTCAGTGATTCCAGCGATCCCCAGTGATCTCAAGTACCGGCTCCTTAGCCGCTCCAGCGATCCCCAGTGATCTCAAGTACCGGCTCCTTAGCCGCTCCAGTGATCCCCAGTGATCTCAAGTACCGGCTCCCTAGCCGCTCCAGCGATCCCCAGAGATCTCAAGTATCGGCTCCCTAGCCGCTCCAGTGTTTCTCATCGTCTCCAGTGTCCCCCTGTGTTACCTTCACGTCATCCCCGGCTTCCAGGCCGCATCCCACTACTCTCAAGTACCCTCCGTGTTGCTGTATAGCATTCAGTGCCATCGATCACCATCGATGGTTTTCGTACCCCATTAAAGACTCTTGTTATCCAAACTCTGCCAAAGTCACAGGGGAACCTGGGCAGAGGGCCGCGACCTGGTCGGCAGTTGCAGCTAAGTCCATATCCCCTTGCGGGGGTCCCTGGTGAATACCACTGTCGGCTTAGACCCCGCGCCTCTACCTTAGGTCTCAGCCAATCCTCTGTGTCCCCGGCAGTTCAGCTCTCTCCTGTCTCCGTGCATGAGCTCCAGCTATCTCAAGCCTCCTCGCTTCCAGTTCCCTGCGCCCTCCACTGGCGCACCCAGGTCAGTGCCGGGAACACAGACAGTCCAGGCCGTGACAGTTTTTTTTGGAGTTTTCTGTGAACTTTATTGGATTTCATGTTTCCTCTTGTGTCCTCATGACCTGCCCATGGGACTTTTGTACAATTTTATGAATTAAACCTTGTGGAGTTTTTTACCCTAAACCGGCCCTCTGATATTTTGGATAAATAGAAACCTTTACGGGCTTTTTGCCCCCTACTAAAAGGGGTGAGTAAGGTATGCCATCATACTACGGGGTTAAAGGACACCCATATTGAATTTGAATCCCCTCACACTGGTAAAATCTTTTATATTCCATGCACCCCGGAATTGGGAATCAACATATGAGTTCTGTACTTCATCAATGATACCTAACCAGTGCTAGACCGGGCAAGAAAAGAAACCTCTATAGGTTTGAAAATCCCCTGAAACAGTGTGAGTAGGGGTACGCTTCCCTTCCAACACATAAAGATACTGCTATATATGTATCCCTCCTTCATATTGAAGTAAGTGAGGTACGCTGTCTAGGTTTCTCTATACTTACACAGCCCTCACATTGCCCACTATATATTCGTATTATGAGACCATAGATCTCAGACAATCTTTCCTTTTCTCCTGAGTGAACTGCGGAAACATTGGGATCCATTCATCCATCGGTGATACCTAATTGGTGAGACACTATACAGGAAAAGAAACCTTTACAGGCTTGAAAATCCCACAAAACATCGTGAGTAGGGGTACGCTTTTGCTCAGACATACAAAGATACCTTTATACGTGTACCTTCCTTTTTCACTCAGTAAGTGAGGTACGCTGTTTAAGCTCCTCTGTACTTATACAGCTCTCACATCACTCATTGTCTTACATATGACGAGACCATAGATCTCAGACACTTTCTTTTTTCTTATATTATCACGGAAATATTGAGATTCATTCACATTTGAGTTGGAGAAGTTACATCCCCCCCCGGTGAACCCAGCAAAGAAACCTTTATATGAGGAGTACCATCTTGAACCCACGTGAGTTCTGGTACGCCTAGGGGGCATCTTAACGATCTCCACATAAATAAAGAATACTACGCCACTAAGCGTTTATAAGAAATAGACACAGACGCATTGATCTAATCTTTGCTCTTTTATCTTTATTTTTTTCACGTTGATCACCATCACTTGAAATATCCAACTTACCTGAGGACCACCATCGACTCATCGGGAAAAGTCTGGACACACAGAAACTTTAAGTATTATTTATTGCGCCACTGGTTTTATATCCCATTTTTTTTTCGAATTCTTTGTACATTGAAGTAAAGGTGTATCTTCAGGGATTGGTAACCTAAGACAGCATTGCGCCACGTACCATCTGCCATTTTTTTCTTGCATGTGTGAAATATGTTCTGTTTAAACCACACTTTATAATATATATGTAAAAATGTGTGTCTGGTAAGTGTCAATGGACTGCTTTTTGGATTACATATGATTTGACATGGCTAAATGGTGTACAGTTTACACATGTGTTGCATTACAAACAACATCAGTGGTAGATGTGAACATTAAACATGACAATAATTATTGCAAGTAGAGCTAATACTTTGATCACAACCCACAATTTAGAAATAACATCAATAACAACATAGATGTGTATTATGTTTTTAGAACGTGCTAATGTATGTATTAAAATATGTTAGTTGACACATGTCGACTAATGTACAAAGGGGCAACATGCAATACATAGTTGAGAAAAGCTTAATATGCTGGTATGATGGGACATAAGGACACTTTATAATATTTTGAGTTGTGTGGTTTTGGGTACAAATTTGTATAGCTTCATGTTTGCATGACAAAACTTGAGTTTGAGTGCAAAAATGTGTTTGCCGTGTGTATGCATTGAGTAGTTGTGGTGAGTTAATTAGCTAACAAATTGAGGGATGTATGGGTGTAGATGGTGTGCAGGTAAGAATGATTTAGCCATTTAGTTTGTGTTGATTGGGTTTGCGAATGTTGATCCTGGAAAAGGCTGGCCTGCGAAACTTAAAACCTGTTTTTTTCCTACCGAATGTTTTTGAGGTTGAGGCGTACAAGCGCTCTTGCACACATGCAAAGCCAACACCCACCACTTGCAGTCAACGCCCATGTGTAAGCCCCTTTATACGCCCTGAATTGCTCATTATTCTATACAAACGCCCACATCACGCCTACTTTCCATACACTCGTTCGCAAGGCAAAAGATGCTCGCTCAGTAGGGTGCTTGCAAATACGTTGTTGGCACCTCGCACATGTGCATAGCGTATGTTGCGCTTGCACAATAGTTTAATTCTACAGCTCAATACGAATTTGCATGCGAGCGTGTCAATCTGAATGAGGGCCTCAGACTGGAGTTATGCAGCAGTAACACTAGATTGGATGTATGCAGCAGTACCAATCACGGCCGGTGCAATGCATCTCAGTGCCCTAGGCCGGGGCGGCACCCCGCCGCCCACCCGCTCGAGGGGGGGGGGGGTGAGATGCCTTGAGCAGGGGGGGTGTGGGGTCTCCAGGAGTACCATCCGGGAGAGGGGGTGCGGGCGCCACCCGCTTTTTACCGCTTACCACCGCGTTGGGGGGGGGCAGCAAACGGCGGGCTCCAAGGGGGGTGTGAGAGCCTTCCGCCGTTCATTTGCCCCTAACAATTAAAGTCCTAGGGGGGGGGGTTGGGTTGCCACCCACCGATAGCACCAGGGGGTGGAAGGGGGCGCAGCAATAAAACACCAGTTGGTGTAGGGGGGCGACGGGTTACCTGCTCCCTGTACTGGGATGAATAATGCCTTCTTCTTTTTCCTGCTCCTCGGGTGGGATCTTTCCTCCTGCAACGGGCGGCTGCTTGCAAATGCCTGAAGCTGCCTAGTAGTGGTGCCGGCCTCTCTAACCAATAGACTTTAATGGCAGTACTACTGAACCGCCAGCAGCCTCGCCAGCGAATATACTGAGACGCGCGTCGCCAGCGCGACGGAAACCCTGTCCGTCTCCGCCTCAGGAAGACGGACAGGGTTAGGGGGGGTTAGGGGGGGGTGCGGGCAGGCGGCGGGGACCCCGGCTTACCGCCGGCAAGCCGGCGTGGACCCAGGGGAACGGATGGAAGCACCGTTGGAAGGGGACACGCGCGCCTCTCGTGCGCGCGCGTCCCCTTCTCGCCATGGCGCTGGCGGGGGATGGCGGCTGGCGACGCCAGCGCCATCCCCTGCCAAGATGGGACCTGCCCCATCTGTATGTAGCAGTATCACTGGACTGGACTTATGCAGCAGTACCAATGGACTTTAACGGCAGTACCACTGAACTGGACATATGCAGCAGTATCATTGAACTGAACTTAAGATGCCGTACCAATGGACTTATGCAGCAGTACCAATGGTATGTAATGGCAGTACCAGTGGACTGGACTTATGCTACAGTATCATTGGACTGGACTTATACAGCAGTATTACTGGACTGGACTTATGCAGCAATATCACTGGACTGGATTTATGCAGCAATGTCACTGTAATGGACTTATGCAGCAGTAAAAATGGACTTTAACTGCAGTACCTCTGGGCTGGATTTATGCAGAAGTATCACTGGACTGGACTGGACTTATGCAGCATTACCTATGGACTTTAGCGGCAGTACCAGTGGACTGGACTTATGCAACAGTATCACTAGACTGGACTTGTGCATCAGTATCACTGGACTAGACTTATGCCACAGTACCGATGGACTTGTGCAGCAGTATCACTGGACTGGACTTATGCAGCAGTATCACTGGACTGGACTTACAGTATGCAGCAGTATCACTGGACTGGACTTACAGTATGCAGCAGTATCACTGGACTTATGGCAGCACAGCACCATAGGTTGCCCCCACAGATCATGCTCAACTCCAGACCACTAGTACCAGGGACCCTTCCTCCCCTCTCTAATGCTGGAGTGAAGATGGCGACAATCCACCCGAACTTTATAAATGCTGTCCGGATCTCACGATATCCGAAGCGGGAAGATGAAGTTTTGCCTCGTTCTTAACTCTGAGTCTCGGCGGGAATACAAGAGCAGTGCTTGGGTTGGGCTCAGATCGGGGGTGCTCGGAGGCGTCCTCATACCCCGAATCCAAACACGCTCGTCCCTTAGAAAAACTTTTTTTAAATATATATATATATATTGTGTAGTACAAGATCGCACTCCATCCATCTTAATGCAACTCCCAGGGTGTCATCCAGAATTGGCAAGCAAATTCGTATGTATAGATGAACAAAAGGACGCACTCTCCAGGTTTTTTTAAATGCAAAATAAAATCAGCTGTGTATTAGATAGTTCATCAAGAATAAAGTAACATGATATACTCAACGTTACGTATCGTTTCAGTCCATCTAGGGACCTTCATCAGGAGTAATACAACATAGGCATCCAATAGTAAGGCACAGCATGGACCACACAGCAGGTTCCTACAGCGCTGTAGAACTATCTAATACAGTACACAGCTGATTTTATTTTGCATTTAAAAAAACCTGGAGAGTGCGTCCTTTTGTTCATCTATATATATATATATATATATATATATATATATATATATATATATATATATATATATATATATATATATATACAACATTGCAAACATTAGACAATAAAAACATGTACTTCCACTGTCAGAATGACACTTAACCTTGTGTATTGCTCTGCGTAGAAAGATCTCATGACTAGCAAAATATGTAACACAGTGCTTGGATAAAAGTAGCATATACCAGTTCAAAACTCAGCCTTGTAACAGAGAGTAAACACACCTGACCTGTAATTTCTACAGTCATATGATTGAGGTTATGCTTCCTTCATTTTCACCAAAGAGAGAACTACAGTATAAGAGGCATTGCTACAGTATATCTTCAGGCAGGTCATTTCTGTGACTGTGCAAACAGAATAGCGAAACAGTGATTTCAGAAGATACATATTCAGCTATGTAATTGGCAGTATTCCTAGGAACAATTTGAAACTAGCACTAATAAGAAGCAGAGACAGACATGGAAAATATTGTTCAGTTAATTAGACAGGATAAGAATAACAAAACATTTAAAAGCATGACACTATTAAATAATAACAGAAGAGAAATGATCGTGTTCTAATGCAGGAAGTAAGTCAGGGGTAAATTGTGTAGATATACACCTTGGCATACTTGCCTACTTTTGAAAACTAGTTTCAGGAAGATTACAGTTGGTAGTAGAATTGTACATGACGCCCTATTGAGGGGGTGTGTCATGCTCCACCCAAAGGGCATCTCTAATTCCATATATGGAGATATTGTGAACAGGGCCGGTGCAAGGCACCGGAGCGCCCCAGGCGAGTCGGGGTGGGGGTGCCCCAGTGCCGGGGGAGAGGGGGGGTACCTGTCCTGCGGCGCTGTGTATTTAAAGCTGGCGGCGGTGGCAGAGAGGGGTCCCTGCAGTCAACGAGCGCTATCCGCCGTGCTATGCGGAAGCGCTTCTGTTGTGAAAACACTGGCCGCACGGCGCACGCTGATTGGCTGAATCTCAGCCAATCAGCGTGCGGACAGTGTTTTCACAACAGAAGCGCTTCCGCATAGCCCGGCGGATAGCGCTCGTTATTTCTTATTGACTGCAGGGACCCCTCGCTGCCTCCGCCGCCAGCTTTAAATACACAGCGCCGCAGGACAGGTACCCCCGCGGCACGGGGGGCAAAATGCCGCCCTCCAGTGGCCGGCGCCCTAGGCAAATGCCTAGATTTGCCTAGTGGTGGCGCCGGCCCTGATTGTGAATAGAGATTGTGAATGTGGCACCTAGAAGTGTGGGTGTGTACTGCTACATCTGAGAGGAATCTTTTAAAATTAAATATCCAAATGTAGATGAGCCCTAAAGCAGTTAGTAAGAGCTACTGTACTTGCTAAAGTGCTGGGAAATGGTGCTGATGACTCAATGTAACTGTATCTACAGTATCTCTCATTCCTTTTTTTCCCAAAAATGTTACTAAAATGACGCAAATCACGAAATTTTACATCATTTTAGCCCCTAGAGTTTGTGTGGATGGGGGTGGTGCTTTGTGATGCCAGCCTCATCCCAACCCAGGTGTGGATCAGTTGGTCACCAGCAAGTTGTTAGACAGTCACTAGGTCAACACCATTAGGTCGACATGCATTTAGGTTGACATGCAGGAAGGTAGACATGACTTTAGGTCGACTGGGTCATCAGGTCGACATGGGTAAGGTCGTCAGGGTTATTAGGTGGACATGGTCAACATTGAAAAAGTAATTTTTTTTTTACCAGAATGTGAACACAGTCAACATAAACAAACACTAAAAACAAAATACCGCCTGTCGTCACATGTTGTATCGACATGGAGACCAAAATGTAGCACTGCATTAACTAGCATGGCTCGCTACACTCACCATGCTTCAGGCACGGTGCCTTGCTATGCTCGGCACACTATTTTATCCTCCCACCACGCCCTAGTGGATGGTAGGGCATGAAATACCACCTGTCGGCTCATGTCGTGTTGACATGGACACCGAAACGTACCACCGCATCCCCTCATGTGGCTCGCTACGCTCGGCACACTATTTTAGAGAAGGGGGTGTGGCCGCGAGCTGAGGCCGGAAATACTCGAGCTCCGGCCGGGATCTCGATTATTTCTGGCTTTTCTCGGCAGAACGAGCCTGACATCTTGTGATATCGGGCTCGTTTTGCCGAGAACCCCGGTTCAATGCTGTCAGGGAAGACAGCATTGAATAGGGGCCCCGTAGCCATCTCCCCCATCGGGAGATGGCTGCGGGAGCACGACAGACATTGAATACCCCCCATAGCCCCTGGAACCTATTTACCTTTTACCCGGGATTAATTGATAAATCACATTTTGATGCACTTTCCTTTTCCCCAGAGTGGTGAGACTTTTATGAAATTGTGTGTTACAGTATTTTCTGAACAAATGACTACATAGGGGTACCTATATCCATCTGGACATTTTTCACTCACTGGTCTGCATAATTCTTAAAGGGAAAGTGTCTATATTGTATACTTTCTTTTTTTTTGTGATATTCATTATATATGTTGACTGTCCCCTTATTTAACCTCCGGGAGGTTTTTTCTGTATATACTGTACATTTAGTTTATGTTTAATAAATATTATTATTTAAATACCTGTTTTATGTATTGTTAAGCGCCATCTGGATTGTTTTACATTTCAAAAGTGGGAGAAAAGCAAAACAAAATTGTACTGTAACTTTGTACCTGGGCAAACAAGGTTGTAATTCAAGCTATGTCAATACAGCTAATGTATGTTTTTTTTTTCTATGCAGAATAAATGCTGGATGATTTTGCTGTGCAGTTTTATTTTTTTACACTGCTATTTATATTTTGGGTAGGACTTTCCTTTTCCAAATTTATATCGCTACACTTTTAAATCTGACCCACCTGCAGCACAGCATTGTTTAACCAAGGTGCACATACCTGTACTTGTTTTTTTAAAGTTGTTTACATTTTGCTCCCAAACCTTGAATGCATATCTCAGTGTCCCTGTTTTTCTTAGACTTGATAGATGGCATCTATTCAAAGGCCCTTATTCTGGTTCACTCGCAAAGGCATATATATTCCTTCTGAAATGGACAATATCATGTGCACTGCAGGTCTGGGGGGGGGGGGGGGCAGATTTAACATGTGCAGAGAGAATTAGATTTGGGTGGATTTTTACTTCAAACTGAGATCTATATTGCATTGTAAAATAGAGCAGCCAGTACTTTCTAGGGATGAGCGCCTTGGCCGAAGATTTGGATTTGTCGCCGAGATCACACACCCACCTTCTGACAGTGTATACTATGGGTGCACTACACAAAAAGAATGAATAATTATAGACAAGAAAAATTGATTAGGATTTTTTTTATTTAATTTGTTTTTAATGCACAGCTTGTATAATGCTGCTTGGACGCAGAAGAATCACACACGCAACTTGTGGTGTAAACTATTGGGGTGCAGTATACAGCAAAAAAATAAAGAACAGCACAATTTATTTTTATATTGTATTTCTTTTTTTATGGACGGCCCTTGGATAACACTGCGTGGACCGTGGAGGCAGAATAATCACACACTGAACTTGTTCTGACAGTATATATGGTGTATAGTCTGCACTGCACAATTTCACAACACCCCTCTGTCTGCACTGCACAGCACCCCTCTGCAGTCTGAACAACACACCTCTGCATACTAATGTAATGAAGACTGAGTGATTGATGACAACAAGTACAAGTTCAAGTTAAACACCCCAGTGCCAAACCCCTCTCCAGTCTGACTCTGCATGCACTGCAAACAACACCCCTCTGTCTGAATCTGCACTGCACAGCACCTCTCTGCAGTCTGCACAACACTCCTCAGTTAAAGTTTAAAACACCCCAGTGCACAACGCCCCAGAAGTCTGCCCCCGCCATGAACAGCAGAGCTCTGCGCAGCAGGAAGCAGGACTGTGAAATGACGCCGAATTCTCGGGACGCCAAGCTTTTATAGACTCAGCATCTTGCGAGAATCCGACGCCAGCTTCCCGCATTCAGCCGCGCTCGGGTTTTCGAACAAACCCGGAAACTCGTGAGCGCGGCTCGTGGGCACACAGGCCAGCTATGTTCGGAGCGGTTCAGATTCCCTTGAATCCGATTTAACATGTGCAGAGAGAATTAGATTTGGGTGGGGTTTTACTTCAAACTGATATCTATATTGCAGTGTAAAAATAAAGCAGCCAGTACATTCTAGGGATGAGCGCCGGGGTCGAAGATTTGGATTTGGATTCGTCGCCAAGATCACACACCCACCTTCTTACAGTACATACTATGGGTGCACTACACACAAAGAATGAATAATTAAAGACGGGAAAAATTGATTAGAATTTTTTAAATTTAATTTGTTTTTAATGCACAGCTTGTATAATGCTGCTTGGACGCAGAAGAATCACACACGCAACTTGTGGTGTATACTATTGGGGTGCAGTATACAGCAAAAAAATAAAGAACAGCAAAATGTATTTTTATATTGAATTTATTTTTTATGGACGGCCCTTGGATAACACTGCGTGGACCGTGGATGCAGAACAATCACAGACGCAACTTGTGGTGTATAATATTGGGGTGCAGTATACAGCAAAAAAATAAAGAACAGCGTAATTGATTTTTATATTGTATTTCTTTTTTATGGATGGCCCTTGGATAACACTGCATGGACCATGGAGGCAGAATAATCACACACTGAACTTCTTCTGACAGTATATATGGTGTATAGTCTGCACTGCACAAGTTCACAACACTCCTCTGTCTGCACTGCACAGCACCCCTCTGCAGTCTGAACATCACACCTCTGCACACTAATGTAACGCCCCAAAAGTCTGCCCCCACCGTGAGCAGCAGAGCTCTGCGCAGCAGGAAGCATGACTGTGAAAGGGCGCCGAATTCTCAGGACGCCGAGCTTTTATAGACTCAGCATCTCGCGAGAATCCGACGCCAGCTTCCCGCATTCGGCCGTGCTCGGGTTTCCGAACAAAGCCGGAAACTCGTGAGCACGGCTCGCAGGCACACGGGCCAGCTATGTTCGGAGCGGTTCAGATTCTGTGGAATTCAAACTGCTCATCTCTAGTATGTTCCCTGCACAGAAACGAAATAACTCACCCAAATCTAAATTTCTCTGCACATGTTACATCTGCCCCATTTGAGAGGGAATTTGCTTTTCCGAGTGAACCAGAATAAGGGCCAAAGTGTAGGGAAAGCATGATGCTAGCCCATCTTGGAGAGTGATGGGCAGGCCTCCAAAGTCATGCACTTGAGGGCTTTTACAAGGCTGCACACTCCCTTTCCTTAAAGCTCAACCCTATTTCATTTGTTTGCGCCTTTGGTGCATACCAGGTCCCAGTTTGCCCTTCTTCTATGTTGGGAGGTATATGAGCCAGTCCCATAATATGGCAGAAGTTGGGATTATAAAGTTTTTTGTCATATTACAATTGATGCATATACTATAGTTGATGGCTCATCCTGGGGTCACTGCAACCCCAGAACAAACATCATTGGTATTAATCTTGTTATGAATCTTTGAACATGTAGCTGTTGTTGTTTTGAGATGTAAAAAAGAGTTCATAAGTCAAATGATGTGTCACATCTTATCTAGAATAAGAAAATACTGTAGTCACTTTCTGATGCACTCAAGATAAGAGTACAGATTGCTGAATCCTGTTGATGTAATCATACTCTCTTATAGATGAGCAGCACAATAAAAGTAGGGGTTTAACATTGCATTCACAGTGCCAAAGGCTGATTTAATCGTTCAGAGGTGAAGTTGGGATAATCTTATTCAGGATTTAACCATTCCATACTATATTATTCAAATATAAATACGGTATAATAAAGAAAGTTTAATTAAATAAATAAAAGAGAGGCCAATCCAGTGCCATTTTTCCATCCTGGGATTGAAAAACTTTGAAACCAGGGATTGGCCTACAGACACCACACAACACTGGGAACTGATGTGCAGTCAGAGCCATCCATAGGCATAGGCATACTAGCCAATTGACTAGGGCGGCAGACTATGCCTAGGGGCAACCTTGTTGGAGAGGTGCCTCAGCCTCCATGGGACCTGCTGCCTCAGGCTCCATGGGATAGCCCTTCCACAACCTCTGCCATGGGACCACAGCTGCTGCTGCCTCCATGGGACCCATTGTTTCCTGGCACTGGCCATCAGAAACCCTGCTGCCGCCTTGCTGCCTTAGGTACAATTGTAGTGAAGATGTTAAGGGTGCAGGGTTCAGCACAACAAATGTGGGTGGGGGACACACATACCTGTCTCAACCCTCTCCTCTCCCTTTCCTCCACTCTGCTCTCTCTCTCTTTCTATCTCCCTATGTGCTCTCCTCTCTCTCCCTCTGCACTCTCATTTTCTCTCTTTCTCTCAGCATTCTCGTCTCTCTCTGCACTCTCCTTCTCTCTCTTTCTCTCTGCACTCTCCTCCCTCTCTCTCTCTCTCTCTCTCTGTGCTCTCCTGCTTTCTCTTTCTCTGTGCTCTCCTCCTTTCTCTGTCTGTCTCTCTCTGCACTCTCTGTCTTGCTCTAGAATAGCCCCCTTGGTATCTCTCACACTGATCGCCAGAAGCCGCCGCCGCTGCTACAGCTAGCGAGCACTTCCCAGTGCCTGAGCTGTAGCAGCATTTGTAGTGAGTCTGGGAGCTGCCAGAGTAGCGGACAGAAGCTGGCGGCGATGGGAGTAGCCTCAACTCCCATGCGCTGCAGCCTGTCGGAGAGTAGAAAATCCCTCTGCTGTGCCAGGCCTGCGTGTGGACCCTTTGTTAGGGAGTCATGCAGTAGCCTGGTTGAGTCTGGTTGCTGTGTGTAAGTAGAAGGGGTTTTCAGTGTCATGTGGGAGGAGTGGAGGATGTCAGCATTTATAGTATGTGTTCTGTCAGCTGTCAGTGTGAGTGAGAGATGTCAGCAGGGGATACATACAGCGTTCAGGGTACTGGTGGTCAAAAGACTGACCCTGGCATCCCAATACTAACAATCCCATCTGGGGCACCATAGGTGCACTGACCTCCCCCCTAATCCTCCTTTGCAGCAGTAATGTATTGTGGGATATAGACATGTCAGTCATGTAGGGTGTAGAGGGGTCAGTAATATAGGGTATGGTATAGATGGGTCAGTCCTGTAGGCTATACATGGGTCAGTTGTGTTGGGTATGTCCCTACATAGTATAGTGTAGTAGTGTAGTGATGGGTATGTAGGGTCAGTAATGTAAGGTATAGAGAGGTTGGTAGTGTAGTGGTGGGTATGTAGGGTCAGTAATGTAAGGTATAGAGAGGTTGGTAGTGTAGTGGTGGGTATGTAGGGTTCATTAGAGTAGAAGCAGGTGTAGAGGAGTCAGTATTGTAGTTGTGTGTATAGTGGGATCAGCAGTGTAGAGGCGGCTATAGATGGGACAGTAAAGTAGAAGCATGTATAGAGGGGTCAGTAGTGTAGTTGTGTATATAGGGGGATCAGTAGTGTAGAGGCGGCTATAGACGGGCCAGTAAAGTAGAAGCTGGAATAGAGGGGTCAGTAGTGTAGTTGTGTATATAGGGGGATCAGTAGTGTAGAGGCGGCTATAGACGGGCCAGTAAAGTAGAAGCTGGAATAGACGGGTCAGTAGTGTAGTTGTGTATATAGGGGGATCAGTAGTGTAGAGGAGGCTATAGACGGGCAAGTAAAGTAGAAGCTGGTACAGAGGGGTCAGTATTGTAGTTATGTGCACGATCGCAGCTGACTGCATGACACACATGCATTTTTGCAGCTACTCCTCACATTATTCACATTATACCCTTAGAAAAAAATCCTGAGAAAATATTTAATTTTAAGCATCTTCATGGCCACACTGCAACCCAGCACAAAGCAGTGTGTGCTGGGCAGAGAAGAAGCTGCTGCTGCTACTTAAGGGGAGGGGGCCGGGGTCCCCACTGGGCCCTTCCATCAGACTTTGGCCTGGGTAGTTTGTACTCCCTACCCCTTTCTCTCTGCACCCCTGATAATACAACACAGTAATGCCCCTTACACATGACACACATTATTAATGTCCTTATAAACATAATGCCCCTTACACATTATGCCAACCTTTATTAATGCCCTTCATACACATAATGACACACATAATGCCCTTTACACATATGTTGCACATTATTAATGCCCTTCTACACGACACACATAATGCCTGTTACACATATGTCACACATTATTAATGCATTTATACATGACACATAATGCCCCTTACGCATATGCCGAACACTATTGCACAACCAACCCACCCGCAGACAGCACTCGCACAGCCGCTAACACTGTGACTTCTGTCTCTGCTTGGATACAGATGTTTTCTCATACATCTTGCCTCAGGCCATGCAGCTCCTGGCAGTTCTGCTAACGTTGGGTGCCTTTTTTTGCTTAAAATTCATCTTAATTGCATTGTTATGTGACCAGAACACACAAGGAGCTTCCGATGATTAAAATGATATGCAGCATATTCTGTGTGCGAGTGTGGCTGTACCTGAATACGGAATGCTATGTTACAGTGATTTCCATGAATACACTATTTCATATGCAGATACAGCCTCACTCACACACAGAATATAGGCATGCTGCATATCATTTAATCAGCAGAAGCTGCTGGTGCCCCTAGGCATTCCAAATACCATAGGCAGTTGCCTAGTTTGCCTATGCCTAGGGCCGGCTCTGACGTGGCTCATCTAGGAGTGGCACTGCAGCAGCAGACAGGATGGCAAAAACTAGGCCCCAAAAAGACCCCAATCTGTCTTGATCGTGTTTACGATGTGCAGCTGAGGAGCAGTGGACGTGTTGTGCAGGACTGAGTTGTTCTGTGAGTGTGTATCTATTTTGGTCAGTTTAATACCCAATAAGACCCCTATCTGGCTTGATAGTGTTTACCACCAGCCGAGGAGCAGTGGGCGATTCGTGCAGCAATGCAATAGCTGCACTGCAGAGCTGCAAAGGAGTGGAACCTTCTGACCAGATATAACCTGGCGACGACCAGCCGAGGAGCAGTGGGCGATTCATGCAGCACTGAGATCTAATACGAGGTTCCAACAGAACTGCATCAACTTTCTTTTTTAGGTACTCTTTACCTAGCACAGCGGCCATCGCGGGCATTGAATGCACTAAAAAATCGGGTGCGATGCGACCGACGCGATGTCCGCGATTTCCCATAGGGAACAATGTTAAATGTCTCAATTGACCCGATTTTCCTGTTCAATGCCTCAATTGACCCGATTTTTCCATAGGAAACAATGTTAAATGGGCCACAGAGGCCAAATAGGCACCCTGAAGTGTGAAATGGCCCCCACAATTGTTAACGCCACCCCACGATCAACGTGAACCCAAAGCGTGGCGAGAGCAGCGAGCCCACGAGGGGCGGCGGTATGCGTCCTACGACCTTTTCATACCCCCACTATCCACGTCGGCGTGGAGTTGAGAATAGAAAAGTGTGGTGAGCGCAGCGAGCCACCGAGCCCGAAGCGTGGCGAGCGCAGCGAGCTCCGTGAGGGGACGCGGACACCTGTGAAGCCCGCGAAGGGACGCGTTTACCTGTGAAGGTATCCGCGTCCGCTCGCCACGCTTCGGGCTCGGTGGCTCGCTGCGCTCGCCACACTATTCTATTCTCAACTCCACGCCGACGTGGATAGTGGGGGTATGAAAAGGTTGTAGGACGCGTACCGCCGCCCCTCGCGGGCTCGCTGCGCTCGCCACGCTTCTGGTTCACGTTGATCGTGGGGTGGCGTTAACAATTGTGGGGGCCATTTCACACTTCAGGGTGCCTATTTGGCCTCTGTGGGCCATTTAACATTGTTTCGCGATTTTTTTACCTGCGATGCCCACGATCAAAATCGTGGGCGCCGTGCTAGGTAAAGAGTACCCTTTTTTATAGCAAGCTAGGCGAGACTTTCAACCTGACTAACAAGCAAAGTTTAATATCCAATAAGACCCCTATCTGGCTTGATCGTGTTTACCACCAGCCGAGGAGCAGTGGGCGATTCGTGCGATAATGCAATAGCTGCATGCGGAGCTGCAAAGGAGTGGAATCTTCTAACCAGACATAACCAGGCGACGACCATTCAAGGAGCAGTGTGCGATTCGTGCAACAATGCAATAGCTGCACTGAGGAGCTGCAAAGGAGTGGAACCTTCTGACCAGATATAACCTGGCGATGACCAGCCGAGGAGCAGTGGGCGATTCATGCAGCTTACATACAGTATCAATGACTCTCAGCAGTGGGATTGCTCAGCTTTGTGATTATTACCACTTGAGCTCAAACAGTTGTATGTGATTAAAGAGGAGTCCACTTATCTCACATATCAATGACTCTCAGCAGTGGGATTGCAATGGTGATGCAAGATGGAATTGTCCTTGGGCCCGCCCACCCACCCTTATGTTGTGGAAATAGGACATGCACACTTTAACAAACCAAACATTTCAGCGACAGGGCCTACAAAACTGTGGCTGAAATATTGGTTTGTTTGGGCCCCCACACAAAAAAAACAATTAATATCTCCCTGTATAAACTGGCTCTACTACAGAGACTCATCATCCTCCTCCTCTGATTTCTTGCCCCCTTCAGTGTGTGCATCCTCATCCTCACAGATTATCAATTTGTCCCCGCTGGACTCCACAATCACAATCCAATGCAGCGACAGTAGACATGTTAGCAATCATTGGCAGGTCCTTTAGGGTGGACCAGATGTCCAAACTCCCTCCTGCCTGCCCTGCAACCCCACCCAACGGGTTGTGTGGGAAATCGTAGCTGTTTCCTTGCAGCCACAGCTGTGGGAGAAAATGAAGGAGGAGCTTTGGCCATGTCACGTTCCCCTTCAGATGACAACCTCCTGACCAGCAGGTCTTTGCACCTTTGTAGACTTGTGTCTGCAACAGAGACACAACATACGCTTTAAACCGTGGATTGAGCACGGTGGCCAGAATGTATTCCTTTGACTTTAACAGACTGACCAACCTTGTATCCTGGCAAAGCGTATGGAGGGCTTCATCCACAAGAGCTACATGCTTTGAGGCAGGGGCGTAACTAGTGCATTGCGGGCCCCATAGCAACATTTTGAAAGGGCCCCCCCCCCACCATTGCCAATTCAGAGAGGGGGAGAAGAGGATGTCAGCGATAGAAAGGGAGAGAGATGGAGAGTGAGAGAGGGTGCCAGGATGAGAAAGGGGTAGAAACGGAGTGAGATAGGGTGCCAGGGAGAGAGGTGTAGAGACAGTGTGAAAGAGGGTGCCAAGGAGAGAAATGGGTAGAGACGGAGTAAGAGAGGGTGCCAGGGAGATAGAGGTGTAGAGTCAGTGTGAAAGAGGGTGCCAAGGAGAGAAATGGGTAGAGACAGAGTAAGAGAGGGTGCCAGGGAAAGAAAGAGGGAGAGACAGGGGGTGTTAGGAGGGGGATAGAAAATGAAAGGGGGTAGAGGATGAGGGGGAAAGGGTAGTAAAGCAAGAGGGAGGGGGTAAAGGACAAGGGGGATAGAGAATGAGGGGGTGTAGAGGATGGCAGGAGGGTTAGAGGATAAGAGAGGGGTTGTAGAGGACAGGGAGGGGGTGGTAGAGGTCAGGGGGGGGGGGTCTGTCCACAGTCCAAGCAGCAGCACATGTACCTTTAGTAGCACAGGGCTCCCATCTCCAGTTCCGGGTCTTCAGCTCCTGATGTCCGGTGCCAGCAGCGCAAAACTGCATGTCCCCGGCATCACAGGGCTCCGATCTCTGGCATGGGGTCTTCAGCTGTGTCAAATCTCCCTCTCCCCGGTCAATCATCCAGGCTGGCTGAGGGGTCCCTTTCACTGGTGCCGGGGTGCACAACTACTTCTCCCGGCATCGCAGGGCTGACTGAGGGTGAGCCGGGGCACCAGCTACCGATCGCTGGCAGCGCGGATCTATCTCTCCCCAGCATCACAGGCCTGACTGAGTGAGCCGGGGCGCCAGCTCCCGATCGCTAGCAGCGCTGATCTCCCTCTTCCCGGCATCATAGGGCTGACTGAGGGCTCCCTCATATGCCTAATGCTGGTGCGCTAGCTCCCGCTTGCAGACAGCACTGATCTCCCTCTCCCCGGGCCCGGCATCACAGGGCTCCCATTTTCAGCGCCGGGTAGTCTTTTAATCCCCGGCGCTGGCGAGTAATATAGGCACTGAAGGGAGCACAAGTTAGAATGTTCCTGCGGGCACCAGTCTGCCCCAACAATTAAAAAACAAAAACACATGAATAAAAAATAATATCAAAAGGGTGCAGGGGATGACCTGCTGGGACCTCGGCCCCCCCCAGCCACCGGGCCCCATAGCAGTTGCATCCCCTGCACCCTCAGTAGTTACGCCACTGGTTTGAGGAATCACAATGCTTTAGCTCCTCCTTCACTTTTTCCAGCTGCTTCTGCAACAGCCTGATCAGGGGAATCACCTGACTCAAGCTGGCAGTGTCGGAACTGACTTCACGTGTGGCAAGTTCAAATGGTTAGAGAACCTTTCACAACATGGAAAACAGCCTCCACTGCGCTTAAATCAGGTGCAGGATACACAGCGTAGCCTGCCTTGGAAGGAGCTGGCGTGCAGAAGATTCTGGTACTGGGGACACAATACCTCCTTCAACCATCTAAATCTTCACTCCACTGATGGCGTACACCAGATGCATGTCTAACACCAACATAGCTGTCACGGCCGCAGTTTTCTGCTTTGCCATAGGATGACTGCTGTCGTAATTCGTCCTCATGGCAAATGACTGTTGGATGGTCAATTGCTTAGTGAAAGACATAGCGGTCTTACAACTTTCCCTCTGGGATGATGACCAACTCCCAGCAGCAGCAGTAGGCGTAGTGCTGCAGAATCCTCCAGAGGAATCCCGTATAGAAGAGGAGTCAGTCATGCTGGTGACATGGCCTGCAGAACTCCCCCCTGATACGGATCCAGGAGAAAATTGACGAGGAGGGAGTTGGTGGTGTGCTTTTCAGGTGCTTGGCTCCAAAAGGAGGACCAAGGGATTTAGGTGTCCCTGGACTGCTGATGGTCCTAGCCACAGTTCCTGAACTAAACACTAATTTATGAAGGGTCTTCAGGTGACGTATAAGGGAGGATGTCCCTAGGTGGGCAAGATCCTTACCCCTGCTTATTGAAGCTTTACATAAGTTACATATGGCAATACAATTGTTGTCCGGATTTGGATAAAAAAAATTCCAGACCAAAGAGGTGGAATTATTGGTCCTCTGCCCAGGCATGATGATGGGCTTTTCATCCCATGGACAACAACTGTTTCCCCCCCACCTCCTGGTGCCTCATTTAAGCAAACCACCTCAGCATCCTCCTCGTCATCTTCCTCCTCAGTGACAGCTACATCAATATCCTCCTCTGGGTCTACAACTTTGACACCTTCATTATCTAAATCAGGAAGTACACTGTGGGTGATCCTTCCAGCATATGCAGAGGGAGTGCTGAAAATGGTGGAAGGAGCCACCTCTTCCCGTACAGTGATGGGAAGGTCAGGCATCGCAACCACCAACACCCTTGAACTCTCTTAGGGGGTTTGTGATAACATGTCTTCTTTAGTAGGCAGAGATGTTTGCTGTGTTTTTAATGACAGCTGACATCTCTTAAAATCTCTTAAGAGAGTAGGAGGGCTTGCATTGTCATGTGAAGTTGAACCACCAGTCATGAATACAGGCCAGGGCCTTAACCGTTCTTTGCCACTCCATGTCCTAAATGGCACATTGGCAAGTTTATGTTTCTCCTCCATTTATTTTAAGTAATTTTTTCGGGTCTTTTTTTATTACTGAACTTTGGCTTTTTGAATTTTACATGCCGTGACATTGGACATCGGCCTTGGGAGCCGACGTTGATGGCATATCATCGTCTACAGTATGTCATCATTAATACTTGCAGTTGCAACAGATTCAAAAGTAGGAGGAAGCGGCCCTTCATCTTTCCCTATTTGATTCTCCATATTTTGGATCTCCCTAATTTTTATGGAGTTATGCAATATATTACACCAGAGGACAGCGCCACTGGAGTGCAAGTATATATGGCAGTAGATGCGCCAGTAGATCATCTACTCTCATCAGATCTGATGAAGCCGCTGACACCCCATAGGAGGTGGAGAAACGCGTCATACAAACTTAAATGGTACCTTGACTCTCCTTTATGGAGCTCATAAAAATGGGACCCCATTTCTGCCAACCTAAAAAGCAAGTACTGACACTTTTTTTCAATACAGCACTGTATTAACAGTGGCTGATTGTTTGGAAACAAAAAGATATCGGGTTACCCATTTTTTTATGTCTGGCCAGACAGTGGACAAACACTTGTGGCTATTGCAAAAAATTATGCTCCACATATACAAGGACACACTGCAGTTATCATAGTTGGACCTAACCTTTCTACGTAAGTCTTTCATATATATATTTTTTTTCATGATTTTATACATTTATTTTTTATGTTTTATCTGACCACTGGCCAGTGCAATATGTGTGTTTAATAAATTCTTAAATCCTTCTTTCTCTATACATTAATTCCTAGCGCGTGTCCATCTACCTCTACCTTTCTTGTTTACTTTGGGAGTTGGCAATTCCCGTTCACACTGCTGGAGTTTTTCATGTCTTAGAGTTTTTTATTTTTATTTTTATCTAATTTAAATTTATGAAACTTTCTTAAATGATATGAAATTGATATATAATTGAAGTGATCAATATCACTGTAACATCAATTGAGTTTTTGGGATAACAGGGATAAACGCCGGTTTTTCTCTTTTTAGTAATGTAGTTGCGGCTATAACAGGGTCAGTAGTGTAGAGTAGAACTAACGCCGGTGCTAGGGGACACCAACCAAAATCTTGCCTAGGGCACCTTAAGAAGGTGGGAAGTGCTGGAGGCGGTAGGAAGTGCATAGCTTGACAGCGTTACTTTTCAACATCAAGCTGCATGGCCACACTGTTGGGTAGCATCTGAGCCGGGCACTGCTGGTGCTCATCGCTGTCTGGTGAGTGCACAAATTAATCCCAACATTTTGGGATTAGAGCCTCAGCACTGGGGCCTAAAGGTGCTCATAAACCAGTGGAATCCATCAGAGTATCAAAGATATTGAGCATGAAATGAAAATATTTTTTTAGACATGTTTTATATCCCAGATCCCCCATAATGACCATCAGGAGATTGGGGATTGCCCTGCTACACCACAGGTGTATGGGCCCCTAAAATCCTGAGAACCCGTCGATCCCGATTATGGGATTGCCCTCCTAATAATATACAGAACTGTATATTTAAAATCCAAATTATATTTATGAAAAGAAAAGTACAAGCAAGCACTAAACTTTCCCTGATCCTGCAGGAGATATACCTTGAATGAAGGAATTTAGGCCCTATTTCAACAGGGATCGCTAATTATAGAATTTGCATATCCAAAGATTATCAAACGACCACGCATCCATACCGCTCATACCACCAATCCCCCCACCCAGCGCTGTCCCTCCTTCCCTGCCAGCCGATACCAGCACCCTGCTAGGTCCCGGTAGCCACCAACATCAAATTAGCCTGTGTGGACACACCATTACTGTAAATAAAAGACTTAAAATTATTGGTTAACTCTTGCTTAAACCAGTTCTGCTTTAGAACTAAAGCAGTAAAAATAGCTGAAAACACTTACAGTGTCAGTCACCAGACATCAAAGGTAAAAACTGACTGTTGTAATTAGACGACGTTGCATTTTGACCATTTTTTACTGGTCTGATTGCATAAGCATTTCTATTTTCAGAAACACATTTCCTGAATGTTCATATTGACATGTGCCAGAAATGGTGAAAAAGGACTTTGGCTAACTTCACAGTTGTAAAAAAAAAAAAAAAAATACGGTAACTATACCAGAGAAAAATGATTACACTTTTGTGCAAGTTATGTTAGTTATATCCTACAGTATACAAGCAAAATCTGTGAATATGTTTGTGGGTACTTGTGTACTTTCACGGCTCCCATCGCATGCCATCGCATGCCATATGTAGTGGCATGCGATGGCATGCGATGCGCTGCGATTTTACCATGGTTTTATGCATTTTTGTAAAATCGCATGCGATCGCATCGCATGCAATCGCATGAGATCGCATGCGATCTCATGCGATGCAATGTCATTTTTCACTGAAATTATGGACATGAGTTGAAATCATGTAAAATGCACCCCAAATGTCATTTTTCACACTGTACCACCCCCACTATCAATGCCAACCCGAAGCGTGGCGAGCGCAGCAAGCCCACGAGGAGACGGCGGTACGCGTCCTACGACCTTTTCATACCCCCACTATCCACGTCAGCGTGGAGTTGAGAATAGAAAGTGTGGCGAGCGCAGCGAGCCCGAAGCGTGACGAGCGCAGCGAGCCCCGCAGATACCTTCACAGGTATCCGTGTCCCCTCGCGAGCTTCACAGGTATCCGCGGTGAGGTAAATGGCTGAGGAGTCCCTGGGAAGTACCAGAGCCAGATTTGCACAATATATGAGTCATGGGGTACATGCTGGCCAGGGCTGGCACCACCACTAGGCAGCACTAGGCATTTGCCTAGGGCAACGGCCACTGGAGGGCGGTAATGAGCTGCCTGGCTGCGCTCGCCACACTTTCTATTCTCAACTCCACGCCGACGTGGATAGTGGGAGTATGAAAAGGTCGTAGGACGCGTACCGCCGCCCCTCGCGGCCTCGCTGCGCTCGGCACGCTTCGGGTTGGCGTTGATAGTTGGGGTGGTACAGTGTGAAAAATTACATTTGGGGTGCATTTTACATGATTTCAACTCATGTCCATAATTTCTGTGAAAAATGACATCGCATCGCATCAGATAGCATGCGATCTCATGCGATCGCATGCAATGCGATGCAATGCGATTTTTCCCTGTACGATGTACATTGTGGGAGCCATGATTGTACACAAGTACCTGTTTGTGTTTGTATATACTTTAATTCAGGGCCAGATTATCCAAGGGGCGACAGAGGCGGTCGTTCTGGGCACCCACACAATAGGGGCCCCCACAGACTGCTTTATAAATAAGAGCAGTCTCTTAAAAAGCAGTCTGTGGGGGCCCCCATGAACACGCTCTTAGAGGGACTGCAAGGTCGCTCTGCCTGCCCGTGCTCTCTCCCAGCATGGGGAGGTAGAGGCCCTGCCCTGCTGCCAATCATTGCAGGACCCCTTGCCCCAGCTGCTGCAGACAATAGCAGCTGCTGGGGAAGTGTAAACTAATCTCCCCTGTGTACCTGGGCTCAGGGACGTGCGGTGAGGTAAATGGCTGAGGAGTCCCTGGGAAGTACCAGAGCCAGATTTGCACACAATATATGAGCCATGGGGTACATGCTGGCCAGGGCCGGCACCACCACTAGGCAGCACTAGGCATTTGCCTAGGGCACCGGCCACTGGAGGGCGGTAATGAGCTGCCTGGAGGAGCAGCAGCAGCAGGAGGAAGGGTCCCTGCGCCGAGGAGAGCAGGAGGAAACAGGTGAGTGAGCCTATCGGCACTGATGCTGGCATTATACACATGTGCAGCCAGGGCCGGGGCTAGGGTGTTCAGCGCCCTCCTGCAAACTGTAAATTTGCGCCTCCCATACTTTACAGAAAGACAGCAGGTGCAGAAGGCGCATGCTTCAAAAAAAGGGTGTATAATGTCCATAGTAGTAGTGCCTCATACACTCATAATATGCCAAGTAGCAGCAGTACCATGACTAGACAATTTGATGGACCTGTGGCAGAAAAGGGATTGTGCCCCAGCCCCCCCCCCCCCCCCCCACACACACACACACACACACACACACATGAAAGCACTGTGAGTGCTCGCCAAAGTGACTTTGTGTGGGAGGGGCAGGGCCACATAATAGTACCAATTCAAATCATGCTGCACAGTAGTATGTTATTCACATTACACCACACAGTACCACTTGTACACATTACGCCAGGTAAAGCCCCTTTGACACACTGCACCAAGAAGAGCCCCTTAGAAACACTATGCCAGGAAAAGTCACTTAGCCACTTGGATACACTGCACCAGTATTATTCACACCATATTGCCAATTACATATCGTCACACACTGTAATGCCTATTACACATTATGCCACACACCATAATACCCCTTGCATATTAAACCACACACAATAATACCTATTACACATTATGTCACACATCTTAATGCCTATTAAAAATTATACCATGTAAGGTCCGCTTACCTACATGCTCATTGCCAGGAGTTACATTCTCCTTGCCTGGGGCTGCAGACGCACAGTGCCCCAGTGCTCCTGGAATCTGCACTTCCAGATAGCGCTGGGTGCCCTGACAGATGCTCCTGTCTCCTCTAACATGATGCCCATTTTTGGAGGGGTACAGGGTCTCTGTGTGTTCGCGGACAGAGGCACAGAGCCCCCTGCTCCCTTATCCTGGCTCCTGTTTTTCTCCAGTCGCCGGGGATCCAACAGGTGCTAGCTAGTGGAGTGAGCACCTCTCTGGCTTGGTGCACCCCCATCACGTTTAACACGCTTACCAGGTTCTGCCGCCCAGGGGCGTAACTAACTATTTAGCACCCCCCCCCGCCGCACGTTTATTTGGCGCCCCCCCCCTCCACCCCCGCACACACCTAACCTCCCCCCCCCTTCTTACCCGCGGTCTGTGTCTCGCCCGGCTTTCTGTCGGGACCTGCCTGACCGTCACTGTCCCGGCCGGCTCCTGCTGCTACAATGAAAACTGACTCTTAGAAAATGGCTGCCCCCATACTGCAGACAGAAAACTGTCTGCAGTATGGGGGCAGCCATTTTTTAATTGTCAGTTTTCATTGCAGCAGGAGCTGGCCGGGACCGTGACGGTCAGGCAGGTCCCGGCAGAGAGCCGGGCGAGACGCAGACCGTGGGTAACTATAGCCCCGCAGCCCCCCGGCGGCGTTCCCAATTTCTCTGCGCCCCCCTGCCACCGCGGGGGCTGCGGAGCTATAGTTACGCCACTGCTGCAGCCTCTGCTTTTACCTACCACCCCCTCCTTTCCATTTATCCATATGCCATCACCACCTAGCCACCCCTTATATCTTTATGTCTATTATATCTTTATGTCTATTACTCCACACCACCACAGAAAACATAAGCCCCAAATACCTTTAACTTTCATTTGTTTGATGGTGGCTTTTTGGCTGCATGCACTACTGGAGCTGGCTTAGGTGAGCCATGGACAGCATTGAGGCTCCTTCTCCCTGCTTACTGCACTGGCAGCGCTGACGAGACCAGGGCCCCAGTAAAACGTGGAGGCGTGGCCTAATCGCGGGAGGCGTGGCCACGCCCCCTTCGTGGATTTTTTTGTTTTTTTTTATAGAGGGCTACTTTGATCATCCTCGGACCTCCCCCGAGTCCTCAGCAGCACAGCCACAGCACACTGCAGCGTGTGCTGTGCTGACAGTTACAGCATGAGCTTCTCATATGCTGTCACGTATGAGAGCTCATGCTGCTGCTGCTGCAGCTGCTACCCTGATATGAGTTGCGGCGGAGCCCGTCACCATCCAGCCGGTATGTGACGGGAGGAGCCCTAGCTGCCCGGATATTTAGAAAAAATGATGATGCTGCTCACTTCTCAGTGCAGATTCCCCCATCATTCCCCAGGGAGTCCTGCTTTACACTGCCAGTGCTGCGGCCTGTCATACAATATGACAGGCACAGCGGCGGCCGGCAGCAACACCACAAGCAAGGTGCAGAGCAGGGAGCGAGCGCCTATCCAGCCTGGCGCCTCCCTGCTTTGCATACCTTGCTGAGCGGCTAGCGCCGGCCCTGTGTGCAGCAGTATACACTGCTGGAGATTCGCTGAGTTTTGATCAGAGATGCACAAAAAAGATAGCCAGGTGAGGTACTGCCTCACCTGCCATAGACTTTTTACTCCAGAGTTTTTACTATAAAAATTATTAAAATAATAAAAAAAAATTTATGTATTATTTGTATTTTTGACATACTTTATAAGTTCAAAACTCTTGTGTATATACGTGAGTTTGACAGGAAAGGCTGTGCCTCACCTGCCTCACCCCACCGCACGCCAATGCCTGGGCTGTTCCTGCTATTAAAAAACTGATGTTGCGATGGTCGCGATGTTCCAATGGTCGCGATGTTCCTGACCGATGTTTGCAAACAATCTATTTTTTTTTTTTTTTACAATATCAACAAAAATCTTTAATGGTGGGGGCCCCAACACATTTGTTGCCCGGGCCCCCACCAGCCCTAATCCGACCCTGCTGTAGTTATCCATGGTTGGACACTCTCTACACTCCCTTATCGTATATATACCACTACCAGTGAACCCTTGCATCCTGTCCATACCGTGCATGCTAATGTACCTACCCGATGTCAGATTTCAGCGGCATCCTATTCCCCGCGCTGGTCCATATGGAAAAGGAGAGCATGTGGTGTTGTGCATATAAAGGTTTCTTTCATGAATCATAAGGATCACCACGTAGAGATACAGACAAATATCAAATACCAGGAAATGATCCCTTATTGGCAACAGGAGGGTACTGTACTCACTCAGCATCAAAGTGGGTTAATCCTATAAAGGTATCTTTTACTTTTCCTCTGTTCTCTTCATTATGTATCTCGCCTCATTGGCGGGATATTGACATAAAGCAGAAGCAAGCCGTCTCAGTAAAAGCTAATTTAATAGCACACAATAAAATTAAGTAAACTAAAAGCAATCACATGGTGGGTGATTTCACCAAACAAGGATTCTTGAAAGAAACCTTTATATGCACATCACCACCTTTCCCAGTGGGAGTTGGATCGGCTCCTGATTGACCACTAGTTGGCCAATAGCGCTATTTGGAGTGAGAAGCGCTGAATGTAACCAAGTCTCCAAAGGTGGTATTAGTATCTGGGAAAATTAAACCTATTCTTCTGTTGCTAGAAAAATAAGAAGCACTAACCAGTCTCAGTTTTGCAAATAAAAATGCTGGGTATTTATTCAAACCTTCATATATGAATATATAATTCGTATCTCAATGTTTCCATCCTCTCGGGACCATCGTCAGGAGAAATAATCCATATATATCAATTGTGATAAAGCCACAGCACAAACCACGCAGCAATACCTACAGCAAGGTACTTTACCTGCTGCTGGTGTACTCATATTTATACTAGGTCCAAGGGCGCCAAATCATCATTTCCTCTGCCTCTCTGCGTGTCAGGCTGGAACGCAGAGTGACATCATTTTCAGTTTACATAGTAAACACTATTTGCTAGGTTATCAAATTTGCCAAGGGTCAAATACATGTGGTCACAGATAGACAAACAATACAGTATATCATACTGATGGGCTGGGCAGGCAGTTTGTAGAGCCAGCAGTGTCCTTTTCTATAGCCGGGGCCGCCGCTGCTGCGGAGGCCGGAAGTTAGATACTGGATATGACGCACATGCTTTCTACCGGTTTGCGTTCCAACAGCCGCGTTGCCCAGGTACTTAATACAGGTACCAAGGAAAAATAATGATAGGTACAGTAAAAGGATTTGTAGCTACTCTAACCGATAAGTCTAAATAAAGCTACAGATGCTGCGTATCACAGAGCATATCTACCAGATAAGTGAATGGACACACATATTAATGATTGTGTTCCCCCAGAAACCCTTGTAAAAAAGGTTCCTATGTAGCTTAGAAGACTATCAGAATAGGAGTTTTGTGCATAATCAAGCTATTGGGACGTAGTATAGACATAAGTAGACAATGACACAATACAACACATAACATTTACTTATGTAATAACGCACATCATATATCAAAAAGTCTAGAAGAGGATAAAAAGGCCCAAGCTAGTTATATACAAAGAAACAAATACAAGTTTTCAGTCTAGCCTAGTATAAACAACATACTTTATTCATAGGTGTTTGCTCGCTCAAATTTGTAGGCAATGGGTTACACCCTGTCTTGACATCAGCTATAAATGTCAGAAACGGAAAAATGGAGATATTTGAAAAAACTAAAGCACATCCACTGGAGCATGATACTAGCAGAGGATAAAAAGGCACCAAGTTATTTATTTATTATTTATTTATTTACAGTTTCTTATATAGCGCAGCTTTACAATAGTAGACAGCAGCGGTTCTCAAACTGTGGGTCCTGACCCCAAAGTGAGTCCCGACCACCTCAGCATGGGGTCACGACTCCATGTTGCTGGCCATCAGACTAATGTTTTGTTGAGGGAGGACGGGGGATAACTCATTAAGTAAACACCCTCTGCTTCCCTATTCTATCCCCCTCATGACCCACTTGTGGCGGCCATTCTGTGGTAACTTGCTGGGGTCCTGTAATAATATTTATTTTCTGACAGGGTCCCAGAGCAAATAGTTTGAGAACCCCTAGTAGACAGTGATAAAACAAACTGGGTAACAACAGACAGACTTGGAGGTAGGAGAGCCCTGCTGCAAGCTTACAATCTATAGTTACTGTATATACAAAGAAACAAATACAAGTTTCCAGTCTAGCCTAGTATAAACAACATACTTTATTGATAGGGGTTTGCTTGCTCAAAGTTGTAGGCAAGGGGTTACACAGTCTTGACATCAGCCATAAATCTTAAAATCCAGAAAAAGGGAGATTAGTATTGACACCCTTAAGAAGGACACAAGTGAAAAATGTTTCCAGACACAATTGGAAACTTTTAAAGATAACTTGAATTCCTTTAAAAGAAAAACACTACAGGCAGTCTCTAACGACTATTCCACACATCAGGTCTATCGGTGGCTGACTGGCGAGACATGGGGGAGACGAGGCCCTAGAGGAGTTAGAGGCTCATTCAATAGACCAAGGTACAACTTGGACTCCGGGTCTTCCCAGTCGGCACCGGATACGGACAGTGGGGCTCCACTACCCTCCAGTGGTTTTTTAAGTATGGAAATCAAAAATATTATTTTATTTTATTTACAGTTTCTTATTTAGCGCAGCATATTCTGTTGCACTTTACAATTGTGATTAAACAAACTGGGTAGATACAAACTGACATGGAGATAGGAGGGCCCTGCTCGCAAGCTTACAATCTATAGGTATAATAGGAGGGATATAGAAAGATAGAATTCCATAGCATGGCAGTCCCATCAGATTCCAAAGCAGGGACAAAAGGTGTACCAGTGCAGGCTGTAAAAAAGAATGTTAAATTTGAATGGTATCTTTTACAATAAATGTTAATAATAATTATTTATCTGCATTTAAATTATGGAATTCCATATAGAGAAATATAAAAAATAAATAAAATTATGGACTGCAATATTGCAATAGATTAGTTTAACCAAAACTGTGCATAAGATAAATTGTATAGGGCATATTAGGATACGGACATGGAAAATTGTTTTGTCTCCAATTTAGCAGCAGATGGACACCAGGTGGACAAAAAGTCCCAGAAACAGAGTCCAAAGATGGAATTCGGTTCATCTGGCGTGGTGATGGTAAACCTGGATGAATCATGCAAGTCTTGAGCTGCCTCGAATTCGCCATCCGGATGTGAAGTTTTATGGAGATTTATTTAGAAGAAAGATGTTAAATTGTCCATATTCCATGGGTAGCCCTCAGTGGTGGTAAATGCAAGTGTCCTTCATAAATTATTAAAAGCTCAATGCGTTTCCCTGGGATCAACCTCCCACCTTCCTCAAGGCCATCAGATTACAAGACAGTCCTGATGGGATGCAATTAGATATAAATGCTACTGGAGGTTGTATAGGGGTCCTGAATATGATAAGCTTGCCTGAAGAGGTGAGTTTTTAGTGAATGCTTGAAAGTTTGGAGGCTAGAGGAGACTCTTAGTGTGTGTGGAAGGGCATTCCATGGGGGGGTGCTGCCCGACAAAAATCCTGCAAGTTTAAGTGGGAGCAAGTAATGAGTGTGGATGAGAGATGCAGAGATGCAGATCTTGTGAAGAGAGGAGACGTTGGTTGGGGATATATTTTGAGATAAGCAAAGATATATAAGTTGGTGTAGTCAGAGTAATGGCTTTGTAATAAAGTAGTAGTATATTATATTGAATGTGGCAATATACAGGCAACCAATGGAGGGAATGACAGAGTGGATCAACAGATGATGAATGTCTAGTCAGGAAGATCAGCCTCGCAGCTCCATTCAAAATGGATTGTAGTGGTGAGAGTTTTTTCTTAAGAAGACCGGTAAGGAGGCTATTGCAATGGTCAATGTGTGATATAATGAGTGCATAGATTAGAGTTTTGCAGTGTCTTGTGTAAGGTATGGATGAATTTTGGACATGTTTTTTAGACGCATGTAACATGATTTAGAGACAGATTGAATGTGAGGAATGAAGGACAGTTCAAAATCGAGAATGACCCTTAGGTATCGAGCTTGTGGCATAGGATTAATTGATGTGTTCTCAACAGTGATATAGATATCAGGTTAGTAACTACTCTTGGCTGGTGGGAATATAATCAATTCTGTTTTGGAAATGTTGAGTTTGAGGTGGCGAGATGACATCCAAGATAAAATGGCAGAAAGACATTCAGAGACACAGAGCAATATTGATGGTGATAATTCTGGGGAGGAAAGAAAGATTTGAGTATCATCAGCGAACAGATGATACTGAAATCCAAAAGAGATAATGAGTTTCCCAAGTGAGGAGGTATAGATTGAGAAAAGTAGAAGACCTAAGACTGAGCCTTGTGGTACTGCAACGGACAGAGGTAGTGAGGAGGAGGTAGAATCAGAGAAGCAAACACTGAAAGAGCGATTAGATAGATAGGAAGAGAACCAAGAAAAGGCTGTGTTCTGAAGACCTGGGGATTGTAGTGTTTGTTTGAGAAGATAGTTGTCGACAGTGCCAAAGGCAGCTGAGAGATCTAGAAGAATAAAAAGTGAGAAGGCAGGGGAGCAGAGAGATAGGATGGTAGTTAGAGAGACAGTTTGGATCAGAATTGTGTTTTTTTTAGAATGAGAGTAGTAAGTGCATGCTTGAACAGAGAAGAAAAGATTCCAGTAGAGAGAGAGAGAGGTTACAGATTTTAGTTAAGCTTGGGATAAGCACAGTAGACAGCTTTAATGACTTTTAAGGGAACAGGATCAAGAGGAGAGTTAGTGGAGTAGGAAGATTAGAAGAGTGTCGATACTTCATCCTCACTTGTGGGGTCAAATGAAAAGAAAGTGGCAAAGGGCTCAGGAAAGGAAGTAAGCAAGTCACTGGCTGAAGAAGAAAATGCCATTTCATGTATCAGAGTGGCCTCTGTGCGGTTGCATACCAGCCGTGCGTGCGCAAACCCGGACTCTGCGTACATTGGCTCATGAAGCCCTGCGTATTAGCACGTGGTATGAGTAAATATGGTAACATACGCTATTCGCACAGAATTGCCACAAAAAAGAAAATTCTAATAACACATTCATACTGTATAGTGTATCCCCCACTTTCTGTCCATCAACTTATCTGCAGACAACTTACATTTGGGACACAATACCTATGTCTGCACTGCTATTTAAGTTTAAATAGATTTTGTATGCTTCTATTGTTAATGACAAGCAAAACTTGTTACTGGTAACCAGTACAATAAGATACTGGTCTGTCAGTGTATACACTATAGGTCAGAACAACTAAGAATACAATACATCATACAAGATTCAAGGATAGGCAAATGCCTGATTGTGTAATCAAACAAATAATTTAAATTGATATAAGACATTGATATAAGACATTGAGAATATGTATTTTATAGTGATATTTCAAATGCATAAAATACATTTCCTCCTACATATAGTCTTCACCCATCTGGTCAGCGAGTCTCATACACTTCCAATACATGGTGATCAAGTTATCCAGATGGACATGCTGGGAGGGAATGGGACAGCATTAGAGCATCATTCTTCAGTTTTGCCATACACCACTACAAATTTGGCCGCAAGATGCTTCTAAGAGAATTTTTTTCTGAATAAAACCATGACAAATGAGGGTACTGATGGAGTAAATACTCTGACTAAGCCAGGTTTATTTGATCCCCAATCCTCTAAAGTGAGTATTCAATCTTTTTCAGAGAATGATTGCCAATGATATGACTTCTGACGATCATGGTACTAACAAACACTATAGTAACGTCACTCATGCACAACGCCAGGTGATCTCTACCCTCAGTGCTGATAAGAATTTAATAATTTGATCAGCAGATAAAGGGGGAGGGATTGTCCTGCAGAATCTAAATAATTATAATGAGGAGATTACCAGACAATTGTCAGATCATAGTACCTATGAATATTGCAATACCATACTCTACAGAATGGGTGGATCACTGCTGGACTAGTAGAGTATTTGGCATTTGAGTTTCCTGTGTGTCCTATTATCTATACATTGCTCAAAGTGCATAAAACCCTGATCAAGCCCCCTGGCAGACCGATAATATCAGCTAGGAGTACTCTGTTACAGCCCCTGGCAGTCTTTATAGATGGATTTCTACAGGAACTCATGGCCTTGATCCCCAGCTACATTTAAGGTCACCGGAGGTTTTCTTGCTAAGTTGGCAGATGACGATGGAGTGGGACCAGATTTTTTTCTGGCCACCCTGAATGTCTGCTCTCTTTACAACTTTATCCCCCATGATTTGGGGTGTGAAGCTGTGCATAACTTGTTGTTGATTGGCGACCGTCGAAGCCCCCCAGTTTAATTCATCATAGAACTTTTGAAATTAATATTATCCAATAAGCACTTTATGTATAATAGTGAGTTATACATTCAACTGGTGGGGACCGCGATGGGTTTAGAAATACTACCAAATTATGGTAATTTCGTAAAAAATACAAACGATTTATTGATGATGTATTTTTGTTGTGTGGTGGCACCAGAATTTGAACACTTGCTCAATGAGTTGATTGGCTTGGGGAGCACAGTCCGTTTAACAGGACAGATTGAAAATGACTCAATCCATTTTTTGGACGAGACTTTGTTCAAAGATAGGGGTACAATTGGAAGCACCCTCTATTGAAAATATATGGATCGCAACTCCGTACTCTTTGCTACTAACAACCATCAAGCAAAACCAGCCTGCTTATTTTGCAGTTTATGCGAAAACCAAACACAAGTGGCACATCAATGAATGGAGAGATTTTTGAGAGGTCTTGAGAAAGCCCAGGAGAAATTCTGAACAAAATCCCTACGTGAGGGACCAAAGAACATCTATGTTACACAATATGATGCAAAATCTACTATACTTGCAAAATCGCTACGTACACACTGGCCACTGGTGGCAACAGACTCGACAATGAAAACAGCTATAACCTGTAAACCAACACTGTCCTACAGCTGGGGGATAAACTTCAAACAGTTATTGATGCACAAACCCCAGTCTACCACGGGTGACCGTGCCTGGCTATTTTCCTGTCGACCAGGATGCTACAAATGTGCAGGTTGCACAACATGTAGCTCATTGATCCCAGACTCAAGCATTCCACACCCCCACAGTGGCTGTCAAATACATATCAAGTATAAGCTGCACTGTCGACTTGACCATGTGATCTACCTGCTATACTGCCCGTGTGGTCTGGTGTATGTGGGCC
The DNA here is from genome assembly GCF_055691185.1 of Crinia signifera. Classification (NCBI taxonomy): domain Eukaryota; kingdom Metazoa; phylum Chordata; class Amphibia; order Anura; family Myobatrachidae; genus Crinia; species Crinia signifera. The sequence goes on from NC_139217.1 coordinate 241,973,449, forward strand.
TCACTACCTGTACTTTTCGTGAACGTATGGCCAACCACCGGAGTGCCATTAATAAAGCCCTAACTAAGGGTTCAACAGACAAACCAATGGCCCAACACTGCCTGGCTAAACAACACCAAGAATCTTCTATCAAGAGCAGAATCATAGATTGGGTCCCTATCCCACCAAGAGGAGGTGACCGAGCACTTCTGTTAAAGAAACTCAAGGGCGAAGTGGATCTTCACACTCAACACGGTGGCACCCTACAGGCTCAACTAACACAATCCACTTAATGTGTTCTTGCATTGATCGATTAGCCAGCCCTTATAAGCATTGGGCATAGCCTGAAATTGGGCCTGTAGTTGTTTGCACTGGTGTAGAAGATATCCATTTTGGATAGTGAGATCCTATACTAATGGCCCTGGTTTAGTCTCTAGGGAGACAGTGAGTGAGATAACACTAGTATCATGCTCCAGTGGATGTGATTTAGTTTTTTTAAATATCTCCATTTTTCCATTTCTGACATTTATAGCTGATGTCAAGACAGGGTGCAACCCATTGCCTACAACTTTGAGCGAGCAAACACCTATGAATAAAGTATGTTGTTTATACTAGGCTAGACTGGAAACTTGTATTTGTTTCTTTGTATATAACTAACTTGGGCCTTTTTATCCTCTGCTAGACTTTTTGATATATAATGTGCGTTATTACATAAGTAAATGTTATGTGTTGTATTGTGTCATTGTCTACTTATGTCTATACTATGTCCCATTAGCTTGATTATGCACAAATCTCCTAATCTCATAGACTTCTAAACTACCTAGGAACCTTTTTTTACAAATGGATCCGGTTTCTGGGGGAACACAATCATTAATATGTGTGCCCATTCACTTATCTGGTAGATATGCTGTGAGATACGCAGCATCTGTAGCTTTATTTAGACTTATCGGTTGGAGTAGCTACAAATACTTCTACCTATCATTATTTTTGGTACTTGTGTATTTTGGCGGCGCCCATCGCATCGCATACCATAAGGCATACGATGTTATGCGATGCGACGCGATATCGGCGGTACGCGGCCTCCGATCTTTTCATACCCCCACTATCCACGTTGGCGTGGAGTTGAGAATAGAAAGTGTGGCGAGCGCAGCGAGCCACCGAGCCCGAAGCGTGGCGAGTGGACGCGGATACCTGTGAAGCCCGCGAGGGGACTCCGATACCTGTGAAGGTATCCACGTCCCCTCGCAGGGCTCGCTGCGCTTGCCACGCTTCGGGCTCGGTGGCTTGCTGCGCTCGCCACACTTTCTATTCTCAACTCCACGCCGACGTGGATAGTGGGGTTATGAAAAGGTCGGAGGACGCGTACCGCCGCCCCTCGCGGGCTCGCTGCGCTCGCCACGCTTCGGGTTCACGTTTATAGTGGGGGGGTGGCGTGGGGGTGCATTTCACATTGTAAGCACCCATTAGGGTGCTTAAAAGCACCCTTTATGGTGCTTATACGATCTTTCATCGCATAGGGGGCAAAAATCGCGTTGCATGCCATGCGATGCGACGCGATATAAACATTGCGCGATGCACATCGGGGGCGCTGCTATAATACACAAGTACCTTATTTTTCCTTGGTACCTGTATACAGTACCTGGGCGATGTGGCTGTTGGAACGCAAACCGGTATTTAACTACCGGCCTCCGCAGCAGCGCTGGCCCAGGCTATAGTAAGGACTCTGCTGGCTCTACAAACTGCCTACCCACCCCACCCCATCGGTATGATATATTGTTTGTCTATCTGTGCCCACGTGTATTTGACACTTAGCAAATTTGATAACCTAGCAAATAGAGTATACTCTATAAACCGGAAATGACGTCACTCTGGGTTCCGGCCAGTGGCGTAACTATGCCTCCGCAGCCCCCGCTGTGGCGGGGAGGCGCAGAGTAACTATGGGCGCCGGGGGGGCGGCTGCGGGGCTATAGTTACCTGCTGCGCTGCTGTCTACTCTGCCCGGCTGCATCTGCGGTCACTGTCCCGTCACTCGCTCCCGGTGCCGGCTCCTGCTGATAATAAAAACTGACACTTAGAAAATGGCTGCCCCCAAATTGCAGACAGTTTTGGCAGCCATTTTCTAAGAGTCACTTTTCATTATCAGCAGGAGCCGGCGCTGGGAGAGACTGGACGGGACAGTGACCGCAGATGCAGCCGGGCACTCTGTCAGGTATGGGTAGGGTAGGGGAGAGGAGGGAGAGCGGGAGGGGGGCGCCGAAAAAAGTGCGGCGGGGGGGCGCAAATTATATAGTTACGCCACTGGTTCCAGCCTGACACGCAGAGAGGCAGAGGAAATTATGATTTGGCGCCCTTGGACCTAATATATATATGAGTACACCAGCAGCAGGTACAGTACCTTGCTGTAGGCAGTGCTGCGTGGTTTGTGCTGTGGCTTTATCACAATTTAAATATATGTATTATTTCTCCTGACGATGGTCCCAAGAGGACGAAAACGTTGAGATACGAATTATGTATTCATATATGAAGGTTTAAATAAATACCCAGCATTTTTATTTGCAAAACTGAGACTGGTGAGTGCCTCTTATTTTTCTATATATTTTGGACTACTATCAGGGCCGGTGCAAGCCCTGCCAGCACCCCAGGCGACCCCCTGCCCGCACGCCCCCCTCCACCCGCCCGTCCGGGGGGGGGCGGCAGCGGGCACCAGACCCGCCACGCTCTGACATTGCAGAAGGGAGAGTAGGAAGAAAGCTGCTGCTGCAGCAGCGGCTGGCAAGTACAGGACACCCAGCCGGGAGGGGGGATTGCTGGTGCGGTAGTCCGTGGGCGGTGTCTGGCAGGCGGGTGGAGGGGGAGGCGTGCAGGCGGGGGGTCACCTGGGACACTCTGCGGCTGAGCAGCAGGGGGGGCAGCACATTGCTGCTGTCCAGCAATGGAGGGCTCCATGCAGGGAGGGAGGGAGGGAGGGAGGGAAGGGGGGGCGGTGGGTGTACAGACTCACCTGGCTGCTCCCTGCTTTTTTGAGTTCCTGGCTGGGTGTCCCACATGCTGCTGCAGCTTTCTTCCTGGTCTCCTCGGTGGCTCAGTACCGCTCTCCAGTGGCCGGCGCCCTAGGCAAATGCCTAGAGCTGCCTAGTGGTGGCGCCGGCCCTGACTACTATGGTCTTGGAGGTCACCCCAGCAGTTGGACTGAGTCAGATGTGAGTGTGATCTTCTTCAATATATATATATATATATATATATATATATATATATTGTCCAGGAATCCGCACACTCATCCAGGAGGGATAATAAATACAGGGGTGCTCCCCTAAGGAAAGGAAATTTTCCAAAAATAGCAACAAGTCCGTTTTTTTAGGCCAGAGAGGGCACTCACCACCACAGCAGGTAAAATTGCTTTTTAATCAGAAGTTGTAGACAGGCATGGTCAACGTTTCAACCCCGGAGGGCCGTTTTCAAGGGCCTGCTGTGGTAACACACTGAATTTCTGTAGCTGTCTTGAAAATGGCCCGGGGTTGAAACGTTGACCATGCCTGTTTACAACTTCTGTTTAAAAAAGCAATTTTACCCTACTGTGGTGGTGAGTGCACTCTCTGGCCTAAAAAAACGGACTTGTTGCTATATATATATATATATATATAAAATCCAAAAAATCCACTAATGGAAATGAGCACTCGCCTCCAAGTTTTTAAGATAAAAAAACTTTTTCATTTATACATCAACAGAAAAAAGATTTTTAGGTTTTACACATACCAAGTAAGTTGTCAGTTTTTCCAAAAACTGTCCCAACGTTTCGATCCCTATCCAGGATCTTTATCAAGGGGAAGTCACCAAAATATCACAGCCTTTGAAGGGAAAATGGAGTCAGCAGTCCAGAGGTCTCTGCTCACTGTAGCAGAAGGACCTCTGGACTGCTGACTCCATTTTCCCTTCAAAGGCTGTGATATTTTGGTGACTTCCCCTTGATAAAGATCCTGGATAGGGATCGAAACGTTGGGACAGTTTTTGGAAAAACTGACAACTTACTTGGTATGTGTAAAACCTAAAAATCTTTTTTCTGTTGATGTATAAATGAAAAAGTTTTTTTATCTTAAAAACTTGGAGGCGAGTGCTCATTTCCATTAGTGGATTTTTTGGATTATAATTGGCACACCGCGGTGTGACCTTTTGGGCACCCCTCACGCTGACCATCGGTAAGTGCGAGTGCGGGTACTACTCTGTATATATATATATATATATATATATATATATATATATATATATATATATATATATATATATATATATATATATATATATATAGCAAACACGTTGATAGGCACTCAGGGTATCAAGATAGAAGTGTGGTGGGGTGGCACTCTAGCGGGTTTGTCAAAGGAAGTCAGACTACACAGGTGTACCGACGTTTCGGAGTTTGATCCGTCTTCAAGGTGAGAACGGTCAGAGGCGGAACTAGTGAGTTGTGGGCCCAGGTGCAAAAATATGCTTTGGGCTCCCCCTCTCCCCTCTTCGAATCAGGATCGATTGGAAAGAGAATCACACCCTTTAGCCTCTATCATCTCTGATGGGAGACTATTGCACTACCCTTTCTGTTAGGTAATTTTCCCTCAAACTTCCTACGAACTTCTCTCCTTAGTTTCAGTGCATGTCCGTGTGGCTGTCGTTAACAATGTACTCAGTTATTTGTATAAGCATAGTTATCAACCCTGGGGAGTGCAACTCCTTGCCGATATTTGTCATACACACACTAAGCAATATTTTAAATGATATTGCTCAGAAGTTTAAAAATTATATCATTTTACAAATTGCTTAGTGCACATGGAGCTACTCCTCTGACACCCCATGAGCCCCTGTAACAACTATCACACCTGTGGTCCTAGCATTGTTACACCCCCTTTGCCCCATGCCCCTGTTAACCCTATGACTCGCTGTAGACAGGCATCCCTTTTGCCCCCTTTGACACTGTTACCCCTTTCATCCCATGTTCCTGGCAATTACCTGTTAAACACCCTCCATACAGTACCCTGTTTTCTTTGCACAAACACACAATACAATTTACACCCCCCCACACTTGACATTTACAAGAGAGGGATCCTGCACCAAATATACAGAAGCAAGGATATACAGCCCCCACCCTCACAGCAGGGGTTCAAAGCCCCTCTGCCAACAGCAAGGGTACACGGCCACTATCCATAAGGGCACATAGCCACTCTCCCCACAGCAAGGATACACAGTTCCCCATCCCCACACCAAGGGTACACAGCCCATCTCCAGCCACTATCCCCATGGACACAGATGTTGGCAGCATGATGAAAATGTAGCTCCACTGACCACAGGGAGGCCGCTGTGGATAGGGAAAGGAAGGAGTGCTGCAGCTAACACCAAGGTAGGACCAGGGCAGCAAGGTCAGCAGCAGCCTCTTACATGTTACACCACACACAATGCCGATTACATGTTATGCCACACTTCACTGGTCCAGCACACACACATGGTTACACTGAACTGGGGGGGGGGGGGGGTGCATAGGTTATAGTTTCACACACTTTATAGAGTGGACAATCAGTGGGCAGGGGGCATTGAAGCGGTATGGGGGTGGGGGGCACATTAGCCCATTCACATACCTCCCAACATGACCGCCTCCAGGAGGGACACAATGCTCTGTTTCTGGACTTGAACAGGTTAAGTAATAATAATGGTGTCTGAACTCAGGTGATGGCAATCATAAATGAAGAGGGAAATCCAGAAACGGAGCAATGTGTCCCTCCTGGAGAGGGTCATGTTGGGAGGTATGCATTCATGACATTAACTCTTTAAAAAACCTTTCATGCAGCAGCATTCTCCATGGCAGCATCCTCTTCGCAGCTGCGGGCCTGGGGTGTATCAGCAGAGGCAGGACATCATAGGCATCTCTCCGCGCCGTGTTCTGACAGTTGTCCTGATTTATGCAGGGGGCTGAATCCACTGTAATCAGATATGCCACTTGGAGGAGGAGCCGCGGGTTCAGGGGGACGAGGTCTCTCTGTGGCCGGCCAGCCAGTCAGATCCTGACCCAGCAGCAGCACCGCCGGCGCCCTCCTTCCAGAGTGACACTCTCTCACGGCTGCGCTGCTGCTGAGCTAAGTAACAGAAGCAGCTGAGTGTGGTGAGACTACGGGACAGGTCTATAGAGTGGGCTATGCATCCGGCCACCAGAAAACTGTCCCAGCGTCCAGCTGGGGTAATCTGCTGCTATGCCACTTACCCCCCGCCATCCACGCACATTATAAAAAAAAAATATGAAATTCGGCATGGCGGGCGGACGGCAGAGCCGGGCCCCGTTAACACCTTGGGCCCTGGTGCACTGCACCGCCTGCACCCTGAGAACGGTTCTCACCTTGAAGACGGATTAAACTCCAAAACTTCGGTACACCTGTGTAGTCTGACTTCCTTTGACAAACCCGCTAGAGTGCCACCCCACCACGCTTCTCTATATATATATATATATATATATATCTTTCCATCTATGCCGGCACTCCAATAAATTTTCAGCAACTTGATCGGTGCACTCCACATCAAATAAGTACTGCTCCAATAAATAGAGGCACACAATCCAGGTATAATCACAACAACTGTATTGGGCAAATGCACATCTAGCGCTTTCGGGGGATGCAACCCCCATCCTCAGGATGATAGCCCCAACAGAGAAAAGTGTAATCAATTACCTTGCTCCCAACAAACAGATATATAGATACATTAATTACTCTCCTGTCCCTTCGCGCGGCATCCAGAGTTGCCCATCCTCCTGCAGGAAGCGCTTTCACTCACTTCCTGTAGAGCACCAGGAACTGTGTCTGGAACGCATCTCCTGCAATCCAAACCTCCACTTCCACGTTCCACCAGGTTGGAGGCGCGTCCTCCTGCTACAGACAGAGCCCTCTCCTGTGCTGCCCCTCATGAGACAGGGAGTACTATACAAGAACATACAAAATCCATGTGAATATACAGGAATATCCACTAATAACAGATATAGCCACCCTAGCAGGAGCCAAATCTGTAAACAAACAAAACAATCTATAAAAATAAACAAAAAATATGGAAAAAGCAAAAAAATATATATACACATTTATCACTGTGAGCTGTAATATAATGAGCCTAGTCATACGAAATCTTATGCATCACCTAAGCTAACTGTGGGCCTTATTCTGGTTGGAGCGTCCGGGCCGTACGCGTACGTCCCGGGGTTTTTAACGATCTGCGCATGTGCAGATACGCTAATGCGCCGGCGCGAACACTCCACAACGCTTACGGGCGGTGTCTCAACGTGCGAAAAAACCTGTACGCGAGTGTACGGGTAATGGGGCGGCATAGGGGCGTGTTGATGGGAGCGGCCGAAATAATGAGGGAAAATGGGCGTAAATATGGGCGTACACGGGGGTGTGCACCAAAAATGAGCGGTGCTACTACCGCACGATCGACTAAGGCACCGTTCATTTCGGACACCAAACAGGCGGCCGCCAACCGCCAGCTCAAACCACCCCTACAGATACCGCATGCCAGCGTGCGCCTGAGTTGGCTAATTAACGCTGATTACTACTCAAACACATACACCTGAATGTAATAAGCAATGCTGCAGTCTATTAACTCCAAACCATGATTTCACTGCCTGCAAGCCACACATACAGCACGCAAACACATTGGAAGCTTATGTTTTTATACTTCGCCACATTTAAAGGTTTGTTTAATTTAAGGTAAGAATCTTTTTATACGCTAAGGTAGGTATTTGCTAAACAGACACATTCACTACGTGCTTTCATAGACTTTACGCAATAGCACACTCAATCTACACAAGTCGACATGTGTCAACGTGTTCACTCTAATACTAACATAGGTTTTGTATTTAGGATACAATAACATAAACCACATCTAACACCTACAAAGGATGTTTCAGCAATGTTTTAAGCCCATGACCACTATTTTCCACACAATCTTTGTATAGTACCCAAAATAATGACCTGTACCACTATCTCATCTGCTATGATTTGGATTTGACTACACTCTGGATGTAAGATGCCACCAATCACATTATTGCACTCTCATCTCTCTAACAAAGGATTCCTACATCTGCTTATGACACTGTCAAATCATATATATTTAAAAAGTTATGCATGTTTGTTCACAAGCTAATTTATCATGTTTGGCCCATTCACACATCTTTTTTTAGGGAGGACACATATGCATTCCTACACAAATGTACCTTTTCACCCTTGTTTGTCTGCCTCACCCACTCCATGAGGAAAGCATTGTTCTGGACCTGCTTTTACCTACTACTGTAGGAGCTACCTCACCTGCACACAAACTGCTTTCTCACCTATTAAGTTGCTCTGCACATGTGCTGACACAAACTAATTAGCAGGGAAAAGTTGGATAGGAACATGGGAATGGCCATGGAGAGGGTTACACATGGGAAACTTCGACCACACTTCAACAAATGTTCAAAAATACCCTGGTCAGTAAGTACACATAAATCTAGTATTTGTTTCACACAAGAAATTACACATACCACAATTTAGATTTAATTTGTAAAATAAATTTATTTGCTGTTCAGCATCACAGCTTGACACTTTAATGTGAGAAATCAAATAAACAAATAAAATAGACACACAAATAATAAAACAGCCAGAACAAGAGGTTGCATATCTCCAAACATGTGTTACCCTGCAAATGCAATGGTGAAAGAAATGGGGACACCAGAATACGTACTGCAACAACCAGGGTGAATACTAAGCAAGATACACACCACCAAAAAAAAATATCCTGCATTTGTAGAGGTCAAAATACGAACTTTCATGCCCATGGCACGCAAATGGATCGATGGGCAACTCAGGAAGCGGATGTCCAGTGCAATTTAAACCTTTGGGCTCCAACCACAGAGGAAGTGAACCAGGTCTCATTTGGGCCCTTTTTTGCCCCTTTTAGATGGGGCCTTGGGGACAGGGGCCTTTGGCTCAGCTGGCTTTCGGCGTCTTCCCCTAGTCGACACAGGAGGGTCAGCCGAGGTGGAAGGTTGGGGAGCAGCTTGGGGTGGGGCAGCAGATGGGGGATTGTCCCTTAGGGACCTGGCGGTGGACAGCTGCTCCGCAAGAAGTTCATTCTGGCGGCTGAGGTGTTGGCCAATGCTTAGCATGCCAGCCGCCAGAGTTTCATTAATGCGGTTCAAGGCCTCAACCTGCAGCTGGTTTGTGGCCTTCCACTCCGCCAGAAAATCCGCCACCTGCTAATGACGGATCGCAGCATCCACCCCTTGCTGCTCGATCCTGTCCAGCGTCACCAACAGGCTCTCACTCCATGTCTCCTGTGGCTGGGGCTGGGGGCGACGTCTTGGTGGAGGCTGGACCACTTGCTCCACCTGTGGCTCTGCAGAGGAAGATGCTGCCGGTACATCCTGACTTTCTGCTTCTGCTAGGATAAGAATTGAAAACAATGTCACCATCACATACGCAATAAAAAATATCTTTCTAAATACAATGCATTACTGTGACTTACCATCAAAAGCAGCAGCAAAGACCTCCGCCGGGAGCTCACTGTCCATATTGGAGATCCCCCTGATCTCCCCCACATCGATCACGTCACAGGAGTCCAGCTCCAGGGGGGTATACTCCAAATGGTCAGGCATAGGACCGCTCCCGGTGGACATGCTGTGGTTGTACCGGTCAGTCATCTTCCTCTTCAGTGCACTTTTGAAGTCAGTCCACCTACAAGTTTAAAAATACAAATATCACCATGAGATATGTGCACCACTGTGCTACGTGTAGGGTTACCACCTAGTCCCTTTAATTCCGGACACATGTTACTTACACAGGTTCTGTGGCAGTTTAAAATTAGGTGAAGTGGAGTCTTGAAGTCAGCCAGCCACAGAACCTGTGTAATTAATATGTGTCCGGAATTAAAGGGACTATGTGGTACCCCTAGCTACGTGACATTTCCTAGTGTGGGTGATCTTATGTTTTTTTGCCATGTGTGGCCAAATATTTCTTTGATGGACAAAACCATGTGCACTGCAGGTGAGGCAGGTGTAAAACCCCACCCAAATCTGATTATCTCTGCACAAGTAACACCTGCCTCACCTGCAGTGCACATGGTTTTGTCCATCTAAGAAATATTTGGGCAGAAAGAGTGAACTAGAATAAGGGCCTCAGTTCCTGCTGGAGACTGCTGAAAAATTGCCCTGACAAACACACTAACCTTTTCTTCACCGCGTCCCAAGTTCTGACCACTGGTGACACCTGGTTCACTTCCTCTGTGATCTTGTCCCAAAGGTTTCTCCTTGCACTGGCACCCGGCTTCCTGGTTGCCAATTCAATCCATTCGCGTGCCCTGGGCACTAGAATTCGCATTTCGGCCTCTACAAATGCAGGGTTTCTCTTTCTGGTGGTGGTATCCTGCTCAGTCATCACCCTAGATGTTGCAGCACGTTTTCTGGTGGCCCCAGTTCTCTCACCATGCACCTGCTGGGTCACACCTGTTTGGAGAGATGCAACCTCTTGTTCTGGCTGGTTGCTTGGCCCTTGTGGAGCTGGTGGAGGTTCACCAGGGCCTGTTACTGAGGGGCCCGCTTGATCTTGCAGGCGACTCCTCTCTTGGGCCCTCCTTCTCCGCTCCTGTTTCCTCTTGTTGAGTGCATCAAGCAGGGATTGTGCTGTAGCTCTCTGCAGAGCGTCCTCTGCTGCAGAATCGTCTGAGTCAGACATGTTTGCAGCAATTGTGGGCTGCATCTGATTGAATATTTATATGTTAATCTCCCGCCATGAACAAGGGGGCGTATATTTTTTCCCGCAATGTAGATGCAAATTTACGCCGATATTTCCCGCCGATAATTCCCGCTTAAATTACGCAGGTCTCAACGCACCTGATCAAACACCTGTATATGCACATACACAGGTTGTGGAGCATTGTGCTACATGGTGAAATGTGGGCACCTGTCATTCCAATGACGAGTGTTGTCAGCTGGTATCTGTTGGAGTTCGTGTATGCTTTGTGAGTCACATTTCAAAACATCACGTTATAATGCTTTCCTTACATATGTAATGTGTATGAAATTGTCATACAGCAACATGTTGCATTGTGGCCCTTTAGGCAGCGTAGTTATAAGTAGAGGGTTGCGTGTATTATTTTCCGCCTACTGTATATACAGTACTCCTCTCCATGCATATCGGTGCATCGTGCCCCCTTTAAGCAGCGTAGTTATAAGTAGAGGGTTGCGTGTATTATTTTCCGCACACTGTAAATACAGTACTTCTCTCTTCATTGAATTTATGCTGTTGGTTGTGGTGTGTGTATATCGGAACGGTCCGCGTAAGTTTCTATTCGCATCCAGTTTGTTACTGTAAGAGGGATTAATAAAGTTAATACCAAACAAACAATTTTTTACACCAATCAGCAAGCACCAAAAGTGATATATGTACCTGCAATTAATAACTGCGCCATTGCCAATATGACTTCCAACAGAGCTAGGCCATTTTCCACCCCTGAGCTGTTGGCCCTGGTCGACGTTATGGACCGTCACCTGGGGCCCAGGGGCCCATATGTCAGCAATGCCGACAAGCGGCGGGCGTATACTGCTGCCCGCCGCCTGATCTTCTCTACGACCGGCGTCCGCAGAAGCCTGGGGCAGGTTGAGCGGCGCTGGTCAGACCTGCGCCGGCGGCAGCCGGTTCTTCTCAGCAGCCTTCGCCGCCATATTGCCCGATGTAAGTTTTGATTACTAGTATGTCAGCGTTTTTTAGCAATGTTTTGTGTACTTTTTATAAATATGTTCCTGAGTATGGGGGTGTATATGGGGGTGTATATGGGGGTGTATATGGGTGTATATGGGTGTATATGGGTGTATATGGGTGTATATGGGGGTGTATATGGGGGGTATATGGGGGGTATATGGGGTGTATATGGGGGTGTATATGGGGGGTATATGGGGGGTATATGGGGTGTATATGGGGGTGTATATGGGTGTATATGGGTGTATGGGGGGTATATGGGGTGTATATGGGGGTGTATATGGGGGGTATATGGGGGTGTATATGGGTGTATATGGGTGTATATGGGTGTATGGGGGTGTATATGGGGGGTATATGGGTGTATATGGGGGTGTATATGGGGGGTATATGGGGTGTATATGGGGGTGTATATGGGGGGTATATGGGGGTGTATATGGGTGTATGGGGGTGTATATGGGGGGTATATGGGGGTGTATATGGGGGTGTATATGGGTGTATGGGGGTGTATATGGGGGTATATGGGGGTGTATATGGGTGTATATGGGTGTATATGGGTGTATGGGGGTGTATATGGGGGTGTATATGGGGGGTATATGGGGGGTATATGGGGTGTATATGGGGGTGTATATGGGGGGTATATGGGGTGTATATGGGGGTGTATATGGGTGTATAGGGGGTGTATAGGGGGGGTTTAAGTAGTTGATCAGTTTTTGGGTGTAGGATATCAAATAGTTTGCATGATAAATGTCTGAAATATCACAGCAATGATAATTTTGAAGGTTATGAGCATGACTAATGTGAATTTTTCTTTCCCCCTTTTTTATGAAACCCAATCTTCGATTTCTATGCCATCAACATGAACATTTCAGCACGGGCATGGGCACGTATGGAAGCCCGGGAGCAGGCAGCCCGGGACCAGGCAGCCCGGGACCAGGCAGCCCTGGAGGAGGAAGAGGAGGAGGAGGAAGAAGAGGAGGAGGAAGAGGAGGAGGAGGAGGAGGAGAAGAAAGAGGAGGAGGAAGAGGAGGAGGAGGAAGAAGAGGAGGAGGAAGAAGAGGAGGAGGAAGAAGAGGAGACACTGGGTGCAGTTTGGACCCACACCATTTCCCCATCCCCTTCCCCCTCCACAACCCCCACCCCCTCCACAACCCCCACCCCCTCCACAACCCCCACCCCCTCCACAACCCCCTCCCCAACCCACACCCCCTCCCCAACACTGGAGACAATGGGTGCAGTTTGGACCCACACCATTTCCCCATCCCCTTCCCCCTTCACAACCCCCACCCCCTCCGCAACCCCCCCCCCCTCCGCAACCCCCACCCCCTCTACAACCCCCACCCCCTCCACAACCCCCACCCCCCCCCCTCCCCACCCCATTTCCTACCCCCCTACACCTCTCCACCACCCACCCCCAAACCTCTCCACTCCCCAGTCACACCCACTACCTCGGTCCAAACTCCAGGACCATCCTCCTTGCTCCTGCCCCCCCCAACCACTGCTTAGCCAACCAGCGGCGCCCAGGATGGCTCAAGTAGCCGTAAGTAAATAATGTGTCTAATGTTGACCTACACATTTCTACACATAAACAATCACAACAACCACATATGTGTATCCAACATCAACATTAGTTGCAACATATCACTGCAGGCCGACCATGAGGTGTGTCCTGTCCTTCTCCAGGAACAAGGCTCCCCTTGGTGGTTTTTTTGAGTGTGGCCATGCCTCACCCCTTGAATAATTGACATAACAGTACATCCAATGAGATATCCGACATTAGTGGTGTGGTAGTTATGTGGCTCCAGGTGTTGGGTAACTCCAGTTCCCAGCATGATGTGCAACTCACACACTATTACCAAAACAATCTCTACATTTAAGTTGCACTGCAACTTAAATGTAGAGATTGTTTTGGTAATAGTGTGTAAGGCCATGCGGATGCATGCTTTACAAACATAGCTGTAGGCCTATAATTTGTACAGCAATGTCCTAAATTTAAAATAGTAAGGAGTGCTTAAGCCACAACAATGTCATAACCCTTAAATAGCACAGGCTAATTGTGAGGTTAGAGGACAGTCCCCCAAAACCAAAGTACCAATTGGGATACAGCATACATTCATTGATGAAGGAGTAATTGAATTAATGTTATTTACTATGTACAGTATGTGTGTGTTAACATATTTTTTTTTAGTACTGTGTTTACAGCAGACCCATCTTCAATGTAGTTTCTAAATGTATGTGGCCTTCACACATAACTCTGAACTTTTTATTATGTACAAATACAACAAACATTTGTGTATGTTATATACTAATTTTTTGTTTTATCCCTTCATTACAGACACTGAACAGCAGCAGGAGGAGGTGGCAGCCCTCATGCGGGAAATCATGCTGACCCTTGTGTACCTCCAGCTCCTTTTTGGCCTTCTGGAGGCCCGCCTTTAATTTTTTATTTATCCCCCCCCCCCCTTTTTATTTTTGTATAAAATAAAAGTTTGATTACAGTTCGAAATTGCCTGTGTTTTTAATAATAAATATGTTAGAGGGCGTGTAAGGGTAGGTACATACAGATGTGTACTGTAAGTTATACTTGTAATTTGAGGTGAGGGGTAATGATTGATGTGTGAATGTGTGTGTTTTTGAGTAAAATAACACATAGTGAAAATGCATGAATGTTTAATGTTGTTCGATTTAAACATCACACATAACATCAGGGTAGGTATACATGTTACACATTTTGGACAAAGTAATTACGTACATAATTTAGTACATATACAGAAACACCAACATAACTTGATTTAAAAGTAACAGCAATATGGGGACACATAGATAGTGATTAAAATGCCACATTAGAACATAACAAATATACATGTAATGAGGGTTCAAATGTAGTTTTATTAGGTCTTTATTAAGGTAGACAATTGAGTTAATAGAAAACAATAAGTGAATAACAAATAGATTAATTAATCAATTGTCAGATTAGTAGTTGAGAGGCAAGATTTGCAGGTCCATATATGTGAAGGGTATGCCAGCGTGCACAGACGTACGCTCACTCTCACGAGCGGTGACATAAGCTGAGTTTTCCATTGAAAACAATAGGGACCCGTCCGTGCAAACTGGCGTACGCTCAGATCTCCGCAAGAAGTCGGTGGGGAGACGGAGGAAAGACGGCCGTACATGGCGCCGTACGCTCAGTTGTACGCCTGTTGTCGGAGTGCAAGGGCTGGCCCGTCCGCGTACGTTGCCGTACGCTCATTTGTACGCCACTCCCCTTCTACGGTATTTCTGCCCGTACGTAAGCGGCTGATTTGTGGGTGGACTTAACCCTAACGGCCGCGTACGGCTAGCGTGCGGTAATGGCGAACGTACGCACGTTTGGCCGCTCCGAGCAGAATAATGCCCTGTATGCCTAGTGATAATATTCATGTGTTCACAGAGATACTGAGAATAAGATCTCAACAACTATACTACTAGGACAAATTTTATGCTAAACTGTTCCAGTTAATTTTGTCGTTGAGGCCACCCGGTTTGGTGGTCCCCAACTTCAGGATCCACTGGGTCTCCTTAATGAGCAATCTTTTTGCCCTATCCCCACCCTGTATATTTTGTGGGACCTGGTCCATGATAAAATATTTAAGGGATGCTAGTGGGTGACCCATGCTTTTCAAATGCTGTGGGACCGGTTGGTCCACTTCTTTTCCTTTCAGTCTAAGATCAATAGAGGACCTACTGTATGGGCTGGCATCCTCTCCTTGCACTTGCGGGTAGTTTGCCCTACATACCAAAGGCCACACGGGCAGATAATAGCATACACCACGTGTGTTGAAGAGCAAGCGAGGACTGATCTAATATCGTACTTCTTGTTGCAGTGGGGGGGTGTAAATTCTTTACATTTGATCATAAATTTGCATGTTATGCAAATACCACAACTGTAACAACCAGGGGGTTTCATATAAACATTAGGCAGTATTGTTTGAGAAAACTCAGATATATCAGCATGGACCAATCGGTCCCTGAGGTCTCTGCCCCTGGTGTATGCCAAAAGTTGTCTATGTTCTTTAAGGCCAGGTAGCTCCTTGTCCATCCGAACAATAGGCCAAAAGGCCCTAGATGCTCTTCGGACAATTGGACTAGATACAGAGAACTCATGGACCTACGGCATCAGTTTCTCCTTCTGCCCCCAAACAGGCGGGTCATTAAAGAAGAGGTCCTGTTCCTGTGCGAACATGTACACATTCGCGTAAAACGGGGCAACGGACGAACCCATTGCACACCATCTATGCTGGATGTAAAAAGCCCCATCAAACAAGAAGTAATTGCGACACAAAGTCAACTGTAATAATGACAGGAAAAGTTCATGATCAAATACGGCAGGGTCCAAATATTTTAACAAAAAATCCCTCATGGACCTTAGTCCCCCCTCGTGGGGTATAGATTTATACAAGCTGTATACATCTAGGCAGCATAATAATGCACCATTGGGGATGGATCCAATCTCTTTCAATTTAAGGAGGAAAGTGCTAGTATCTTTGAGGAATGTCTTTTCCTGGGGAAGAAATGGTCGTATAATGCTATCAAGCAGTTGGGATATGGGCTGTAAAAGGGACCCACGGGCCAAAATAATCGGACATTCCGGTGGTTTAACCGGGTTATTGTGGAGTTTCGGAAGTGTATACAACACTGGGATCACTGGGTGCTGGATTTTCAAGGTCTGTACCACTTTATCTGGGAGAAGCTTAGCAGTTTTAGCTGTATCCAACATCAAATACAATTCCCTCTGAAACGCCGGTGTCGGGTCTCTAGGAAGACGGTCATAGACCTCAACGTCCGCTAGCTGTACCATGATCTCCTGTCAATAATCCTCCACATTCATTACCACCGTGGCTCTGCCCTTATCTGCAGGATGAATGATTATTGATTTGTCCTTCTCCAATATCTGCAAAGCACTAATTTCCTCCTTGGACATATTTGGTTTTATTCTGTATGGAGTTGCCAGGAAACGGTTCATCGAGTCGTCCATCAATTTTGTAAACGTTTTTATTGAACTGTTTTGTGACGTGGTTCAAAGTTTGATCTGGATGTTTTGGACAAGAATCCATCAAAAATTGAACTCTGTTGGATATTTTGTTTATACTGGAAGAATTCCTTACTCCTTAGTTGTCTGGAGAATTTGTGTAGATTTAACTTCCAGTCATATTCGTTGTGTGCATTAGTGGGAACAAAACTTAAGCCGCGATTAAGTACCTGTAGCTCCACCATGGACAATGTCTGATCAGACAAATTAAAGATCAGATTTTCAACTTGGTGGCCGCTATCGAAGCCGTTTTTCTTACTTCTCTGACCCTGGCACCCCAGACGGGTGGCCGTGCACTTACGGAACCTCTGGGGTCCGCATCTCTTGTCCCTAAAGGGAGCGCTGTGGTAGTTTGCACCTCCTCGGGGTCTGAGACCAAAAAGTCGCTGTCGCTACTCGACCTATTGCGATCAGATTGCGGATTCCCCCGTTGCCAGGGTCTACGTCGGCGTTGTGGCTTGGGGTTATCATACCCCTGTCTGTCCCCACCGCACAACCAGGGATACACTCAGCGGCGTAGCTAGGTTTGGAGCGCCCCCCGCCGTTAATGGGGGGCGCCTCCCCCCCCCCCGGCCTCCCCCTCCCATCGCCGCAGGCTTACCTGTCTGCGCGTCCCGGCTCCCCTCCTGGCTTCAACTAATTCTATGCAGACGGACCACGATAAAATGGCAGCCCCAATACCGCAGACAGTTTCAGAGAACTGTCTGCTTTATGGGGCGGCCATTTTATCGTGGTCCGTCTCCATAGAATTGTTTGAAGCCAGGAGGGGAGCCGGGACGCGCGGACAGGTAAGCCTGCGGGGATGGAGGGCGGGGGCATTACTATAGCACCGCAGCCCCCCGGTGCCCCCACATGCACAGCGCCCCCCCGCGATTGGGGGCTGCGGTGCTATAGTTACGCTACTCCTCATAGTCTTGATCCACTGCGAATTTTTTACTTTGCTTAAATTTTAACAGTTCTTTCTTGTACGTTTCACATTGGCTCTCTAGTTTAGAAATCCAATTAGCATTACACTCAGTTTCCAGAAGATTTTTGTACTCCATTTGCAGGCTTGTTATCTTCTACCTGGTAATATTAAGCTCCCGATTGGCTTCCTCAATAACTAGCACCATTAGGTTGGTCGCACATTTATTTAATATTGCGACCCACCATTATATATAGCACCTTCGCACGAATCATTATATATAGCGCATAAGAGGACGACCACCCGCCGCAGCGGCCAGAACGCGAGGCTCTTGCGAATTGCGAGCCCTCATGAGGAATTAATTTATAAACTCTCGGATCATTCTCTCTCACCAGCCGAAAAATCGGTACTTAATAAGGGACTGTTGTTCATTCCCACCAATGTACATAACGACACCGAGTGGGAGATCGACAAGTACCGCTTTGAAAGGAACCTGAGGCTGAAAGAACACTTTCAGGACCAGCATACCCCGATCACCGAGATGGACACCTTCACCAAATTTATCAGGTCCAGATCTACATCCACATTTGACCCCACCTCCATCAATAGATCCATACCCACCTTCACGCGACTCGTCAATGAAGCTGTCATTAAATATAATGCTGCCGCACCCGCTATCCATCAGAACCTGACCAAGCTTGAAAGACAAGCATTGAAAGACCTGGCTGGCTACCGCCACATTATCATTCGTCCGGCGGATAAAGGCGGCTCTATCGTTATTCAAAATCTGGCAGACTATAAAAGTGAGCTTGACAACCAGTTGAATGATGTTACCACGTACATTAAACTCGATAAGAATCCCACTGTCATCTACAAAGATGAGCTAGACCGAATTCTCCAACATGCAGTACTAAATGGCGATCTAGACCCTAAACTGGCCACGACTCTCACCCAGAAACACCCAGTGGTGCCATTGATCTATTCTGTCCCTAAAATTCACAAACGCATCGAGAAGCCCCCTGGACGCCCCATCATCACTGCTAATAATTCCCTGTATCAACCCGTTTCTAAACTTTTGGACATTATTTTACAGCCTCATATTCTACAACAACCTACCTTCATTCGTGACACCACTGCTTTTCTGCACCGTCTTCAACAAATCGACATTGTTCCCAGTAACACTGTACTGGTTACAATGGACGTGAGCAGTTTATATACTTCCATTCCCCTAAAAAGCAGGTGTCGCAGCAGTGGCGGAGTTCATGAGGAGGCATAACATCATCGATCTGGAACATTATCTATTTTTGAAATTGCTCACCTTGGAACGGAATTATTTTCTGTTTGATGTTCAGTTCCATCAGCAGACCAGTGGGTGTGCAATGGGGAGCCCCGTGGCGCCTAGTCTAGCAAATATCTTCATGTTCAGGGAAGAGGATAAACCCTTCACCAAATATATGCGCTATAAAATGATAAAACTCCCCAGTATGTAGGCCCGTATCCGGGTTGCTTCTTGGGGAAATTCGGTAGTGGCGATATGGAAGACAAAAAAAAACAGAGAAAGGGCTCCGCCCTCGTGTGATACTGTTTTACAATGTGCACACTAAAACGATCAACTCGGTTAGAAAAATTATAATGTGGGTAACATTAAGTGTGGATGGTCGGGGAATTCCCCCTCTCTATGAACTCACACTTTCGGGTATGTATTCAAGCTTATCAACATAACATCAGATTCAATCCTTTTACTCTGTATGGATATTCCAATGTTAACGGGGATTCCCCCTTTCCATATACTCACTATTTGGTGGTATAAATACAGCGTGTTAAAGGGTCTTTCTCCTGGATATCAGATCCCAAGGAAAACTTCCACAAGTAAGCGAAAGTGTTCTTTATTTATAATACATCAGATAAAACAAGCAGGCTCTACCACCATTCCAGGGCTGACTGGCGTCTCAGGGGTCCAGATGGTATCAATCACGGGGCCCTGTAAGGAAGGTCCCTCTGAGTGCTGTCAGATTACCAGAATGGGTTCAGCTGATGCTTACTTAAGTCACTGCCAACGCGTTTCGATTTAAATTGGAGATCTTTTTCAAGGTGCCAGTGACTTCACCAAGCAGGGTTTAAAAACCCCTCCAATAATTGACATTCCCGACATCTGTGGGAGAAGTTATCCCATGTGTATCTATAATGATTCACTATTGGTCTCATAATAAAACAATGTACAATCATTAAATAAAACCAACCACCCTTTGGTTTTATTTAATGATTGTACATATTGGTGGAGTATGGATTTTAAAGGTTGCCCTCTTATTTACGCCCCTTTTACATATTCGGATGCTGCTATAAATATATATTCTGATGCTGCTATATTATTATATATTTCTTAATGCTGCTATTATTCTTATGAATTTTATTACTCTCAGAAAAGTACCCATTTCTTTTAACATTTACTTGAAATATTAGATTGATGCTGCTATTTAGTTATTTTGTCATCCTCTTAGGACAAGTTTATGCGGCAGATAGCCTATCAGGAGGAGTAAGATGGCCGCCGCGTATATATAAAGAACTTAATACAACCTATAAGGAGGAGCAAGATGGCGGCCACATGTATACAGATGATGTCCAAACTATTCAGGAGGAGCAAGATGGCCGCCGTACGTGTAAAGAACTAAATACAACCCAGCAGGAGGAGCAAGATGGCCGCTACGCATAAAAAACCCTGGCCGGGAGGATAAAGATGGCCGCCAGTCCGGGAGGAAGATAATATAAGACGACCCGCGATCGCGTCATTTCTGATGCGGCGGAACAAAGATCCTTTACCTTTATTCAAGCCGGACATAGAAACATTAACACCGGCGCGTCACTTCCGGGAATAGGTCGCGTCATGAGCGTGACGCATCACTTCCGGGGAGGGGCTGAAGCACCGGACTCCATACCCAGGAATCTGCATAGGACTTGTTTTATTATGAGACCAATAGTGAATCATTATAGATACACATGGGATAACTTCTCCCACAGATGTCAGGAATGTCAATTATTGGAGGGGTATTTAAACCCTGCTTGGTGAAGTCACTGGCACCTTGAAAAAGATCTCCAATTGAGATCGAAACGCGTTGGCAGTGACTTAAGTAAGCATCAGCTGGACCCATTCTGGTAATCTGACAGCACTCAGAGGGACCTTCCTTACGGGGCCCCGTGATTGATACCATCTGGACCCCTGAGACGCCAGTCAGCCCTGGAATGGTGGTACAGCCTGCTTGTTTTATCTGATGTATTATAAATAAAGAACACTTTCGCTTACTTGTGGAAGTTTTCCTTGGGATCTGATATCCAGGAGAAAGACCCTGTGACACGCTGTATTTATACCACCAAATAGTGAGTATATGGAAAGGGGGAATCCCCGTTAACATTGGAATATCCATACAGAGTAAAAGGATTGAATCTGATGTTATGTTGATAAGCTTGAATACATACCCTAAAGTGTGAGTTCATAGAGAGGGGGAATTCCCGGACCATCCACACTTAATGTTACCCACATTATAATTTTTCTAACCAAGTTGATCGTTTTTGTGTGCACATTGTAAAACAGTATCACACGAGGGCGGAGCCCTTTCTCTGTTTTTTGTCTTCCATATCCCCACTACCGAATTTCCCCAAGAAGCAACCCGGATACGGGCCTACATACAGGGGAGTTTTATCATTTTATAGCGCATATATTTGGTGAAGGGTTTATCCACTTTTTTACTTCCATATTCACGGGAGGTCTGGTGCTTCCTCCTCAATCCTTACCATAACTTGCTGCTATACTGCGCATTAGGAATTCCTCCTACTACTCTCCTCAATGTTCAGGGAAGAACATGAGAAATTTCTCAATGTACCAGAGTTTAACAAATACGTGCTATCATATGTTCGCTTCATTGATGACGTGTTTTTCTTGTGGACTGGCCCTGTCACATTCCTAACCAATTATGTAGCTAGTATTAACTCTAGCTCATCACCAATTAAGTATACCATTAATATACAGGATAAATGTATCAACTTTCTTGTTGTTTTGGTCAAGCTTGACTCTTGCAAAATCAGTACAGAAGTCTATTGCAAATCCACTGATCGGAATATGCTCCTCCAGGCATCTAGCCACCACCCCTTACCGCTCAAAAAGGGCTTACCTAAATCGCAATTGATGCGAGTCGCCCGAATCTCTAGCTCCACAGCCACAGCAATTGAGAGTACTAATAAAGTAGTCCAGCGGTTTGCGCAGAGAGGATACAACCTTAAGGCCCTCAGAAAAACCCAATCTGAGATCCTATCTATACCAAGAGAGACCCTCCTGCAACCTATTACCAAACCCCAGACACAAGTTCTCCCATGGAAGCAAAGATTCTCTACCTCGAGCCCTGTGGTACAGAGAGCTACTAATGCCCTGTGGCCTATAGTTAAAACTGATAGGTCGTTACCAGGCCTCCAACAATTCAAACCCATGCTACACCAGGGGTCGCAATATCAAAGATCATGTTATGCGGACTGACATCACGGGCTTTAGCACCAATACCAGCACCACCTTTCTACACAAAGCCCCTGGATGCTACCGGTGCATTAAATGCACAACTTGTAAAAATCTTGTTGTTTGCAAAAATTTCAAACATCCCCATAACGACCAGATGTATAGCATTCGCCATGTGTTGACATGTCTGACCACACATGTCATCTATTTACTCTTTTGCCCCTGCAAATTATATTATGTGGGGAAAACTATCCGCACTGTTAGGGAGCGAATGGCTCTGCATCGCTCAGCCATTATCAGTGCACTGCTGAATAAAAAATCAGATCAACCTGTGGCTCGGCATTGCATGGAGGCTAACCATCAAGTGGCAGATATCAAGTTCATTCTGATTGACCACATCCCGGTGTCACTCAGGGGTGGTGACAGAGATGGTCAACTTTTGAAATTAGAATCTAAATGGATTCATAAACTACAAACTGTCAAACCTTTAGGACAGAATGATAGACTCAATTGGAACATCTTCTTATGATACTGCATTATCTCTTTTATTATTTTTTCAGTCTTCATTAATTGTTTCCTTGCTAGTCTTTGCATGTCCTCTGTGCATTTCACCAGTCTTTACATATATGTGTTTATTGTTCGTTTCATGTCAGTTTATTGTGTGGCGTTTTTTACATCATGCTGCATATCTCACATCTATTTGTAAATTATGTGCTCACAGTGTTTACATTTGTTCCCATTGGTCAGCCGGCAAAGGTGGACCAGCCCCTCGCCGGTGACGCGTCCTGTCCCGTAGCGTTGCCTAGCAGCGGGCTCAGAATGATGTCAGCATAATGCGCCCCGTCCTCCGGAGGGAGGGAGAGCGCAGTGTGCACCCGACGTTGTGGAATTGGTCTGGGCTGAGCTGGTGAGTACTTATGTGGTCCCGCCGCCGTGCGGGCTTATGTGGATTTTTTGTTTAGTTGACAGGGCACACGGCGCCTTGATAAAAATACAATATGTATTGAAACGTTGGCTTTATTGTTCCTGTGCACCTGCTTTGTGCTTTTTTCATCTAAAAACTATTGAAAATTCCCCCAGGAGTGACGTGTCTTCTTTGAATTCCTTATATATATATATATATATATATATATATATATATATATATATATATATATATATATTTCCATCTATGTCGGCACTCCAATAATTTTTCATCAACTTGATCGGTGCACTCCACATCATATAAGTACTGCTCCAATAAATAGAGGCACACAATCCAGGTATAAGCACAAAAAGGGTATTGGGCAAATGCACATCTAGCACTTTCGGGGGATGCAACCCCCGTCCTCAGGATGATAGCCCCAACAGAGAAAAGTGTAATAAATTACCTTGCTCCCAACAAACAAATATATAGATACATTAATTATTCTCCTGTCCCTTCGCGCGGCATCCAGAGTTGCCCATCCTCCTGCAGGAAGCGCTTTCACTCACTTCCTGTAGAGCACCAGGAACTGTGTCTGGAACGCATCTCCTGCAATCCAAACCTCCACTTCCACGTTCCACCAGGTTGGAGGCGCGTCCTCCTGCTACAGACAGAGCCCTCTCCTGTGCTGCCCCTCATGAGACAGGGAGTACTATACAAGAACATATAAAATCGTACATTAGTGAGATACATGTGAATATACAACAATACCCACAAATAACAGATATAGCCACCCTAGCAGGAGATAAATCTGTAAACAAACAAAACAATCTATAAAAATACACAAACAATATGGAAAAAGCAAAAAAATATAAATACACATTTATCACTGTGAGCTGTAACATAATGAGCCTAGTCATACGAAATCTTATGCATCACCTAAGCTAACTGTATGCCTAGTGATAATATTCATGCGTTCACAGAGATAATGAGAATAAGATCTCAACAACTATACTACTAGGACAAATTTTATGCTAAACTGTTTAAGTTAATTTTGTCATTGAGGCCACCCGGTTTGGTGGTCCCCAGCCTCAGGATCCACTGGGTCTCCTTAATGAGCAATCTTTTTGCCCTATCCCCACCCCGTATATTTTGTGGGACCTGGTCCATGATAAAATATTTAAGGGATGCTAGTGGGTGACCCATGCTTTTGAAATGCTGTGGGACCGGTTGGTCCACTTCTTTTCCTTTCAGACTAAGGTCAATAGAGGACCTATGGGCCGCCATCCTCTCCTTGAACTTGCAGGTAGTTTGCCCTACATACCAAAGGCCACACGGGCAGATAATAGCATACACCACGTGTGTTGAAGAGCAAGTGAGGACCGATCTAATATTGTACTTCTTGATGCAGTGGGGGTGTGTGAATTCTTTACATTTGATCATGAATTTGCATGTTATGCAAATACCACAACTGTAACAACCAGGGGGTTTCATATAAACATTAGGCAGTATTGTTTGAGCAGCATGGACCAATCAGTCCCTGAGGTCTCTGAACCTGGTGTATGCCAAAAGTAGTCTATGTTCTTTAAGGCCAGGTAGCTCGTTGTCCATCCGAATAATAGGCCAAAAGGCCCTAGATGCTCTTCGGACAATTGGACTAGATACAGAGAACTCATGGAACTACGGCATCAGTTTCTCCTGACGGTGGTAATGAATGTGGAGGATTATAGACAGGAGATCATGGGACGGCTAGCGGACGTTGAGGTCTATGACCGTCTTCCTAGAGACCCGACACCAGGGTTTCAGAGGGAATTGTATTTGATGTTGGATGCAGCTAAAACTGCTAAGCTTCTCCCAGATAAAGTGGTACAGACCTTGAAAGTCCAGCACCCAGTGATCCCAGTGTTGTATACACTTCAGAAACTCCACAAGAACTCGGTTAAACCACCGGGACGTCCGATTATTTCGGCCCGTGGGTCCGTTTTACAGCCCATATCCCAACTGCTTGATAGCATTATACAACCATTTCTTCCCCAGGAAAAGACGTTCCTCAAAGATACTACCACTTTCCTCCTTAAATTGAAAGAGATTGGATCAATCCCCAATGGTGCATTATTATGCTGCCTAGATGTATGCAGCTTGTATACATCTATACCCCACGAGGGGGGACTAAGGTCCATGAGGGATTTTTTGTTAAAATATTTGGACCCAGCCATATTTTTTCATGAACTTTTCCTGTTATTATTACAGTTGACTTTGTGTCGAAATTTCTTCTTGTTTGATGGGGCTTTTAACATCCAGCGTAGAGGGTGTGCAATGGGTTCGTCCGTTGCCCCCTCTTACGCGAATGTGTACATGTTCGCACAGGAACAGGACCTCTTCTTCAATGACCCGGCCATTTGGGGGCACGTCATGTTGTACCTATGGTACATAGATGACGTGTTCCTCATCTGGACTGGGGGGGAGGAGAGGTTTCTGGACCTGATGCGGGACATTAATTGTGGAGTCCTTTTATTAAATTTACATTTGAATATAGTGAGTGTAGGGCCAACTTTCTCAATGTGGCCGTTGAGATTAAGGAAGGTGCTATCTCCACCAGCAGATTCTCAAAAAGCACTGATATTAATACTCTCTTGCGGGCCTCTAGCCACCACCCCCTTCCCTTAAAAAGGGTCTGCCCCTTTCAAAAATGCTGAGGGTGGCACGACTCACAAGTGATAGGGAGAGGTTGCCCGAGGAACTAGACCAGATGGTAGATAGGTTCTTGACAAGAGGGTACGATAGAAATTTGCTGTTAATACAGAAACAACAAGTATTAGACATGGACCCAACCTTCTGTGGAGCCCAAAACAAAAACAGAAGGAGAAACTGATGCCGTGGGTCCATGAGTTCTCTGGATCTAGTCCAATTGTCCGAAGAGCATCTAGGGCCTTTTGGCCTATGATTCGGATGGACAACAAGCTGCCTGGCCTTAAAGGACATAGACCACTTTTGGCATACACCAGGGGCAGAAACCTCAGAGACCGATTGGTCCATGCTGATATATCTGAGTTGTGGTATTTGCAAAACATGCAAATTCATGATCAAATGTAAAGAATTTACACCCCTCCACTGCAACAAGAAGTACGATATTAGATCGGTTCTCACTTGCTCTTCAACACACGTGGTGTATGCTATTATCTGCCTGTGTGGCCGCCATCCTCTCCTTGAACTTGCGGGTAGTTTGCCCTACATACCGTAGGGCAAACTACCCGCAAGTTCAAGGAGAGGATGGCGGCCCATAGGTCCTCTATTGATCTTAGCTTGAAAGGAAAAGAAGTGGACCAACCGGTCCCACGACATATTTAAAAGCATGGGTCACCCACTAGCATCCCTTAAATATTTTATCATGGACCAGGTCCCACAAAATATACAGGGTGGGGATAGGGCAAAAAGATTGCTCATTAAGGAGACCCAGTGGATCCTGAGGCTGGGGACCACCAAACCGGGTGGCCTCAATGACAAAATTAACTTAAACAGTTTAGCATAAAATTTGTCCTAGTAGTATTCTCAGTATCTCTGTGAACACATGAATATTATCACTAGGCATACAGTTAGCTTAGGTGATGCATAAGATTTCATATGACTAGGCTCATTATGTTACAGCTCACAGTGATAAATGTGTATATATATTTTTTAGCTTTTTCCATATTTTTTGTGTATTTTTATAGATTGTTTTGTTTGTTTACAGATTTGGCTCCTGCTAGGGTGGCCATATCTGTTATTTGTGGGTATTGTTGTATATTCACATGTACAGATGGAGCTGGCCTGGTCTTTGCAGGGGATGGCGACAGAATCACCAGCCGCCATCCCCCCGCCAGCCGCCATCTGATCTGCGAAAGGGGATGCGCGCATGAGATGCGGGGTCCCCGCCACCTCCCCACTCCCCCCACCGCCTCCCCGAACCCTGTCCATCTCCCTGAAGCGGAGACGGACAGGGTTCCCGTCGCCCGGAAATTGAGACGCGCGTGCATGTGAGACTCACGCACGTCTCAGTCAGATGGAGCGCCTCGCCGCTGGCGGATCGCCAGCATAGACAATCTGGCAATTCGCCAGCAAGAGGGAGCCCGGTTCCATCTGTATCTCACTAATGTACGATTTTGTATGTTCTTGTATAGTACTCCCTGTCTCATGCGCGGCAGCACAGGAGAGGGCTCTGTCTGTAGCAGGAGGACGCGCCTCCAATCTGGTGGAACGCGGAAGTGGAGGTTTGGAGCGCAGGAGATGCGTTCCAGACACAGTTCCTGGTGCTCTACAGGAAGTGAGTGAAAGTGCAAGGAGGATGGGCAACTCTGGACGCCGCGCGAAAGGACAGGTGAGTAATTAATGTATCTATATATTTGTTTGTTGGGAGCAAGGTAATTGATTACACTTTTCTCTGATGGGGCTATCATCATGAGGATGGGGGTCCCCGAAAGCGCTAGATGTACATTTGCCCAATACACTTGTTGTGATTATACCTGGATTGGGTGCCTCTATTTATTGGAGCAGTATATATATATATATATATATATATATATATTTATATATATATTAGCAAGCCCGCTCGAAGCAGAAGCTTTGAAAGCTAGTATGCTATCTTCTGTGTTTGTGTATGTGTGAGAAAGAGATGTAGTTTTACTCTGTGCCAGCAGATGGCAGTGTTTCGGAGACTCACGGACACTAGACAAGGACCAAAACGTAGATTATGCCTGATTAAAGTGACCTGTCTTGTTGCAAGTCTGGTGAGTGAATCCATCTCTTTTGGAATTCATTGTTCCTGGACCCTCCTGGACCAGCCATTAAACCAGAATTAAACCTAACTATTGTAAGTGCAAGCTGATTGGACTATATATATATATATATATATATATATATATATATATATATATATATATATATATATATATGTATATGTTTCTCATAGAATCAGGGCACTCACCAAAACAGCAGTAGATCAATGCTTTTTATTCCATCACAATAGTTGGTAGTAAGCCGACGTTTCGGACTTGTCCAGGCCCTTATTCATGGCAGTCCAACTGTCACAATATGCAAGTATTTCAGTGTTACCTGCTTGTAAAAACCTGCTGGCTTTGTCTCATGCTGTTGACAGCTCTGTATAGTTGAACATTACATGCTGATTACAGCTTCTGGTCCACTCCATGCTGCAGGAAAGTCTGTGTGATCTGAGCTCTGCTAATTAGTTACAACACCTGGGGAATCTCTCCTGCAAGGAAGTTCTGTGTAAACTGACCATGCTCAGCCCTCATTGATTAAAGCACCTGTGAGTATCCAGCTAATTGTGCTTCCTATAAAAAGGCAGTTTCTGGCAGACAGAAGCTGCCAGAGTATAGGTTCACTAACCTGCTCCAGCGGTTCCAGTGCTTGGTCTGATATCCAGTGTTACCAGTGTATGATTCATGCTATTCTCCTGCCTGCTCCCTGTGTACTACATCCGTGACATCCAGTGTATGACCTTGGCTTGTTCTGTGACCATTCTCCTGCCTGCTCCCTGTGTACTACATCCGTGACATCCAGTGTATGACCTTGGCTTGTTCTGTGACCATTCTCCTGCCTGCTCCCTGTGTACTGCATTCGTGACATCCTGTGTATGACCTTGCTTTGTTCTGTGACCATTCTCCTGCCCGCTCCCTGTGTACTGCATCCTGTGACTCCCAGTGTATGACCCGGCTAGTACTTGGACTCTTGCTCAAGCCTATTCCTATAGTACCTGTATCTGTCTACAAGTTCCTGACCCGGCAAGTCTGACCATGAGTATTCCAGAGCTTACCCTGCCTTATGCCCAGTGTTTACCAGCACCATGTGGGGACCGCGACCGGCGTACCAAGTGCAGCAAAGCCCAAATCCCGCTTGGAGGGGTCACTGGCAAAACCACCGGTACGGTTAGACTCCGCACCCCTGAGTCAGGTCAAGCCAATTCCCGTCCGAGTCAAAAACCGTGACAGAATACTCTGGCCCAACCAAGGAGCTATTGGAGCAACCGTTTGCTGGGGTTAGCAAGCAAGAGCTGGATCAAGCTATGATCATTCAGCTTTTACAGACCCTGTTACAGCAGAAGAACGTTGTTCCAACTCCTATAACCCCTGTGGAATGTGATTCAGGAACTTTAAAGGAGCTTGTGCAGCTGATCCAGCAGTTACAAGAAATTTGGACTAAAATCTTGTCCCTAATAATCTGTTTGCTGGACAGCTTTTCCAGGAGCAAGGTACCTTCCACTCCAGGTCCGGTGCCTGCAAGACCCTCTGATGCCATTCCAGGCATTCCAGTGGCATCAGCATCTGTGCCCTGTAAGGATAGGTACCTGAGTCGGCCTCATTCCCAGTTGTCAGATGAGGAACGCCAGCGGCGCAGGTCCTTAAATTTATGTTTTTATTGTGGAGCCCAGGACCATTTGATTGGGGATTGCTCTCTCCGTGAGGCCAGGAATAAAATTAGTGCTTCTGTGCCCACTCAGGAAGAGTTTCGTGGCTATCACTGGGGACCCAGAACTAAGATCCTCTTGCCTAAAAACAGTAACATTTTGGTCAAATCGCAAGAGGGGAACCTGAGTGTCAAGTTCCAAGAGGGGAGTCCGGGTGTCCAACCCCAAAAGGGGCCCCTGTTGGTCCAAACCCAAGAGGGGGTCCCATCAGTCCAACCCCAGGAGGGGGTTCTATCCAGCCAGCCCCAGATGGAGGTCCTGTCAGTCCAGCCCAAGGAGGGGCTTCCGAGTATTGTGCTCCAGGAGGAGCTTCCTAGTGTCTTGCCCAAGGAGGGGCTTCCGAGTATTGTGCTCCAGGAGGAGCTTCCTAGTGTCTTGCCCAAGGAAGGGCTCCCTAGTGTCTTGCCCGAAGAGGGGCATCAAAGTGTTTCACCCCAAGTGGACTCTCACAGTAACATAGAAACATAGAAACATAGAATTTGACGCCAGATAAGAACCACTTGTCCCATCTAGTCTGCCCCTTTTTTTAAACATGTTACCTCAAACCATATTTGATCCTTATTTTTTTGTAAGGATATCAATATGCTTATCCCAAGCATGATTAAATTGTACTACTGTATTTGCGTCTACCACCTCTGTTGGGAGGCTATTCCACTTATCTACTACTCTTTCTGTGAAAAAATTCTTCCTCATATTTCCCCTGAATCTTCCTCCCTCTAGTTTCAGTGCATGTCCTCGTGTTCTGTTGCTCCTCTTCCTGTGAAGAATGTCTCCCACCTGTACCTTAAAGCCCATGATATATTTGAAAGTTTCTATCATGTCCCCCCTTTCCCTTCTCTGCTCTAAAGTATACATATTAAGATCTTTTAGTCTTTCCTGGTACGTTTTGTGATGTAGGCCATGCACCATTTTAGTTGCTCTTGTTTGTACAGTCTCTAATGTATTTATATCCTTCTGGAGATATGGCCTCCAGAACTGAACACAATACTCTAGGTGAGGTCGTACCAATGACCTATACAGTGGCATTATTACTTCTTTCTTTCTACTGCTGATACCTCTCCCTATGCAACCAAGCATCTGACTTGCCTTCTTCATTGCTTTGTTACATTGCCTACGTGCTTTTAAGTCCCCTGAAATAGTGACACCTAGATCCCTCTCTTCCTCTGTAGTTTCCATTATAGTGCCATTTATACTATATTGAGTCTATGGATTTCTGAGACCCAAGTGCATGATTTTGCATTTTTTGGCATTAAACTGTAGTTGCCATTCTCTTGACCATTTCTCTAATCTGCCTAGATCCTCAATCATTTGTTTTACCCCTGCTGGTGTGTCTACCCTGTTGCATACCTTTGTGTCATCTGCAAAAAGGCACATTTTACCCTCAATTCCATTTGCAATATCACCAATAAAGATATTAAAAAGCACCGGTCCAAGTACAGATCCCTGGGGTACTCCACTTGTAACCTTTCCCTCCTTTGACTGTACTGTGTCGAGTTCCGAGAGGGGTCTCAGAATGGCGAGCCCCAAGAAGGGTTTCAGAGTCCTTCCTCTTAGAAGGGGTCTCGGAGGGTCATACCCCAGGAAGGGCCTCAGTCTGTCATTTCCCAGGAGGGTTCTCAGAGTTTTAAGCCTCAGGAAGGAGTTCAGATTGTCGTGCACCAGGAGGGGTCTCAGACTGTCAGACTCCAAGCAGGGTCTCAGAGTACCACACCCCAAACAGGGTCTCTGAGCATTGGGCCCCAGGAGGGTTTCCTGAGCACTGCACCCCAAGAGGGGACTCTGAAAGTGGTACCCCAAAAAGGTTCTCTTAGTATATTACCCCAAGAGGGATCTCCGAGTGTTGCACCCCAAAAGGATTCTCTGGTTGCCACACCCCAGGAAGGGTCTCTGAGTGTGACTTCCCAAGAAGGGCCACTGAGCACTTTGCCTCAAGAAGGGGCTCTATATATCAACCCAGTTAGTCCATCACCCCAGTTAGGGGTTCCGAGTCCGTCACCCCAGTTGGGGGTTCCGAGTCCGTCACCCCAGGTGGGGGTTCCGAGTCCGTCACCCCAGGTGGGGGTTCCGAGTCCGTCACCCCAGGTGGGGGTTCCGAGTCCGTCACCCCAGGTGGGGGTTCCGAGTCCGTCACCCCAGGTGGGGGTTCCGAGTCCGTCACCC
The DNA here is from genome assembly GCF_055691185.1 of Crinia signifera. Classification (NCBI taxonomy): domain Eukaryota; kingdom Metazoa; phylum Chordata; class Amphibia; order Anura; family Myobatrachidae; genus Crinia; species Crinia signifera. The sequence continues at coordinate 242,005,169 of NC_139217.1, forward strand.
CAGGTGGGGGTTCCGAGTCCGTCACCCCTGGTAGGGGTTCCAGGTCTGTCACTCCTGGTAGGGGTTCCAGGTCTGTCACTCCTGGTAGAGATCTATCTGCCCTTGCCTCCGGGCATGAGGACCCATCTGCCCTTGCCCCTGGGCATGAGGACTTGTGTGTCGTGGCCTCCGGGCCAGTCTCTGTGGTCTCCGGGCAAATCTCCTTGGCCTCCGGGCCAGTCCCCGTGGCCTCCGGGCCTGCCTCCGTGGTCTCCAGGTCCACTTCCATGGCCTCCGGGCCTTCCTCCGTTGCCTCCGGGCCTGTCTCCATTACCTCTGTGGTCTCCAGGTCTGCTTCCATGGCCTCCAGGCCTTCCTCCGTTGCCTCCGGGCCTTCCTCCGTTGCCTCCGGGCCTGTCTCCATTACCTCTGTGGTATCCAGGTCTGCTTCCATGGCCTCCGGGCCTTTCTCCGTGGTCTCCGGGCCTGAGTCTATTGCTTCCATGACCCCTGGGCCTAAACATGTCAACCAAGGAAAAATTTCTAGTGTGCCAATGCCTACTGTAATGGACATCCGAGAGGGTTCGCCTGCCATACCCGGTGTTCGAGAGGTGTCCATTTCATCGGAGGTGGCTGTCCTATCTGAGGCTTCAGTCCTGCCTTAAGTTCAAGAGACATCCGTTGTGTCTAAGGTTCCAGCAGGTTTGTCTGTGATACAAAAGCCAGCTGAGGAGTCATCTGAAGATGGTAATCTTTCCCATTACCAGGTCCTAGCAGATTACTACTTAGACGCCATGAATCATGATCCCTCTTCCGGAGTCAATATGGCTAATATTGTAAAATGTATGATCTTATCCTTCCGAGGAGAAGCACTAGAATGGGTCAATCCACTTTTTGAAGCCAATGATCCTCGACTGCGAGATCTGATATCATTCTCCAGGGCCGTGATTGACAAATTTGGATTAAAGACTCCTTCATCTTCCTTGGTTAAAAGTCTGCCCATGCCTCTTCAAAACCATGGGTCATCTAGATGGCATGCCGAGAGTACTAGAGCTTCTGCAAAAAATTTTTTGCCAAGATCTGAATCAAAGAACTCAACAGTTAGGGGCATTCGTGTTGGCTCTTTAGCACTTCATGGTCTCAAAGAATCATCTGCTAAAAAATTTTTGCTTCTTTACCCCAGAACTAGACTCCAACTCAGATTATGATTCTGAACACGATGCCGCTCCTTTTCTGGGTGGTCTAGTGTTGGCCAGAGCCCATTTTGAAGTGCCAGAGGTGTCACCAGCCTTGGAGGGATCTAAGTGTTCTTTTAAGAAAAAAATATCCATGTGGGGTGTTCGGAGCCCACCCCTAGAGGGGAGGGTAATGTCACAATATGCAAGTATTTCAGTGTCACCTGCTTGTAAAAACCTGCTGGCTTTGTCTCATGCTGTTGACAGCTCTGTATAGTTGAACATTACATGCTGTTTATAGCTTCTGGTCCACTCCATGCTGCAGGAAAGTCTGTGTGATCTGAGCTCTGCTAATTAGTTACAACACCTGGTGAATCTCTCCTGCAAGGAAGTTCTGTGTAAACTGGCCATGCTCAGCCCTCGTTGATTAAAGCACCTGTGAGTATCCAGCTAATTGTGCTTCCTATAAAAAGGCAGTCTCTGGCAGACAGAAGCTGCCAGAGTATAGGTTCACTAACCTGCTCCAGCGATCCCAGTGCTTGGTCTGATATCCAGTGTTACCAGTGTATGATTCAGGCTATTCTCCTGCCTGCTCCCTGTGTACTACATCCGTGACATCCAGTGTATGACCTTAGCTTGTTCTGTGACCATTCTCCTGCCTGCTCCCTGTGTACTACATCCGTGACATCCAGTGTATGACCTTGGCATGTTCTGTGACCATTCTCCTGCCCGCTCCCTGTGTACTGCATCCTGTGACTCCCAGTGTATGACCCGGCTAGTACTTGGACTCTTGCTCAAGCCTATTCCTATAGTACCTGTATCTGTCTACAAGTTCCTGACCCGGCAAGTCTGACCATGAGTATTCCAGAGCTTACCCTGCCTTATGCCCAGTGTTTACCAGCACCATGTGGGAAACCTGACCAGGGGGCCGCGACCGGCGTACCGAGTGCAGCGAAGCCCAAATCCCGCTTGGAGGGGTCACTGGCGAAAACCACCGGTACGGTTAGACTCCGCACCCCTGAGTCAGGTCAAGCCAATTCCCGGTCTGCTATTCACCCGTCCGAGTCAAAAACCGTGACATCAACTCCCACATAAAAAATAAATAAATAAATATCCACAAAAGCATTGAGTGAAATGTGGTGGGCCAATAATATAATCAATACATCTTAGAATACTGATTGTGTTATCATTATGATGCCTCTATTTCCTAATTGCTATAGTAAACCTTGAGCTCTGAAATCTAATGAAAGCAGAACAACAACTTAACAAGGTCAATCCTACAGTACAATATAGTCAGGTGTTGAAAATATATATTTTTTAGAAATCTGCAAGTTACATTAATGTAATACAGTTGATTTTAACCAGTTCAAAAAAATGAATGCCATGTTACAGAGCACAGTTGTCATACAAACACTTTTACCAACAACACTTGCCCAATCATATCTTCTTTTAATCATACAAAGTTATATTTAATTAGGGGTAAATTGTCCATCCTATGTACTCATATATCAAATAACTGTAAATCAAAGTAAGGGCTAATTTATCAAACCCTATCCAAGCGAAGAGAGCAGTTTGCACAAGAGTTAAACTGCCCACACATGGACAGATTTTTTTAAACGATATGACAGTTTTCATTTAAAAACTGTCTTTGTGTGGGCATGATAAGGATGCAATGCGCATACCCGCTGGTCATTCATCTTGCTTGCTGATCGCTTCAGCATGCAGAAAGATAACGACATGTCTTGCATGATTTGGCACACATCCTTCAATGTCATGATTTACGATGTGCTAAGGATATGTTAATCATTTGCAGTTGTTAAACAACCCATCTAATTCTCTGATTGTTTCCTAAATCGTTCTGTGTGTGTGTGTGTGTGTGTGTGTGTGTGTGTGTGTGTGTGTGTGTGTGTGTGTATGATATTGTTTGGCTAGGAGTGTTCTGGATTTCACGGAAAAAATCAGACTGTTTAAACAATACTACTACAGATGGGATACGGTCAATTGGTCGACATGCAAAAGGTCGACAGTCAATAGGTTGACCACTAATGGTTGACAGACAAATGGTTGACATATGAAAAGTGTCAACATAAAAAGGTTGACATGGAAAATATTGCCTTGAAAAAAGGTCGAGGTGAGTTTTTCATGATTTTTTTTGGTACTTATATGTTAGTTGGGGCGCCCACTAAGCTATTTGCTTAGTTTTCCGCATCCCCTCGTGGGGCTAGCCATGCTTCGGGCTTGGTGGCTCGCTGCGCTCGCCACACTATATAGAATCAACTCCATGCCGACATGGATAGTGGGGGTATGAGTGTACTAACTATAGTGGGCACCCAACTAACATATAAGTACCTTTTTTTTTAAACCGACTTGTTCATACTTTACCATCCCAGTGGGCATAGAAGGGATTGTAAAGTATTTACAAAAAGTGCAGCAAGCCATGCAAGGGGATGCATGAATGAATACACCATAAAAAAAATGTTCGTATTTCCCTATTCACTTGAATGGTGAAGCCAAATTTACTATCAGGTCAAACAGGTACAGTATGTTGCATACGGAAGGTAATTCAGCAGAAAATAAGCCTGGAAAATACTGGTCATTTTCCATCAGTCAGATCCATGTAGGTTTACATACACAAAATAATGACATACAACATATAACATAGATGGCTGGCTGTTTTCGTTTTGAGGCAAATTTTAAGCAGGCTTAGAAATACAAGTAATGTGTACTCATACTGCTATGAGGAGCTGCTTGGGAGGGGTGAAGTGGTAGGGCTTACTGACGCCCCACTTTTCCCATCCACAGCGGCTCGGGTATTCTAGTATTATATAATTATATTATTAATTTGATTTAATCTAGTAATGATTGTTTCATTATGAATATCATTATCCAATGCTGTCTATTATAATCCATTCAGTGTACAACTCTCGTTCCCCCCCCCCCCCCCCCGTCCTTCCCACCTCCCTCTCTTCCCCCCATTTTATTCCTTATTCCCTTCCCCCCCCCTCCCCCCCTATGTATAAGCATAGCAATAGGGGTACCTTATTCTATAGGCTACTACAAATATATACATGGCATGGGCCCCGAATAATGCTCTCTCATATACTCTCTCACTTGCTCATCATTTTTAATAATAAAAATTAAATAAATCAATCGCATTATGTACATGAATATGTGAAATATATATAGGAAAAGGGAAAAATTATGTGTGTATCCGCACAATCATGGTTAATTATGTAGATATAATTGCTTCTCTATTAGATATGTAGAAAATATATATATATAAATTTTTTTTAGTAATTTGATGTATTGATATATGCATTTTTAAATTATTGTCGTATATATGTTGTTTGTTTGTAAACGGATGACTGGTAGAGGTTAAATAATAGCAGAATAAATAAATGAGGCTGGAGTATGAAATACATTAAAATAATAATAAAAATATGGCAATCTCAGTGAAAGTCTGGACTATATCATAATAATGGCTGTATTCAAAAATGAGCCTTGGATTGCAATATAAATATGGCTCCGTTCCGAGAATGAGGCTTGGTGTATTATACACTAAAAGGAAGTAAAGGACTGTGTTCTTTTTGGTGAAAACGAGGCTTGGAGCACATTATATCACTATGGCTGCCGTTATCCATATATTCCTCATAGAAAAACGAAAATGAGGCTTGGTTCATAAATTCTAATAAAGATGGCCGCGGCTCCTTGGAAAATAAAAACGAGGCTTGGAATACAAATAATAAAATGGCCGCCGCTGTCTATATATAGCAGTAGAGCCAAAGCGAGGCTTGGAACACAAACCCGGAAGTGCGGGAGCGCAAGACGCGCGAAATGGCACACTATATAAAACGCCACTTGTACATCTGACAGCTCAAACTGAGGAAGCCGCCGATAAGCACACGAGGCGGAGAAACGCGTTTTTGAGCTGAACCAGACACCAGTTCCTTCAGGCAATTACCGGCCGGGTACATTTCACAGTGGACATTATTCTATCCAGGTACAATACTGGTAAAGGAGGAGGAAAAAGTGCCACCCACAGAGATTTACCTACATAAGGAGGCGCATCCACCTGCATCCACCTGTAATCACTGTCGAAGGACTGGTAACTATAAATGGATTACAAAATGCCATTGAGGAATTCACAATAAGCCTCATTATTTCTAAGCCTGCTTAAAATTTGCCTCAAAACGAAAACAGCCAGCCATCTATGTTATATGTTGTATGTCATTATTTTGTGTATGTAAATTTTATTCTGTAATCATATGGTGAAGTGCACTTCACTCATATAGTTATATGCTCCACTTTGTATAATAAATATACTAAAGTATTTTACTATAAAGTCTGTGTGTAAAAATTCATTCAGGTCAGACTGCGCTTCTTAAAGTGACAGCGTCCCATTTTATTGGGACAAAATCACATCTTTTCTTTTTCTTGGTATTTTTTAGGAGGCCACACATCCTCTTATAAAAGTGGCAGCAGTCTCATCTGTTTATTGTTAAATATTGGTTTTAATTGTGATCCACATCACCAATTATAGTGTTTCCAGCGCTCTTTAGTGCCCCCAGGGACACTCCAACCCCCTTTTTCAGATCCATGTAGGCATCTCTGTGTAAAAATAGAAGAAATAAATAAATAATAAAAAACTGCATGCAGTTCTCCCGCCCAGCAATTACCAGCCCCGGCTCTTTGAGCCGGTCCTGGTTGCAAAAATTCAGGGTTAAAAAAAGTTGGGATCCCCCTGTATTTCTATAACCAGTACCAGGCTCTTTGTCCAGTCCTGACTCCCAAAATACAGAGGACAAAATGAGTAGGGGTCTCCCGTATTTTGGCACAGGGTTGCCTACCCTCCCAGAATGGCCGGGAGGGTCCCTGAAATCGGGTCCCCCTCCTGGCCCCCTGGATAGAAGGGCAACCCTCCCATCACACACACACACACCCCGCCACCCGCGATCACCCCTCGGGGGGTCCGCAGGTCAAATGACATGAATCGAGCAATTTTAGCCCCGCCCACCGCAGTGCAATGCCTTAAAAATGGCATTGCACATTGGGGTGTGTGGCTAAAACAGCACAATTGTTCTGGTCACGCCAACAAGCAAGTAACCACCCATGTGGCTACGCCCCCTCCCCACCCCTTTTCACTGCGCGGAGCCTCGCCCCCCCCCCCCCCCCCCCCCCCCGAGCTGGCTGCCCTCTCCCGGAAAGGGCAGCCAGAATGTAGGCAAGTATGTTTTGGCAACCAGCACCAGGCTCAACCATACATATTATATGAGGTCCCACGGCCATAACATGATCACTCAGGCTGGTCAGCCAGGGCTGGTTCCCTGTTGGAGTGGGGACCCCCCAATAAAGGGATTCCTCCCCTCCAGCAAAGCCCCGGCCCAGGCTGAAGTCCAGGGCTAATAGCAGCAGGGTTTTTGAGCGCTAGGGACAGGTGTGCTGTGATGTGTACAGATAGCTGCCCTCTGGTAGAGGGATGCCGCCCTCAAGTCCAGGGCTGTCCACGGTGCCCCTGCCCCCATTTTAAAAAAAATCATGAAAAATTCACGTCGACCTTTTTTCATGTCAATATTTTATTTTATACTTTTTCATGTCATCAGCCCAGTGTTGGTGACATGAAAAAGTGTAAAATAAAAGAATAAAATATTGGGTTCTGTTGTGGAACTACAAGTCCCTGCAAGCCTCCCCCACATGTAGGGACTTGGAGAACCTCAAGTCCTAGCATGCAGCCCAGCTGGGTCTTGTAGTTCTACAGCAGAACCAATAGCCCAATAAGTAAGATTGTCACCTAGAAAAATAAAAGATGAATTCACACAACATTCACATATACTTACTTATCTTGCCATGTAGGTTCGGTCCACTTCTCCAATAGAATCCAAGGTGGTACCTGTGAACATAAATTATACTCACCATCTCCTCTGGTGTAGATCAGTCCGCTTTGTTTCCTGTAGGCAGCCACAGTTTAAAAAAAAAAAAAAGCTGACCCGAACCTGAGAGAATTAGATTTGGGTGAGTTATTATGTTTCTGTACAGGGTAAATACTGACTGCTTTATTTTTACACTGCAATATAGATCTCACTTTGAAGTAAAACCCCTTTCAAATCTAATTCTCTCTGCACAAGTTACATCTGCCCCCCTGCAGTGCACATGGTTTTGTCCATCTAAGAAGTATTTTGTCATTAAGAGTGAACTAGAATAAGGCCCATAGTAACATAGTAATTAAGGCTGAAAAAAGACGTTAGTCCATCGAGTTCAACCTATCTAACTTATAACTACTGACTTGAATAAGTCATATTTATAGGATTCCCATAGTGGCCAAAATGCATCCAGTTTTGATTTAAATACAGTACATTAACAGTAATTGCTGTAACCACCCCCACCGGCCAGTTCCAGAATTTTACTGCTCTAATGGTGAAGAATCCTCTTCTCAATTCTGTACGGAATTTCTTTTCCTCGAGCCCAGGGGCGGTTCCAGAGGGGGGCGAAAGTGGCAATTGCCCCCCTTAGGGTCCTCCCGCCTCATGCTAGCTGCTGGTCCTGTCACTCAGCGTACCTACAGCCTGATGTCTGTTGCTGGACGCTGCTTGAGAGATCAGAAAGGGCTGCAGGTCCGAGCACAGCACAGACACAGGTATGACGCTGGTGCAGGCTGATTGTGTTCTCCGGGGCTGCAGACAGAGTATCAGAGGCAGCTGCTCACAGTCCTGGGGAAGCAGCTCACGTCTGGCACGTCTCACCTGCCAGCTCGGACAGCCAGCGTCTCCCTCCTGTACTGTAAAGTATTATCTTTAACCTTTGACTTGTGCACACACATCAGCTGACCCCCGTTATTGCTGCTGATGAGTGCACACAGATGGGAGGGAGGAGGGGGAGTGAGGGAAGGAAGCTACAAAGCTCTGTCCCTTAATTAAAGTAAGCATTCCCCCAAATACAGAAGTAAGAGACACAGGATAATGTGGAGCTGTTATCATCACTAGGTTGCCTTCTAAATGATCTGATGGAAACACTGGCCATTACCAGGTGACTTCTGTCCCTGGTTTCTCATTACATACATGTTTATCTTTGTGCATACATGTAAATTTACAGCATGTACACTGTGTATATACCCCCTAGTATCACCCTCCTATGTATACATCAATACCTTCCATACATCTCGCCACTGTGTATACAGATGGGGCATGGCTCATCTTTGCAGGGGATGGCGATGGCAACGCCAGCCGCCATCCCCCATCTGCACGCGCACGAGAGGCGCGCGCGTCCCGCTTCCAGCGCTTCCCCCCGGTCACCGCCGGCTTGTCGGCGGTCACCCGGGGTCCCTGCCGCCTGCTCGCACCCCCCCCTTCTAACCCTGTCCATCTCCCTGAAGCGGAGACGGACAGGGTTCCCGTCGCCCGACGGAGATTGAGACGCACGCGCGTCTCAGTCAGATAACGAGGCGGGCTGCTGGCGGATCGCCAGCGGTGACGTTCTGGCGATTCGCCAGCAAAGAAGAACCCGGCCCCATCTGTATACCCCCTACTATCACCCTCCTATGTATACCCCAATACCTTCCCTGTTACCCACTGTGTATATATGGGTGTGCTGGTGATGTGTGCAGTGTGATCAGGGATGCAACTGAAGACAAATCAAATGTCGTCATGGACACCGTGGATGTCTGAGGATCACCAGGGGTTCAGGTGAGTATGTAAAAAAAAAAACTTCCTGAGATCCGGAAAAATACCTTATCCAAAATGCTTGTGGTCCCAAGCATTTTGGATAAAGGATACTTAACCTGTACCCCAATAACTACTTCCCTACTACCCACTGTGTATATACCCCCTGTTAGGACTGAGAAGAGGGAGGGGTCAGGACTGGGAAGGGGAGGAGTCAGGGGAGGGTCAAGATTATATAGTAAACCCCCCCCCCTAGAAGAGAAGTCTAGATCCGCCCCTGCTCGAGCCTCAGTACATGCCCGCGTGTCCTAAGTGTAAGCCTGTTAGTGAACAAATCATGTCCCAGTTCCATATGATTCCCAATCCTGTATTTGAACATATTAATCATATCGCCTCTCATAGATTGTAAGCTTGAGAGCAGGGCTCTCCTACCTTTTGACTTTCTGTAAATACCCTGTTTGTTGTATCACTGTCTCCTTTTGTAAAGTGCAATGGAATATGTTGCGCTATATAAGAAACGGTACTTATGTAATATCTGGGCTCCCGTTTTTCTTATGAGACCGCGTTCCCTCGCGGGGCTCGTTGCGCTCGCCACGCTTCGGGCACGGTGGCTCGCTGCGCTCGCCACACTATATAAAATCAACTCCATGCGTAGTTGGATAGTAGGGGTATGAAAAAATGGGGTGCATTTAACATGGGAGCCCAGATAATACATAAGTACCTAAGAAACTGTTAATAAATATAAACCTCCGTTTCTCCAGTGAAAACATATTCAGCCTGGTTAACCTAGTTATTCGAGACCTTTTACTAGCTTAGTTGCCCTTCTCTGTACCTGTTCCAATTCATTTATGTCCTTTTTAAGGTGCGGTGCCCAGAACTGAAAACAATATTCAAAGTGTGGTCTCACCAATGCCTTGTAAAAAGGCACTACCACATTGGCATCCCTTGAATCCATACTCCTTTCAATGCATGCCAGTGTCAGGTTTGCTTTTGCTGCTGCACTTGATCAGTGTGCATTATTACCCAATTTTTCATCTATGATGACCACCAAGTCCTTCTCTACAGCAGAATTCCCTATAATAACTCAATTTAGCCTATAAGTAGCTTGTTCATTTGTGTTCCCATAATGAATAACTTTACATTTTTCAATATTAAACTGCATTTTCCACCTTTCCGCCCACCGTTCCAGTTTACTTTGTAGTGTTTCCACATCCTCTCCTGAGTTGATTTCCTTACTCAATTTCATGTGGTCCGCAAATATTGCAATTTTACTCACTATGTCACTTCCAATATTATTAAAGAATATATTAAACAAGGTGGGTCCCAATATTGAACTTTGCGGGACTTCACTTTGGACCTTACTGCAGCTGGAATGTATGCCATTTACCACCATTGTCTGTCCACAATTGTGCGACCAGTTTTTAATCCTATTACAAATTTTATCCCCTAACCCTAAATTACCTAGTTTTATTAATAATCTTTTATGAGGCACCCTGTCAAAAGCTTTTGCAAAATCAAGCAGTATAACAGCAAGAGATGTCCCTAAGTCCAGCCCCCACTGACTTCCTCATAGAAGCTAATTAAATTAGTCTGACATTATCTATTTTTGACTAACCCATGCTGAACCTTACTTATCACTTTCTCCTGTTCTAAGACATTTTGGATATTATTTCTTCTATTATTTTTCCCGACAATGGATGTAAGGCTGACTGGTCTATAATTTTCAGGGTTAGTTTTGCTACCTTTCTTCCATATTGGTACTATGTTAGCTATGCGCCAATCCCTTGGTACCGTCCCAGAGTTTATTGATTCCTTATATATCAGATATGATGGTAGTGCTATGACAGAACTCAATTCTTTCAGTATCCTAGCATGTATATCGTCCGGGCCAGGAGACTTGTTACTATTTAGGTTCTGTAAGCTATTTTTGACTATTTTCTCTCTCAAACATACAGTTTACATACAGAGCCGAGCATTTAATCTGTTGGAGATCTTCTAAAGATTCTTCCCTTGTAAATACCGAAACAAAAAATTCAATAAATAATTCCTCTATCTCTATACCTTCTATTACCAGGGTACCCTGCAATGTTTTCCTTCCTTAACCATTTCCCATTTATATAACTGTATAATTTTTGGGGATTAGATTTGCTATCTGCATTCTCTAATTTAGCCATATTGATTGTATTTTTACATTGCTTATTACATTCTTTATATGCGGCAAATGATTTGGGTGTCCCATCTTGTTTAAACGCTTTGAATGCCCTCTTTTTTTTTACCATTTCAAATTTGACTTTGCTGTTAAGCCACATGTCCTTTTGACATTTTTTCTTTTATTTACCCTAGGAATAAATTTATCAGTGCCCTCCAGCAGAATTTTTTTGTTCAAGTTTGCCACCTTTTAATAGTATCCATACCTCTAAATAATTCCTTTCTGTTTATATACTTTAAGGACTCCTCAAACTTACCAAAGTTTGCTTTTCTGAAATATAAGAAACTAGATGCTCTAATATAATTATCTTTGTTAAAATATAAATAAAATGTGATCATATTGTGATAACTGTTCCCCAATGTCTCCCTTATGGTTATGTTAGTAAAGATGTCCCCATTGTGGCTTATCAAGAGATCCAGGATATTGTTATATCTGGTTGGACTTTCAATAAATTGAAACAAATAGTGGTAATTTAGGGCATCCAATAAAACATTTCCCTTAGCAGTCTTAGTTGACCTATCTTTCAAATTTATTTCTGAGTAGTTACCCATAATAATAATGTCCCCTAAGTTGGATGCTTTTTCCACCTGTAGCAAGAGGTCTTTTTCCTCCTCTGTATTTATGTTGGGTGGCTTATAACATGTTTCTACTATAATTTTTTTAGCCGCGTTAATATTACAGTACCTGTGATTTCTACCCATACCTATTCTACTGACTCCATTGTGCTCTTGTATATGCCTTCCCTTATGTATGGTTTAAAGGATGGTTTAACATATAAACATGTAAACATACCCCCTCCCCTTCTACCTAATCTGTTTTTTCTAAACAGACTTTAACCTTCTATGTTAGCCTCCCACTCATGTGATTCATCCCACCAAGTTTCGGTAATACCTATGAGATCAAAATTTTCCTTCAAAACTAGGGTCTCTAGTTCCCCCATTTTACCAGTTAAACTCTCTAGCATTGAGATAAAGGCATTTCAGATCAAGTTTTTCCTTTGCGCTTGTCATGGTACCTGTTACAGTTGCAGAAGGTTCCTGAAACGATAAACCAGTATCGTGGACAATATCTGTACTTGGCTGTGTGTCCCTCATACACTTTTTGCTTACCTTGTTCCCTTTTTCCCCCCTTCCCCTTGCTTCTTTCACAATGTTGCTATCTTTGCTCTCTATTCTACACTCATTTATTGGTTTAAGGTTTCTTACTATACCCTCCCCCCACCCGCCTAGTTTAAAATCTCCTCAAGCCTTCCCACCATTATACCTCAGAGCACTCCTGCCCCCTCCTCGTTCAGGTGTAATGCATTGTGGCTAAAGAGATGACGCCTGACTGAGAAGTCCGCCCAGTTTTCTAGGAACTCAAATCCCTCCCTCTTGCACCAGTCTTTGAGCCACATGTTAACCTCCCTCTGTCTTCCTGGGCTAGCTTGTGGCACAGGCAATAATTCTGAGATTATTACCTTAGATATCCTTGCCTTAAGTTTATTGCCTAGAACCCTAAGTCTTTTTTGAGGACATCCCATTTACCACTGACTTTGTCATTGGTGCCAACATGCACCAAGACCGCTGGGTCTTCTGCAGCCCCTCCCAATAATCTGTCCACCCGGTCTGCGATATGACATACCCGAGCACCCGGGAGACAACAGACAGTATGCCTATTGCGGTCCCGATAACAGATTGCCCTATCAACTTTCCTGATAATTGAATCCCCTACCACCACTATCTGCCTTGGGCCCTTCCTCTCAGAATTACACTGCCTGCCAGAGGGGGTATTCCTCTGGTTGCTAGAGGAACCCTTCCAAGCCAGCTCCCCAGCTCCTCACTCCCAACCATAATTTCTGCTTCCATTCGGGTGTGTGTACTAGGGCTTGGTAGTTCAGAGCTTGCCTGTCGCTTCCTCCATCTTCTATTCCTCCTAGACCCCCTAACTGTTACCCAGATATCAATCCTCTCTTACTCGCTTGACTCAACCTCCGACCACCCCTGAGGGAGAAAATGCTCTGTTCCTGGACTTCCCTGGTAATGTATGATTACCATCACCTGTGGTTAGCTAGTTAATTGATAGGAAAGGTGTTTCACCACAGGTTATACCTTCCAACATGACCCTCTCCAGAAGGGACAAAAAGCTCTGCTTCTGGACCTTCCTCTTAATGTATGATTACCATCATCTGTTTTGCACAGGGTAATTAATAAGAAAGGTGTTCCAACACAGGTGATGGTAATCATACATTACCAGAGAAGTCCAGGAACAGAGCATTGTGTCCCTCCTGGAGAGGGTCATGTGGGGAGGTATGACAGGTGTTGGCAATCATACATTACCAGGAAAGTCCAGGAACAGAGCATTTTCTCCCTCATGGAAAGGGTAAGGTAGGCAAGTGTAGTAGTATAACTGGACTGGAATTATGCACCAGTAGTATTACTGGACTGGACTTTAACTGCACAACCAATCTACTGTAACGGCAGTACCTTTGGACTTTAGCGGCTTTAGCAGTATCACTGGATTTCCCTAGGGTTAGAAGCCAGGCATCTTGCTGACTTGCAGCGTGCTGTTCTAACAAAGGGTCATAACTAAGGGTGACATCTGAACAGTTAAAGAAACTGATTTATTCTACATGAATCTGGAATAATTAATCTATTTCTTGTCATCTAACAGGTATGTAACATTCACATCCACTGCATTACAAGTCTGAACTAGAGATCCCAGGCTAACGTATCACCTTTAAATGACAAACTCCTGCATGATCTTCTGGCATGTCTTGCTTTTAAATGTATTTAACATTGATAACTAATTGTATTTGTTAGATTTAAGCTGCAAAGGTGCAAAGCAAGCCAATATTAGTATGCCTCTTGGTTACCCAATCAGGCTAGTTTATGATCTTTGTACAATTAGCATTTCAACCAGGTAAGCAAATGGTCTGGCCAGGCCTAGCTCCTAATTTAGTATTTCTCTAGGGTTAGAAGCTAGGCAGCTTGCTGTTTTAACAAAGGGTGTTATTAACTAAGGGTGACATCTGAACAGTTAAAGAAACAGTTGAACAAACATTGAAAAACTACATAAAGGTAACTACAAACTTTACACACTTTATTTATATACATTTAACCCTATCCTCACAATTCACACAATCACATGTTTACCAAAATACTTTGTCTCATTTTATTACATAGTATTCTCACCAAACTACATACTGCCTACAGTGTCCCTGACACTCACCACTCTGTTCAAATTGCTGCTTCAATTCTCCACTCCCCACTTCTTAACACACATTAAACTTTTTACTTACCTCTCAACATGTACTTTCACATCCACATCTGGCCACCATAAAAAACATTCACAACCCTCCACCACTATCTATTTCTCCTTTTTAATCTTATTAGCTGGTGACATATCACCCAATCCAGCCCCAACAACCTGTCCAACTCTCATTCAGCTGGTTCAAGGCCATAAAGAAAACCTGCTCATTTCACAAATATCACATGCCTCCCACCATCCGCTAAGCCACTAAAATGGGCCCTATTGAACGCACGCTCTGTTTGCAACAAATTAACATCCATCCATGACCTCTTTATCTCTCACAACCTCAACCTGCTGGCTATTACAGAAACATGGCTCACACAAACAGACACTGCCTCGCCTGTAGCACTGTAATCTGGCCTTTACTTCACACAGACCCCCAGGCCTGGTGACAGTAGAGGAGGTGGGGTAGGTACTATATATTACTGTCCCAATCCTACACATGCTCAGTTCTATCACCAGTTCCTTCACTCACATTCACATCATTTGAAGTTCACTTTATTAGGATTTTTTCCTCTTTTACCATGCATGTTGCTGTCATTTATTGCCCAGCTGGACTACCCAAATCTCAATTTCTGGATGAATTCTCTGCCTGGCTCCCCCACTTCCTATCTTTATACATCTCCACAGTCATTCTGGGTGACTTCAATATCTCTATTGACAGTCCACAATCTCTGTATGCTTCCAAACTCCTCTCTCTAACCTCCTCTCTCAGCCTTCCAAGCTCCTCTCTCTGACTCCTCTACTCATGAGGAAGGCCACTGCCTTGACCTTGTTTTTTCCAGGCTGTGCTCAGTCTCTGCTTCACTAACACTCCCTTCCCTCTCTCGGATCACAATCTCATGACACTCTCGCTCTCCTCCGTTACCCCAAGCTCACTGACACTGAAATTATGCAAGCCTGCTTTAACCCACAGAAATACTAATGCTATTAATTTTCCACAACTTTCCACCTCTCTGCAACAACAGCTCTCACCAATTTCTACATTTATCTCTCCTGACTCTTTTTCCTACCTGTACCAGACACTAGAAACAGCCCTTGATGAAGTGGCTCCAGCTTTCCATTACACCCCACACAGGCTTAGATGCCAGCCATGGCACTCCAAATTAACAAGAAAACTATGTAATCAGTCACATAAAGTAGAATGTCAGTGGCGTAAATCTCGGAGTCTGGGTGACTTCCTCACATATAAGACTGCCTACCACTCCCACCGCAATGCTTTGGACACTGCCAAACAAATGTACTTCCAATCTCTTATCTCTTTTCATGCCTCCAACCCCAATCAACTTTTTAATACATTTAAATTGCTTCTATAACCTCCCTTACCCCCTCCACCAGCTACCATCAGTTCACAAGAACTTGCCGCCTACTTTAAGGACAAGATTGATAACATCCGGTATAAGATGGTTTTCTCTTCTGCAACCAGTGACCTGCTCCATTCCTTACCTGAGCCATCTGGCACTTTTTCCTTATTTGAGCTCACAAATCAAGAAGACGTATCAAAACTTTTCTCTTCCTCCTATTCTACTACCTCTCCTCTTGATCCTGTACCCTCAAAAGTCAGTCAAATTATTTCTCCTGTGCTCATCCCAACCTTAACTAAAATCTGAAATCTCTCTCTTGCTACAGGTATCTTTCCTTCTCTGTTCAAACATGCAGTGATTACTCCCATTCTGAAAAAGCACAATTCAGTTAGAGAGAGAGAGTAATGCTGTGTACACACTTGTACAATCTGCATGAGATCCAGATGCGATTACAATTTAGACTATCTGCATACAATTTAGACTATATAGTGCAGATCTGCACTATATAGACAGGGCAGCCAAGACTTTCTGGCTGAGATATGGGAGCGCGCATCTTGAACGCATCTGGATCGCTTGGGATGAAACCCATACAATCTGCATGAGATCCAGATGAGATTTTGACTATATAGTCAATATCTCATCTGGATCTCATGCAGATTGTACAAGTGTGTACACACGGTCCGATTTCCTTTCCGATGTTGACGATATAGTCAACATCGGATCGGCATCGGATCAGAATCGGATGCAGATCGCAAGGGTTTTAACCCTTGCGATCCCTATCCGATCCCGATGCGCGTTCACGTATCGGAAGCCAGAAAGTCTTGGCTGCCTTGTCTATATAGTGCAGATCTGCACTATATAGTCAAGATTGGATGCAAATCGGATGTGCCTTAAGATCCTATCCACGATCCTATCTGATCGGATCGTGGATAGGATCTTAAGGCACATCTGACCGTGTGTACACACCATATCTCTAACTACCTTCCCATCTCTCAACTGCCATGCCTCTCCAAGCTGCTTGAGAGACTTGCTTACTCTCGCCTCACACACTTTCGTAACTCCCACAACTTATTGGACCCACTTCAGTCAGGTTTTCGTTCCCAACACTCCACTGAGACAGCACTGACTAAAGTGGTGAATGATCTGGTAAACACCACGTCTAAAGGCCATTACTCAGTACTCCTTCTTCTAGATCTCTCTGCTGCTTTTGACACTGTTGACCACTCTCTCCTCATACAAACACTACACTCACTAGTTTAAATGATACAGTTCTTTACTGGTTCTCATCCTACCTATCTGATCACTCTTTCAGTGTTCACTTCTCTGATATCACCTCCTCTTCACTTCCTATGTCAGTTGGAGTACCGCAGGGCTCCATTTTAGGTCCTCTCCTCTTCTCAATCTATACTCCATCTCTTGGCAAACTAATCATCTCTTTCGGATTCCACTATCACTTGTATGCGGATGACACTCAAATCTATCTGTCAACCCCAGAGTTGTCACCAGTGGTTTTGGCACGTGTCTCTGAAAGTCTCTCTGCAATCTCATCTTGGATGTCTTCTTGCTTCCTTAAACTTAACATTTCCAAGACTGAAATAATTATATTCCCTCCAGCCAGGTCAGTTACCATAACTGTTGACAAAGTGCCAATCTACCCTACCCCTCAAGCTTGCTACCTAGGGGTCACACGTGACTCTGAACCCCTTTGTTCCCCACATTCAGTCTGTCTCTAAATCATGTCACATGCATCTAAAAAACATATCCAAGATCCACCCTATCTTAAACACAACACTGCTAAAACACTAATCCATGAACTCATTATCTCTTGCATTGATTAATTCAATAGTCTCCTCATTGGTCTTCCCAAGAACAGACTTTCACCACTGCAATCTATTTAAACGCTGCTGCGAGGCTGATCTTCCTAGCCAGACGTTCATTGTCTGCTTTTCCACAGTGCCAGTCCCTCCATTGGTGGCCTGTATTCTACCGTAGTCAATATAAAACACTTCTACTAGCATACAAAGCTCTTAACCAAACCACACCAACCTATATCTCTTCACTTATCACAAAATATCTCCCAACTCGCTCTCTCCGCTCTGCACAAGATCTTTGTCTCTCTTCTGCACGGATCACTAGCTCCCACTCACTGTTACAGGACTTTCATAGAGCTGCACCCACCCTATGGAATGCCCTTCCACACACAATAAGACTCTCTACTAGCCTTCAAACTTTCAAGTGTTTCCTGAAAAATCACCTGTTCAGCCTATCATATTTAATTTCCATAGACATAACCCTCTGAGGTACTTATGTATTATATAGCTTCCCTTCTGGACTTGCAACTTGGTGGGACTGCTATGCTATTAATGGTGTCTGTCCTTGTGTTTCCCTCCTGTGTTTCCCTCCTATTTCCCTATAGATTGTAAGCTTGCAGCAGGGACCTCCAACCTCTATGTTTGTCTGTTTTACCTACAGTAGTTTGTTCTTTCAGTGATGTCAACATTTGTAAAGCAGAGCGGAATCTGCTGCGCTATATAAGAAACTGTAAATAAATAAACTTTAACAGCAGTGCCACTGGACTGGACTTATGCAGCATTATCACTGGACTGGACTTATGCAGCAGTACCAATGGACTTTAACGGCAGTACCCCTTGACTGGACTTATGCAGCATTATCACTGGACTGGACTTATGCAGCAGTACCAATGGACTTTAACGGCAGTGCCACTAAATTGGACTTATGCAGCACTATCACTGGACTGGACATATGCAGCAGTACCAATAGATTATGACTGTCTCCAAATCCAGGCTGCAATTGTTTAACACAGTTACCCATTTCTTACAAAACACAACTATAATTTTTCCGATATTAGGGACAATCCTTATCCTAAACAATTTTTCTTTGTAATAGTAGTTTGAAGTAATTCCAACACTAAGATCTTATATCTCTCTCTTTCTGCTCAATTGCTAATGATTCTACATCATAAATCAATTGATGATAGAGTTGCCTTCAGACTTAAATTTTTTTAATATCTTGTGTCAATATAGTAACAGTGTCAGTCTTCTCACCAGCCACCTTACTGTGGAAATTAGCCTGGTTAAATAGGGCTGATTCAGACCTGTTCGCACAGCTGCGAATTCACAGAACAGGCGATTATTGATGGACTGCACATGCGTGCAGCCCATAGTACACATGCGTAAGGTCATCCTGCAATGAAAGCCTGCGTGCTCCTGTTTTTGATCACTGGCAGTTTGCAAGGTGATTGTCAAGAAGCCAGCATTCCACAGGGTTAACATATGGATACAAATAAATACCAAGCTTTAACTGCTAAAGGAATATACAGACATGGTTACAATAATGGGACTGTCATAAATATTTAAATGATGTCAATAGAGTCATAACGTTTCAAAATACAATAATAATTGCCCTAAATCAATGACTTAATCATATCACTACCTTATTGTAATACATACCTAACATACCTCTTACCTGCTGTTACTGATAATGAGATAATAAAACTAAAATCAATATCAAAATAATAAAATTATCATTAGAGTACACTGCATAGCTCATAGCAATGTACTCCCATGTTTTCACTTAAACCTCTGTGTAATAAAGTCTTGAGTCTATAAATCCACTGTGCATCATATCTCAATAATTTCAAAGATCTACCACCACCACAAATAAGTGGTGGTATTTGGACTACAATTACTAGAGGGTGGATACATTCTACCCAGCAGATAAAAATATTAAGCTACCGGCTGGACACTCTGCCTACTCTACTAATCTAATTGAGGACTAATGTAGAAATACACTGTGCAGCACAGTCTAATTCTATTATCTTGGAACAAGAGCCATGTTGCTCATTGCAGCATAGCCCCCGATCCCCCATCGCACTGTCCCTGCCAGCTGCTTCTGCAATAGCCTGATCAAAGGAATGACCTGTCTCAAGCTGGCAGTGTCAGAAATGACTTGACGTGTGGTACAGTAAGTCCATGTAGCTGGAGAACCTTGCACAACATGGAAATCAGTCTCCACTGCACTTGAGTCAGGTGCATCCCCGCTCCTTTTAATTATGTTGTAGGTTGCTGTGTAGGCTTGAATGGCCTTTTTCTGCTCCTCCATTCTCTGCAGCATATAGAGGGCGGAGTTCCAGTGCATCACAACCTCTTGATTGAGAAGATGTCAGGGCAAGTTCTGGAGTTTTTGAAGGTGCTCCAGTTTTCGTCAGGCAGTGGCAGAATAGCAAAAGTGTCTGGCAATTTTGCAGGCCACCACAAGCATCTCCTGCATGCTCCTGTCACTTTTAAGTAAATGCTGCACCACCAAATTTATTGTGTGGGCAAAACATGGAACATGTTGGAAATTGCCCATATGTAATGCCCGCACAATGTTACTGGCATTGTCTGATATCACAAATCTGCTGGAGAGTCTAAGTGCAGTGATTTCCCTCAGTTTCTCTAAGAAATTGTCGGCATTGTGACTCTTACTGATACTTGTGATACACAACATAGCCTGCCTTGGAAGGAGCTGGCATTTCATAGAGGCTGCTGCTGCTTTTGCTGTGGATGGCGATGTATCAACCCAGTGGGCTGTCACAATCATATAATCCTTAGTTTGCCTGTACCACTTGTCCCTGGTTAAGTGGACAGTGGGTACAACTGCATTTTTCAGGGCACTGAGGACACTTTTTCGGGCGTCTCTGTACATACTGGGTATCGCCTGCGTAGTGAAAAGATGTATCAATGTTCCAACTTCCCATCTAGGATGATGGCAGCAGCGGCAGCAGTAAGCATAGTGCTGCAAGATCTTCCAGAGGAATTCTGGATAGAAGAGGAGTCAGTCATGCCGGTGACATGGTCTGCAGGACTAGCTCCAGTTCGTATCGAGTAGGAAATTGACGAGGTGTGGTTTTCAGGCGCTTGGATACAAAAAGATCTAGGGATTTAGGTGTCCCTGGACTGCTTAGGGTCCTAGCTACAGTTTTTGAACTAAACAGTGACTTATAAATGAACTTCAGGTGACGCATAAGTGAGGCCTTACCCCTGCTTATTGCAGCATTACATAAGCTACTCATGGTGAGACAATTGTTGTCCGGATCTAGATTAAAATAATTCCAGACCAAAGAGGTGGATTTTTTTGGTCTTCCGCCCAGGCATGGCGACGGCCTTTTGCATCCCACAGACAACAATTGTCTAGCCCGGTGCCTCATTTAAGTAAACCACATCACCATCAGCAACATCCTCCTCCATTATTATCCTCCTCATGGTGTACAACATTGAAACCTTCAATCGCAAAATCAGGAACTGGACTGTGGGTGATCCTTCCAGCATATGCAGAGGGCATGCAAATGGTGGAAGGAGCCACCTCTTTCCATACAGTGATGGGAAGGTCAGACATCGCAACCACCAACACCCTGGGACTCTCCTTTGGGATTTGTGAAACCTTGTCTTTTTTGATGACAGCTTAACTCTCTTAAATTTTCTAGCGGGGGAGGAGGAGGGCTTAGATCGTGGTGTGATGCTGAACCAATAGTCATGAACATAAGTCAGGGCCTTAGCCGTCCCTTGCCACTCTGTTTCATTAATGGCATATTGGCAAGCTTAAGTTTCTCTTCAATTGATTTACATTTATTTTTTTTGTTCGTGTTTCTGAACTTTGGCATTTTGAATTTTACATGCCCGTGACATTGGGCATCGGCCTTGGCAGACTACATTGATGGCATTTCATGTTGTATGTTGTGACTAGTGGCAGCAGCTTCAGCACTAGGAGGAAGTGGTTCTTGTTCTTTCACTATTTTATCCTCCCAATTTATGTTCTCCATTATCTTTCTGTAGTTATAATAATATGCAGCACAGGAGAATGTACCCCAACCCACCTACACACGGCAAAGCCTGAAAAAATTATAAGGTACTCTTTACCTAGCACGGCGCCCATCGCGGGCATCGCGGGCATCGCGGGTACATTTATGTCTGGCCGCGACGCGACCGACGCGATGCCCGCGATTTCCCATTGAAACCCATGTTAAACATGGAAATCGCGTCGGTCGCGTCGCGGCCGGCCATAAATGTACCCGCGATGCCCGCGACGCGATGCTCCCGATTTGCCATAGGAATCAATGTTAAAAGGCCCGATGGACACGATTTTACTGTTAAATGCCTCAATGGACCCGATGTGGCCATAGGAAACAATGTTAAATGGGCCTTAGAGGCCAAATAGTTACCCTGAACTCTGAAATGGCCCCCCCAATTGTTTACGCCACCCCACGATCAACGTCAACCCGAAGCGTGGCGACCTTTTCATACCCCCACTATCCACGTCGGCGTGGAGTTGAGAATAGAATAGTGTGGCGAGCGCAGCGAGCCACCGAGCCCGAAGCGTGGCGAGCGCAGCGAGCTCCGCGAGGGGACGCGGATACCTTCACAGCTATACGCGTCCCCTCGCGGGCTTCACAGGTGTCCATGGCGACGCGGACACCTGTGAAGCCCGCGAAGGGACGCGTTTACCTGTGAAGGTATCCGCGTCCCCTCGCCACGCTTCGGGCTCGGTGGCTCGCTGCGCTCGCCACACTATTCTATTAGACGTGGATATGTGGGGGTATGAAAAGGTCGGAGGACGCGTACCGCCGCCCCTCGCGGGCTCGCTGCGCTCGCCACGCTTCGGGTTGACGTTGATTGTGGGGTGGCGTAAACAATTGGGGGGGCCATTTCAGAGTTCAGGGTAACTATTTGGGCTCTAAGGCAAATTTAACATTGTTTCCTATGGTAAAATCGGGTCCATTCAGCCATTTAACATGAAAATCGTGTCCATCGGGCCTTTTAACATTGATTCCTATGGCAAATCGTGGGCATCGCGTCGCGGCCATCGTGTGCACATTTATGGCCGGCCGCGACGCGACCGATGCGATGTCCATGTTTAACATGGTTTTCAATGGGGAAATCGTGGACATCACGTCGGTTGCGTCGCGGCTGGGCATCTTTAGCCCGCATACGACGCGACCGACGCGATTTTTTACCTCACGATGCCCACGATCAAGATCGTGGGCGCCGTGCTAGGTAAAGAGTACCAATTATAAACATAAAAATAACCCTTTTATTTTGGGGTTATTTATTATATGTGCACATGGGAAAGCCTGAAAAAATTATATGGATTACAATAGCCCTTTTATTTTGGGGTTACTTATTATATGCAGCTGATAGTGTCAAGCGTCAATCAGTCTTCAGACAGTATGATAATAAGGTGAAAGTTTACCGCACACACACACACACACACACACACACACACACACACACACACACACACACAAAGCATGAAAGATTATATGGATTCAAATAACCCTTTTATTTTGGGGTTATTTATTATATGCAGCACAGGAGAGTGTGCCCCACACACACACAAGGCAAAGCCTGAAAAAATTATACGGATTAAAATAACACTTTTATTTTTTTTAGAGTGCACACTGGACTGTCAATGGACTTATACAACTGTCGGTTGTACCACTGGACTTAAGGGCAGAACCACTGGACTTAACAGTAGTACTGGACTTAACGGCAGTACCACTGGACATAACTGCAGTACCACTGGACTTATATGTCTGTCAGCTGTACCACTGGACTTAACTGCAGTACCATTGGAGTGTTACTGGACTTATACGGCTGTCGGCTGTACCACTGGACTTAATGGCAGTACCAATGGAATTAACAGAAGTACCACTTGACTTAATGGCAGTACCACTGGACTGTCAATGGACTTATTCGGCTGTCTGCTGTACAACTGGACTTAATGGCAGTACCACTGGACTTAACAATAGTACCACTGGATTTAATGGCAGTACCACTGGACTATCACTAGATTTATACGGCTGTACCACTGGATTTAACGGTTGTACCACTAGACTGTCACTGGATTTATACCACTGGCGGCTGTACCACTGAACTTAACGGCAGTACCACTGGACTGTCACTGGACTTATATTGCTGTCAGCTGTACCACTGGACTTAACAGCAGAACCACTGGACTTATCGGCAGTACCACTGGACTGTCAATGGACGTATATGGCTGTCGGCTGTACTACTGGATTTAACGGCACGACTGGATTGTCACTGGATTTATACCGCAGTCGGCTGCACTGGACTGTCACTGGACTTATACGGCTGTTGGCTGTACCAAAGGACTTAACAACAGTATCACTGGACTTAATAGTACCACTGGACTTAACAGTGGTACCAGTGGACTTAACTGCAGTACCACTGGACTGCCACTGGACTTATATGGCTGTCGGGTGTACCTCTAGACTTCAAGGCAGTACCACTGGACTGTCACTGGACTTACATGGTTGTCGGCTGTACCACTGGACTTAGCGGCAGTACCACTAGATGTAATGGCAGTGCTGGACTTAACGGCAATACCACTGCACTTAACAGCAGTAGACAACGGCAATACCACTGCACTTAACAGCAGTAGACAACGGCAATACCACTGGACTTAACAGCAGCACTAGACAGCACAGCACCACTGCATTGGACTTATACAGCAGCACAGGACACCAGCACTAGACAGCACAGGACACCAGCAGCAGACAGCACAGTACCACAGAACTTTTCTGCACTGGACTACACAGGACACCACTACTGCAGCCAGGTCGTCTCCCTAGACCAGCTTCCCAGAAAGACACAGAGACACAACCTCCCTCAGTCCTCTCCAATGCCAGAGTGAAGATGGCGGCAGGTAGCAGGGGACTTATATCTAGTTCGGATCTCGCGAGAATACAATGCCAGAATGATGGCGTCTTGCCTTGCTCAGATCGCAGTTAAGATCCCTGACATTCGGTAGCATCCTTATTTCAGAAATCCAGGCACGCTCATCACTAAGAACCATATAACATATATGTGATCTACTTAGCAAAATCTTTATCATGAAAGAAAGTTGGCTTAAATACAATTACATTTAAATAAACTGTACAATATGCTTTACAAAAAAAAAATACATTGACCTTTAAGTATGTTATAGTTCTTATTACAAATTATGCTTCTTATATTATCAGTAATAAGCTCTGGTTATTACAAATCTCAACCCAATCTGCATAGTTTATGACCATATATATAAACAGCATTATCTAGTTATCTGCATTTCACAGCAGAGTTACTAAATAGATGATCCAAATTCAAGGATAATTCAAAACTGCATTTGTAATTTCAAGGACACTTTCAAACAGTTCAAGTTGCTACCAATAAACATTAGTCATAGTTTTGCTCCTGTGGTAGTACTACAATAAATTGTATTGCCTATTATGTTCAAGTTTCAGTTAGGAGACTGATAACAGAATGCCATCATATAAGACGTAATTAGGTTAGAGGCGGAATCTTATCTGCCAGCTAGACTTGCTACTCAGAATGTGGGATTTGTGAAACTTGTGGAGAGAAGATAACTAGATAAATATAAATATATATGCATGCATGCAGGCTCCGACTGGGCTGTCGGGGAACCGGGGGTTTCCCTGGTGGGCCCCTTTGATTTATGACCCCGCCCACTTTAAAAGCGGGGCGGGGCCTAACGCTACCCATCATATGCCGCTGGGTAGTCAATAGCTTTCCACTATGCTACTAGCGGATGACTTACCCGGTGGCGGAGGCAGTGAGCTGGGGGCAGCTAGGAGGCCGGACAGCGAGCGGACATCACGTGACCCATGTCGTGGATGTCCGCAGCGTCATTATGTAAAACGCTGGACCCACCCACCGCTACTCATCATAGGCGCGAGCACGGGGGTGCACAGGCACCTCCGCATAATTGAAGCCAGGGGCCCCCTGCACGATTGCAGCCAGGTAATAAGTGCAGGAACTAGGAGCGCATGAGAACACACTGCTTCCCTGAGCCACACCATGAAGAGGGAGAGGACCCGCTGCTGCCGCCTTTGCTGCCCAGAAATGCTCCGCACAGAGAGGTGGAGCCGCTGCTATTGTCTGATGAAGGAAAGAAAGGGTGAGCATCCCAGCATCTGATTGTCAGTTTGTCTTTGCCCCACCCCCAACTCTTCCCTCTGTCAAGGTTGCCCCTCCATC
This sequence comes from Crinia signifera, assembly GCF_055691185.1. Lineage (NCBI taxonomy): Eukaryota > Metazoa > Chordata > Amphibia > Anura > Myobatrachidae > Crinia > Crinia signifera. The sequence goes on from NC_139217.1 coordinate 242,030,834, forward strand.
CATCTGTAAGTCAGTCCCCAATATGGTACTTTGTCCCCATCTGTCTATGCCCCCCTCCATCCATGGGCATCACGGTGTGTGGCATAATGTGTAATGGGAATCACGTGTGTCAAATAATGTGTTAATTTGTAATGGGCATCACAGTGTGTGGCATAATGTGTAATGGGCATCACGATCCGAGGTGTAATGTATAATGGGCATCACAATCTGCGGTGTAATGGGCATCACGGTGTGAGGCACAACGTCTAATGGGCATCACTATGTGAGGCGCAATGTGTAATGAGCATCACAGTGTGAGGAGTAACGTGTAATGGGCATCACAGTGTGAGGCGCAGCATGTAATGGTCAGTATGGTGTGCGGCATAGCATAATGAGCATTATGGCATGTGGTATACTATGTAATGGCTGTGTGACATGTAGTAGGCTTTACGGTGTCAATTTTTGCTGCACGTCTTCGGCGCGCACTGTCCCTGTGGTCTCTATTTTACTAAAAGTTGTCAAGCCCTGGCATGTGTAATGGGCATTACGGTGTGTGCCATTATTTGTAATGGGCATTACTGTGTGTGGCATTATGTGTAATGGGCATTACAGTGTAATTTTTTGCAGCATGCCTTCGCCTCGCACTCTCCCTGTTTCTAGTATGTGGGGGGGGGGGGGTTCATTCTGAAGAGCATATACATAAATAAGTCACCTATTTCGTTTGCATTGATGCCCATAGGTCGGTGATGGACACGTCCATCCAAAGGTGCACCCCCTAAGAAAATGGACTGCGCACGCCTATGCTACCTATAGTGTACAGCTTCCCGTCTGCTGGACCCGCCCTCTCTGCTGAACCACTGCCACCGGACCTGCAGACTGCTGTTGGAGGCAGAGCACATGCTCGCATCTGTAAAGGGGCCCGCAGCTGGCAGCATCGCACTGGCGTAGGCAACTGGCGTAGGCAATGAATGATCTCACAGCAGTGGCCAGCTAGTCTCGACTCTAGGGCCGCAACTAAGTTGGGAGGCTTCGGAGAGAAAAGGCCAGCACACAGTCCTGCAGGGTTGGGCTCCATCAGGTTTGTCGTGGTGATGTTCCTGCACAGAGCAGCATCCAAGGATCTCCCAGCACCTGCCTAAACGGTCAGTCAGCATCCCTTATTGTAAACTCTTGGGCTGACTACACAGATGTTTCTTGCATGAGGCACAGGGCCTCAGCTGCTGAACTCCACTTGATTCCGAACACCCCCCCCCCCTCCGGTACTGCTGCTGCTGGTCCCTGTAGGTCCCCACCCCCGCCAGCTGCTTGTCCTGATCACCTTTGGTAGCCTCTTTGGTACTGCACATGCCCTTGCCCCAGCCTCTATGGGGCTGCTTCGGGAGCAGACCCATAGAATCGTATTGAGAGTCCCATGTCCAGACCATGCGCAGTATCATCTGTGGGACTGCGCATAGATAGGCATCCCGGAGGGAGGGAACACCTCCCAATCATAGGTGCCGATTCTGTGGTTGCTCAAGGGCCCGAGCACCCACGGAAATTGATGAGCACCCACGGGCCCGAGTCCCGCTGCTGGGCCACCATATTAAATTGCTAATTTGCGGATGCAGCACCCACATCGCCGGACCCGACACCTAGGAAACAGTATGCCAGGAAGAGTGTATTCTGTCCGCGGAGTACCTGCACTGTGGGGGCATTTATGTATGTGGAACTCTGTTGCCGTAATTTGAGTATTAGAGACAACTGTGCTCCATAATATAAATTGTAGAGATGTGCGGCGGGCACTTTTTCGGGTTTTGGTTTTGGAGCTGGATCTATCTTCGGGTTTTGGATCTGGATGTGGATTTTTTTGGAAAAATGCAAAAAATTGCTAAAATAATAGATTTCGGGCCTGTTTTTGCCCCTAAAGTGTTATTGAGCTCAATAACATTAGTTTCCACTCATTTCTAGTCAATTTTGATCACTTCACAGCTCACAAAATCGTTTTCATTTACTGTAGTAGGGCCATAAGGTTATCCCGAGGTAGCTGGATGACTAAGCTAGGCGACAGCAGTGGGCATCACATACATGTGGACCTTACATTTCAGACCTGGCACATGTTGGAAGCAGAGCAGCACTACAGGGGCAGACAGGGTGGCAGTTTAATAACCCCCCCCCCCCCCCCCCCCCAAAAAAGAGCAAAGAATACAAAGAATGTGCAAGTTGAAATTGTCCTTGTAGCTGCGCTCCTCTGTTAGAACCTCCACACAAGTACCAAGAGCCCAGTGTGGATTGATTTTGCAGTTTGGCATGTGCAGCCAAGGAGCAGTAGGCGTTTGGTGCAGCATTGACTGTGTCTGCAAGGTAGTATCTGTTTGGATCAGTTTTATATCCAACAAGACCCCTATCTGGCGTGAGGTCACGTGGTTTGTGAACGCTGGGAGCATTACAAGTTACCTCCTTATCCAGTTTGATCAGACTGGCTAGGCGTGCGTTCCATTTCCTCCCTCACCACTTCACCACTTTACATGTGTTCCTCCCGAAGCTACGCACTTGGTCTAGTACGCTGACCATCAGCAGCTGTTGGGACTTCTTCTTCCTAAACATTTATCAATCCATCCATACTATCCCAAAAGGAGGATAAATACTCTGGATGTCACTGATGACATATATTCTTCCCCAATAGAGAAGGACCGATCTTCGTTCAAAGCTATACTAGTAGCTGCGCTCCTCTGGTAGAAGATCCAATCAAGTACTTAAACCCCTGTTTGGCTTGATTGTGCACTCTTCCTCGTGTTCAGCCAAGGAGCAGTGGGCGTTTCGTGCAGCACTTATTTAGTCTGCAAGGTAGTATCTGTTTAGATCAGTTTAATATCTAACAAGACCCCTATCTGGCGTGAGGTCACGTGGTTTCTGAACGCTGGGAGCATTACCAGTTGCCTCCTCATCCATCACCTAATGGGTGGAGGGGGGTGGGGTAATTGGTGGCAGGGGTGGGGTAATTGGTGGCCTCCACCTCTCTAGGACCCCAGGTTTGGCGATCCCTATATAGTCTACCCTTATAGACCGCTATCTAGGTAGTAGGGTCAATTTGTCTGCGACATCTGTCACCCTATTCACCGCTAAGGTTAATTTGTTTGAGCTGGCTGGCTAGGATATATGTCACGCTGGACACAGGATATATGCCGGCACACATTACATGTCACACTGGACACAGGATATATGTTGTGACTTGTGACACTGGACACAGGATATATTGTCATCACACTGGCCACTGGATATATGTCGTCACAGTGGACACAGGATATATGTCGTCACACTGGACACAGGATATATGTCGTCACACTGGACACTGGATATATGTCGTCACAGTGGACACAGGATATATGTTGTCACACTGGACACAGGATATATGTTGTCACACTGGACACTGGATATATGTCGTCACACTGGACACTGGATATATGTCGTCACACTGGACACTGGATATATGTCGTCACACTGGACAATGGATATATGTCACGCTGGACACAGGATATAAGCCGGCACACATTACATGTCACACTGGACACAGGATATATGTTGTGACTTGTGACACTGGACACAGGATATATTGTCGTCACACTGGACACTGGATATATGTCGTCACACTGGACACAGGATATATGTCGTCACACTGGACACTGGATATATGTCGTCACACTGGACACTGGATATATGTCGTCACACTGGACAATGGATATATGTCACGCTGGACACAGGATATATGCCGGCACACATTACATGTCACACTGGACACAGGATATATGTTGTGACTTGTGACACTGGACACAGGATATATTGTAGTCACACTGGCCACTGGATATATGTCGTCACACTGGACACAGGATATATGTCGTCACACTGGACACTGGATATATGTCGTCACACTGGACACTGGATATATGTCGTCACACTGGACAATGGATATATGTCACGCTGGACACAGGATATATGCCGACACACATTACATGTCACTCTGGACACAGGATATATGTTGTGACTTGTGACACTGTACACAGGATATATTGTCGTCACACTGGATGCTGGATATATGTCGTCACACTGGACACAGGATATATGTCGTCACACTGGACACAGGATATGTCGTCACACAGGACACAGGATATATGTCGTGAGTGACTCGTGACACTGGACAATGGATAAGATATAGGCCGTCACACTGGACACAGCCCCTTGTATTACTGCAGCCCCTGTACACAGTGTACTACTCAGCAGCACTGCAGCCCCTGTGTGTGAGCACTGCAGCACTGAGTTAGTTAGTTAAATCACAAAAAACACAGGGTTCAGGGCTAAATAAATCACAACACAGGGCTTAGGGCTAAATAAATCACAACAGGGCACAGGCCACAGGACAGCCCCTGGACAGTTGACACTGCAGCCCCTGCGTGTGAGCACTGCAGCACCTAGTTAGTTAAATCACACTACAGGGCTCAGGCCTATAAACAGTCACTGACTCTCAATACAAGTCTACAACACAGGGCAGTGAGGGCACAGGGCAGATCACGGAGCACAGCACAGGGCAGTGAGGGCACAGGGCAGGTCACGGAGCACAGCACAGCATGGAGCACATGGCACGGAGCACAGCACAGGGCAGTGAGGGCACAGGGCAGGTCACGGAGCACAGGGCAGGTCACGGAGCACAGCACAGCACGGAGCACAGGGCACAGAGCACAGCACAGGGCACACTGAGCTTCCCAACCACCCTCTTCCCTCTCCAAGATTGGAGTGAAGATGGTGGGGCGTGCGTGCGTCTTTTATAAGATCCCTCTCCCGCGAGAATCCGACAGCGCGATGATGACGTTCGGCCTCGTTATTGGTCCGGAATTCAGGCGGGAACTCCCGAGCCGACTCGGATCTGACCCGGATCCCCAATATTCGGATCTACCGGATCTCGGGGATCCGGACCCGCTGATCTCTAATAAATTGATATTATTTTGTGGCCACACCCCTTCCCCATGAAGGCACTCCTCTATATTTTTGGCTTGAGCACCCACCAGCAAAAACATAAATTGGCACCTATGCTCCCAATGGGACTGCCTTGGGTGACTGGCTTGTCGGACTTCCAATAGGAAGTCACTGCCATTGCAGTGAAGCCAGTGCAGTCTGCGTCTGGCTTCACATAGTGGAAGATTTTACTTGGGGGGGGGGGGGGGGGGGGGGGCTGCAACCCTGCAGCCCATAGGTAAAAACTTCCACTGAACATTACCATTCAGAAGATACTGTACTTATACTCCTTACAGATCCCACCTAAATACCGGGTTCATGCGAGTTTGTTGCCGGTTCGACCCTGTAATTGGTGTAATATTGTAGGTATCTGAACAGCGCAAAACGCAGAGTCGCTCCTGGACTGAACCGTTTCAAAGTCCCAGTGCAACCCTGCATTTTGTGATGTGAAAGCGGTATTATTATAATATAATGTGGATGAATATAATATAGCAAGCTGAACCTTTCCATTCCGCTACTTCTTACTCCATGATTGTGAAAACATTTAATGAAAGTACAAATATGTTAGCTAAATGCACATTTATGGAATGTTTTCTTGAGGTGTTGGGTGCATGTTCTGTTACTACGTATATAGAAATGTGGAATGCATGCTACATCATGTAGGAGAAGGTCTACTAATATATTTGTTTAGGAAGTCCTCACATGAAACAAACATACCAAAAGGTAGAGGTTTCCAGTCAAGAAAATACTTATCAGTCTCGAGAAGACATTATGAAAGTCGTATTTGCAGATCTTGACGTAGAAAGGCCTGACCAGAGTCCAAAAGGCTGATGTGTTAAAAGCAGGCGAATCATGGAAACTGGAAAAGAATGCACAGCTGAAAGTTATCACCATGAAGTGTTTGCTAAGGTTAATGGAATAAATTGGTAATATAACTCCTGGGGACTCTTTCGGCATACAGATATAACATATCCAGTTTAAAGCAGAAGAGAATGCACACACGTACATTATATCAGTCCATTTGTGTGTTATGCTGTTGAGTGCATGGCTATGGTCAATTATTATTACCCAGGATGGATGTGATGGTGATTTCCAAGGGTCTGCCACGGAGAGTACTTTCTGCCATATCATGTAACTTTACATGGTATGGTATGTGAGCGTACTGTGCACCACTCTGCATGTCTTTTTCACCATACAATAATGCTGTGTTTGATCAGTGTGCAGTGCGTGATGTATTTTGTTCTCCAGAGCTATGGACCTTATTCTAGTTCACTCTTTCTGACAAAATCCTTCTTAGATGGACAAAACCATGTGCACTGCAGGGGGGCAGATATAAAATGTGCAGAGAGAATTAGATTTGGGTGAGTTTTTTTGTTTCTGTACAGGGTAAATACGGACTGCTTTATTTTTACACTGCAATATAGATCTCACTTTGAAGTAAAACCCCACCCAAATCTAATTCTCTCTGCACATGTTATATCTGCCCCCCCCCCCCTGCAGTGCACATGGTTTTGTCCATCTAAGAAGGATTATGTCAGAAAGAGTGAACTAGAATAATGCCCTATGTGAGCAGAATCATTTACCATCTCACCTTCGTGTAATGGAAAGGGTCACTAGCAGGACTTACAGAATATTATTTGCACAAACACAGCTAACATGCTGTTTGGATATTTAATATAATTCCTTTAATACTGCATTGGTGTGCTGTCTATGTGTGTGTGTGTGTGTGTGTGTGTGTGTGTGTGTGTGTGTGTGTGTGTGTGTGTGTGTGTGTGTGTGTGTGTGTGTGTGCGGAAGAGCTGGCACTCTATTCCTCTTTAGTCAATGTGCCTGGTGCCCTCGCAGTGCGGGCAGCCGGGGCTGGGCGCAGAATGCAGGTATAGACAGGAGCGCGGCACTCAGGGCAGCGTAGAAATAAATCAATACGTAGCCAAACTAATGAAGTTGACGTTTCAGCCTTGCGGCTTTTATCAAAACAGCTAACTGTTAGCTGTTTTGATAAAAGCCGCAAGGCTGAAACATCAACTTCATTAGTTTGGCTACGTATTGATTTATTTCTACGCTGCCCTGAGTGCCGCGCTCCTGTCTATACCTATATATACATATATATATATTTATATATATATATATACATACAAAGTAAATTGTGATGACATTACACACACATACAGGCATACATATTAACACATGTGAGAGATGCTGGCATTTGTAGCCAATATTTTGAGGATCTACTGTATCACAGCAGCGTTGGCAGTCAAAGGGCAAATAGTTAAAACTGAAGCTCATAACTATCAACTTTATATTTTATAAAAGACCATATTGCTTCCAGACAGGAACCTTGGAACATATCATAAATCATAGAAAATCGATGCTTTAAGCACTTACTCTGTACTGTTTCTTGGATAAAGTAGCTACTGTATAAATACTGACTGCAATTCGGAGATATCTACTATTATCCAACCAAACAAAGACAAAAATTCAGGAAACAGCCCAAAGGTAGAAATTATTATTGAAGTTCTCAGCCCACTGGTTGTGCCCAAAGATATTACCATACATACTATGGAGGCAATACTATTATACACGATGATCTCACAGGTGGGAGTCATCATGGCCGCACTGTGTATTTGCCTGATTTTGCAAACAGAGGGGTATCTGTGAATTTTTCAAAAACACAGGAATTTACCACTGGCCACCAAACCTCCCACCATGCGGTTGCACAGCTTGTGCGCTGACTGCTGACCACTATTGACGCTGGGCCACCAGCTTGAGCCGTCCCTCCCAGCAAACCCCTAGTAATCCGCTTGGTGGTCATAGTTACTCCAAATAACATGCTGCATGCATCCTAACACTTGCTTCCTGTTACTTTGCAGCATTATTGTATGTATTGTATGTATGTACTGTATGTACAATCCACTATTCCACCTTGCACTCTATAACCAACCCTATTCGGTGTAAAACTGCCTTCACCACAATGACCCCTGATGGCTAGGGGACAACCCAACAACAATATATTACCAAGTTGTGGTATGGCGCCTAAAACTTATGAATAATGTCCATAAATATGGGGGTCCAGGATTAAGTGAAGCTGGATCCCCATAAATAAATAAAAATACTGGATGAACACTGCTTGTTGCTTCACTGAATCCTGGACCCCCATATTTATGGACATTATTCATAAGTTTTAGGCGCCATAACACAACTGGGTATTATATGTATGTATCTGTGTGTGTGTGTGTGTGTGTGTGTGTTTGTTTGTGTGTGTGTGTTTGTGTGTTTGTGTGTGTGTGTCTGTCTGTCCAAAAGATTTGACACAAATTACACAGATATATTTACAAAGTCTGCTGCCTCAGTCTTTATGATGGTAATTGGCATATACTGCATGTCACTAATGTGGTAGAGGACCCAGTCGTGACCGAAGGGCAGGATATGTAGGGCTGTGGGGAACAGAAACTAGGATCCAGGGATTCAGGATCCGGGACTGCCGGTAACTCTGAAAAGTTCTGGGTTTGGGAATATCGGAACATCTAAAATACACCTCCTTGGCAATAACCAGAGTTCAGGAATGCCCACTTGGCAATAACAGAACTGAGAAAAGCCCACTTGGTAATAACTGAGATCCTGGGATCCCGGATTAACTGAGGAGTGCCTACTTGGTGGTGTAACTGAGGAGTGCCTACTTGGTGGTGTAACTGAGTAGTGCCTACTTGGTGGTGTAACTGAGGAATGCCTTCTTGGCAGAAATTATTCTGTGGTAACGATCTGGCAGCTCCTAGATACAAGAAATAGTAGAAATATGGGTGATGACTGGTACCAGATGGTGTCTGGAACCGGTTATTGGCTGGTTTTAAGGCTGGATAACTTGAGTGGCTAGTTAGCTGATAGTGGATGGATAGTTTGGAGTGGCTTGATTCACTGCTTGTGGCTTTATAGCTCGTTGCACATACAGTAGGTAGCCGGAGAAAATATAATTTCATGGCACACAGTATTCACTCAGCCACACAGAAAGTTCACTACGGAGGTAGCCTGGCATCAGCCGAGTTCTGGATAACAACCAAAGGCAAAACCGTGACTGAGGACTGGAAGCACCTGGGAATCCAAACAGTCCCTTGTCAACCTAGACCCCTCTCAACCTTCCTGTATGTCGACTTAATGACAATTTACCATACCATTCGACCGTATCCCCAGGGGAAAGTAGGGTGCACAGGGTGCAGGGGACTGTATAGGTGGTGACACACAGGGTGTAGGGGGTTGACACACAGGGTGCAGGGGACTGTGGGGGGGTTACACACAGGGTGCAGGGGACTGTATAGGTGGTGACACGCAGGGTCTGTGGGGAGTGTGATACACAGGGTGCAGGGGACTAAATAGATGTGACACAGAGTGCAGGAGACTGTATAGGTGATGACATACTTGGTCTGTGGGTGGGTGTGACACGCAGGGTTTAGTGACTGTAGGGGGGTGAAACACAGGGTGCAGGGGGCTGTAAAGTTGATGACACACAGGATCTGTTGGGTATGACACATATTGTGCAGGGGACTGTATATGTGGTGAAACGCAGGGTCTGGGGGGTGACACATAGGGTGCAGGGGACTGTAGGGGGTAACACACATGGTGCAGGGAACAGAATAGGTGGTGAAATGCAGGGTGCAGGGGACTGCATACCCTCCAACATGACCCATTCCATTAGGTACAAAATGCTCTGTTCCTGGATTTCCCTGCCAGTGGCAGTTGCAGATGTGAGCCTGCAGCACAGTCCAATATTCAAAAAGGGGAGCCACACCTAATGCCACCCCAAACATCACTGTCCTGGACTCACTGACAGTTGATGTAACTGACACTGGCAGGGAAGTCCAGGAACAGAGCATTTTGTAGCTAATGGAATGGGTCATGTTGGAGGGTATGGGACTGTAGAGGGTGACACACACAGGGTGCACGACACTGTATAGGTGGTGAAACACAGGGTCTGTGGGGGGTGACACACAGAAGCTACTTATTTATTTACCACCCTCTAGAAGATAGTAGACAGGATGTGATTGGTTGCCCATAGCAACATGACCCGTGAAGTGTATTTCACATCTTAGTAAATTTCACCTATAGAGTGCAGGGGGCTTTACAGGTGGTGAGACACAGGGTGCAGGGGACTATAGGGGGTGACACACAGGGTCTAGGGGACTGTATAGATGGTGAGAAACACGGTGTAGGGGGGTGACAGGGTGCAGGAGACTGTGGGGGGGAGTGAAACAGTGCAGGGAACTGTAAAGGTGATGACACGCAGTGTCTGTGGGGGGTTACATGCAGGGTGTAGTTACTATCGGGGGGGATACAGGGTGCAGGGGACTGTAAAGTTGGTGACACACAGGATCTGTGGGGTGGTGACACACAGGGTGCAGGGGACTGTAAGGGAGTGACACACAGGGTGCAGGGGACTGAATAGGTGGTGTCGCAGAGGAAAAGGGAACTGTATAGGTGGTGACACACAGGGTGCAGGGGACTGTCGGGGGGGGGAGTGAAATGCAGGGTCTGGGGGGTGACACACAGGGTCACGGGACTGTAGGGCGTTACACACAGGGTGTAGGGGACTGAATAGGTGGTGACAAACTGGGTGCAAGGGACTGTAGAGGGGGGACACACAGGGTTGAGGTGACATGCAGGGGGCTGTAGGGAGGTGACACGTAGGGTGCAGAGGATTGTATAGGTGGTGACACACAGCATGCAGGGGACTATAGGGGTTGACACACAGGATGTAGGGGGGTGACACACACATACCCTCCAACATGACCCATTCCATTAGGTACAACATGCTCTGTTCCTGGACTTCCCAGCCAGTGGCAGTTACAGAGGTTGGACTCCAGCACAGTCCAAAATTCAAAGCGGGGAGGTCACATCAACTTCCAGTGAGTCCAGGACAGTGATGTTTGGGGTGGCAGTAGGTGTGGCTCCCCTTTTTGAATTTTGGACTGTGCTGCAGCCCCACCTCTGTAACTGCCACTGGCAGGGAATTCCAGGAACAGAGCATGTTATACCTAATGGAATGGGTCATGTTGGAGGGTATGCACACAGGGTGCAGAGGATTGTATCAGTGGTGACACACAGCATGCAGGGGACTATAGGGGGTGACACACAGGATGTAGGGGGGTGACACACAGGGTGCAGGGGAATGTATAGATGGTGAGACACAGGGTGCAGGGGACTGTAGAGGTGGTGATACACAGGGTGTAGGGGGGTGACAGCAGGAGCAGGTGACTGTGGAGGAGTGACACAAAGGGTGCAGGGGACTGTAAAGGTGGTGACACGCAGGGTCTGTGGGGGGGTGACATGCAGGGTGTAGTGACTATAGGGGAGTGACACACAGGGTGCAGGAAACTGTAGGTGGTGAATTGAAGGGTCTGTGGTGGGTGGTGACACACAGGGTGCAGGGGACTGCAGGGGGTTGACACACAAAGTGCAGGGGACTGAATAGATGGTGACACAGGGTGCAGGAGACTGTATAGTTGGTGACACACAGGGTGCAGGGGACTGTATAGGTCTGGGGTAGCCAACTCCAGTCCTCAAGAGCTACCAACAGTTAATGTTTTCCAGGTCTCCTCACAGAATCACAAGTAAAGTAATTAGCACCACCTGTGGTTCTTTTAAAATGTGTCAGTAAGTAATGAGTGCACCTTTGCAGCAGCTGGGTTGTCTGGAAAATGTGAACCGTTGGTAGCTCTCGGGGACTGGAGTTGGTTACCACTGGTATAGGTGGTGGGACACACAGGGTACAGGGTACTGTAAAGGTGGTGACACACAGAGTGTAGGGGGCTGTATAGGTGGTGACATACAGGGTACAGGGGACTGTATAGGTGGTTACACACAGGGTGCAGGGGACTGTAGGGGGGGGTTACACACAGGGTGCAGGAGACTGTAGGAGGGGGCACACAGGGTGCAGGGGACTGTAGTAGGTGGGTGACACACTGGGTGTAGGGGACTGAATAGGTGGTGACATGCAGGGGGCTGTGTAGGGGGTGACACGGGATGCAGGGGACTGTGTAGGTGGTGACATGCAGGGTCTGTGGGGGGGTGTGACATGCAGGATGTAGGGATTGTAGGGGGGTGAAACACAGGGGACTGTACAGGTGGTGACATACAGGGTGCAAAGGACTGTATAGGTGGTGACACACAGGGTGCAGGGGACTACATGGGGGTGACACACATGGTGCAAGGGACTGTATAGGTGGTGACACAGAGTGCAGGGGACTGTAAAGTTGGTGACACGCAGGATCTGTGATGTGTGTGACACATAGGGTGCAGGGGACAGTAGGGGAGTGACACACAGGGTGCAGGAGACTGTATAGGTGGTGACATGCAGGGTCCGTGGGGGGGGTGACACACAAGGTGCAGGGGACTGTATTGGTGGTGACACACAAGGTGCAGGGGACTGTAAAGTTGGTGACACATAGGATCTGTGAGGGTATGACACACAGGGGGGGACTGTAGGAAAGTGACACACAGGGTGCAGGAGACTGTATAGGTGGTGAAACACAGGGTCTGCACAGGGTGACGTACAGGATGCAGGGGACTGTAGGGGGTAACACAGGGTGCTGGGGACTAAATAGGGGGTGACAGGAAGGATGCAGGGGACTGAATAGGTGGTGACACACAGGGTGCAGGGGACTGTAGGGGGTGACGCACAGGGTGCAGGGGACTGTCTAGGTGGTGACATGCAGGTGGGACGGTATAGCTGATGACAAACAGGGTGCAGGGTACTGTAGGGGGTGTGACACACAGAGTGCAGAGTACTGAAGGGGGTGACAAACAGGGGGCAAATGACTGTAGGAGGGGGCACATAGGGTGCAGGGGACTGTAACAAAGTTGACACAGGGTGCCTGGGACTGTAGGGGGGTTGACACATGGGGTGCAGGGGACTTTAGGGGGTGACATGCAGGGTCTGTGGGGGTGTGACACACAGGCATGGGATTTTTTTTGTCTAATTCCATGTTTATCTCCTGCACCTACAGTCCTCTGCACATTATGTGTTGCTGCCCCCCACTACAGTCACTGTACCCCTTAAAGTTTCTGTGTGTTGCCCCAATACAGTCCCCTATTTATTTGGAATCCCAACTGAATCCCAATCCCAGTAAAATATGAAGACAAAAGCATTAGAAATTGGAAATTATATGTTGATATTTTTCATGGCAACAAAGTAGTTTGACCTTAAGTTAAAAGTATAAAAATTCTGTTTGGTAAATAAAAATATTTTTTGCATTTTGCACAAAACAGTGATGTTATACGAACATTTTCATTAAACATTTAAACAAATCCAATATTTATTCTTACAGTGAAATTTTTGACATTTTTGACATTTCTGAGTAAAAAAAAAATGTAATTTAAAAAAAGCTATGAAATTCCCTAGACAAAAAAATCTTATGGTTTCACATGTCCCATTAAGGCTTCTTACACATGGTCTGGCATTTCAGAAACCTATTGTAACTCTTCTACTCAAACTCCAAAAAGCAAAGAAATTCTGATCATTAAGGCTGGCATCCTTAATGGAGGTGTCAATTGCGCAACACAGATATGGTACGCCATCACAGCCTGTGGGTAAGTGCAGATTCAGCACTTTCACAGAGTGAGAGTGCTGTCACTCACACAATGTTGGAGCTGCTAATTCACAGTTTTGTGTGCTCGTTGGAATGCACACATGCAGTCTATGCAAAGGTTGAAGCAGAAGACAAAGCTGCTCAGATGAGGTAATAGTGGTGCTGATTGGAGGAAGGATACAGAGCAGTGTGGATGGTGGACGAGATGTGTAGATATGGGGAAGACTCAGCAACACTGATGGGGGACAAAGCAACACAGACAGGTGGAAAACAGTGGTGCAGAAGAGGGAAGATAAGACGGAGTGATGCAGTGGGGGTGGCGACTGAGTGCAACAGATAGGATAAAGAGAATGGTGCAGATGGAGGAAAGACAGTAGCACACACAGATGGTGGGGAGATAGAGCAGTGTGGATGGTTGGACTGTGCTGTGTGGATGAGGGGAACAGAGCAGCACAGATGGAACGCATTGCTTTTTGGAGTTTGAGTGGAAGAGTTACAAGTTTCTTAAATGTCATGTGTAAGAAGCCTTAATGGGACATGTGAAACCATAAAATGTTTTGTCTGTGGAATATATGCAACAGACATTGGGTTTCATTCATATGCACGTACCTTGGAAGGACAGCAGATGGCAACATACTCTGATACAGTATGTATGTAGTTTTCTGTTATATTCCTGTATCTCTCTGATACTTCCTGTACTGGAGATGAGATGTGAGGAGCACATGTAGCTGAGAGAATAACAAGCTGTTATTTTGTCATGTTATATTAATCCTGTTACCCAGTTCTACATAAAGAAGTTAAAGAAGTTATACCTATAAAAGACTCCTGTCTGATTTCATGGTAACTCCTGTGACAATCTTTTATGTGGCTGACTGCTGCACAATAAAGGCAGTTCCATCGCAAAATGCCAACACTGACATTACCGTGCATTTTTGTTTTGTTGAACCTTTTTAATACAGCATGCTTTTTTGTATTTTTTTTTCTAAATTCCATTATAATATTGTATTATAAGATATTAACATGTCAGAACCAGTTTAAAATCCTATTAGGTCCTAGGTAAAGTACCAGTCACCCTACCACCCCCATCTGTTCCATCCACACTTACCCAATACATGCCCCCAATATTATTTAGCGGCACACTGTTGCCCAGAATGCACCTCACCTGAAACCTATAGATCCGTGCTACTCTGCTACTCACATTTTTTCTAGTGGCACTGTAACACCCCCAGTGAATTTTTGTAATTTTTACATAGAAAATAGAAATGGTGGTGAGTGCCAGGGTGAAGGTGTTATGAAAATTCGATTTAAATACATGAAAAATGTAACCCAAACTAATTTCCCGGGATTGCTTTATCTCCCTATATTCTTGTGGACTTATTTGATCCTGTGAATGACAAATTCCATAATTTGCTATTTAAAAGTACTGTACCTAATTTTACTCCACAATACGTATTAATAAGGAATTCGTCCATGCAATAAACAGACGTAAGTGTCTGGCATGAATATCCTTGACTGGAATGTTTATTTTGTATTATACTTTGCTAGCAGTTAGAGACATCCCAGAAATATTCTAAATATAGCAAAGTTCATAGGTAATAATTATTACGTTATTCACAGCACATACCTGTCATTTCCATGGTTGTAACATTAATTACAAAATAAAAAAGCCCTATATGCACCAGGAATCTTTTAATGTCAGATTTTTCCACCACATGTTCAGAAAAACTAGTCCTCAGATCTTTCCAGACAGTGAAAGTGTATTCATTTTATTGTTTAAATATATCAAATTGTATAAATTAATAAAACAACTTATACAGGGTCCAACTAGCTCACAGGAGTACAAGGGGAATCCCTGGTGGGTCCTAATGTCTGGTGGGCCCACCTCATGTTGGAATCATGGTATATACACTGCTCAAAAAATAAAGGAAACCCTTAAACAACACAATGTAACTCCAAGTCAATCACACTTCTGTGAAATCAAACTGTCCACTTAGGAAGCAACACTGATTGACAATCAATTCCGCATGCTGTTGTGCAAATGGAATAGACAACAGGTGGAAATTATAGGCAATTAACAAGACACCCCCAATAAAGGAGTTGTTCTGCAGGTAGTGACCACAGACCACTTCTCAGATCCTATGCTTTCTGGCTGATGTTTTGGTCACTTTTGAAAGCTGGCAGTGCTTTCACTAGTGGTAGCATGAGACGGAGTCTACAACCCACACTAGTGGCTCAGGTAGTGCAGCTCATCCAGGATGACACATCAATGCGAGCTGTGGCAAGAAGGTTTGCTGTATCTGTCAGCGTAGTGTCCAGAGCATGGAGGCACTACCAGGAGATAGGCCAGTACATCAGGAGACGTGAAGGAGGCCATAGGAGGGCAGCAACCCAGCAGCAGGACCGCTACCTCCACCTCAAGGAGGAACAGGAGGAGCACTGCCAGAGATACACAAAGAAAAAACAGAATATGTAGCGCTGATTGAAATAAAAAATGATATAGTAGTTGGATTGACTTCACAATTTTATAATAACAATTATAAAAGTATCACAATTTAATAGGCCACATGGCCACACAAATAGTACAATGAATTATCTAAAAAGATGCATTGGTGTAAATAAGCAGAAATCGGGTATAGCTCAATATACTGTCCGTTCCTAGGGTGCCTGGTAGATTATTAGTAGGACCGCCTCTGTAAACAGAGTGGATTATAGTTACCACCAACCAGTTATAGTGTCCACCAACCCTATAAGCAGAAGCGGACCACAAGCTCCAGCAATCATCTGTGACTCTTCATCTGCCCAAACCAGCCTGAACGGACCGGATATAAAATCAGCCTGTTACACCGACACCCAGTGGCAAGCCCCACTCTTTTGCAAATGGACTCTCCATTCTAAGGGACTTTGAACAATAAAAGGGACATTTCTCATTCCATCAGGATCCATCTCTCCCTAAGACCAAGCAAGGTGGACGGTAACTATAATCCACTCTGTTTACAGAGGCGGTCCTACTAATAATCTACCAGGCACCCTAGGAACGGACAGTATATTGAGCTATACCCGATTTCTGCTTATTTACACCAATGCATGTACTATTTGTGTGGCCATGTGGCCTATTAAATTGTGATACTTTTATAATTTGTATTACTAATATATCAGTTTTTATTTCAATCAGCGCTGCATATTCAGTTTTTTCTTTGTATATACCTACCAATCAGGTCTGACACACCTGATATCTCTGCAGCTGCTACTGAGTCAAGCAGGTCACACCTTGTGCCCCTAGGGGTCCCCTTCTCTGTCTGTGACAGTAAGTAAGGGTTACCCCATTTTCTTACACCTGGAGCACTGCCAGAGCCCTGCAAAATGACCTCCAGCAGGCCACAAATGTGCATGTGTCTACTCAAATGGTCAGAAACAGACTTCATGAGGGTGGTATGAGGGCCCGACATCCACTGGTGGGGGTTGTGCTTACAGCCCAACACCGTGCAGGATGTTTGGCATTCGCCAGAGAACACCAAGATTGGCAAATTCACCACTGGTGCCCTGTGTTCTTCACAGATGAAAGCATGTTCACACTGAGCACATTTGACAGACGTGACAGTCTGAAGACGCCAAGGAGAAGTTCTGCTACCTGCAACAACCTCCAGCATGACCAGTTTGGCAGTGGGTTAGTAATGGTGTGGGTGGCATTTCTTTGGAGGGCCGCACAGCTCTCCATAGGTAGCCTGACTGCCATTAGGTACCGATATGAGATCCTCAGACCCCTTGTGAGACCATAGGCTGGTGTGGTTGGCCCTGGGTTCCTTCTAATGCAAGACAATGCTAGACCTCATGTGGCTGGAGTGTGTCAGCAGTTCCTGCAAGACTAAGGCATTGATGCTATGGACTGGCCCGCCCATTCCCCAAACCTGAATCCAATTGAGCACATCTGGGACATCATGTCTCGCTCCATCCACCAACGCCACTTTGCACCACAGACTGTCCAGGAGTTGGCATGCTTTAGTCCAAGTCTGGGAGGATATCCCTCAGAAGACCATGTGTCACCTCATCAGGAGCATGCCCATGCATTGTAGGGAGTTCATACAGGCACGTGGAGGCCACACACACTATTGAGCCTAATTTTGACTTGTTTTAAGGACATTATATAAAAGTTGGATCAGCCTGTAGAGTGTTTTTCCACTTTAATTTTGATTGTGACTCCAAATCCAGACCTCCGTGGGTTAATAAATTTGATTTCCATTGATAATTTTTGTGTGATTTTGTTGTCACCACATTCAACTATGTAAAGAACAAAGTATTTAATAAGAATATTTCATTCATTCAGATCTAGGATGTGTTATGTTAGTGTTCCCTTTATTTTTTTGAGCAGTGTATTCTATATTGCAACAAAACTGGGTCTAACTAATTTGATGCCCTAGGCAAGATTTTTGGCTGGTGAACCCTAGCACTACTGCTAGCTCCAGTGCGTATCTCCCAGCAAAGGTGGCCAATCCAGAGATCGGGATCAGTGGGATCACAGGATTTGGCACCAAAATTGCCAGGATTTCAATCCCAAGATTCTAACCCCTTCCTGACACAGCATGTTTTTGCCTTCCTGACAGAGCCCTTTTTTTCAAATCTGACATGTATCACTTAAGTGGGGATAACTTTTTTTTGCTTTTACTTATCCCAGTGATTTTGAGATTGTTTTCTCGTGACACATTGTACTTCAAAGTAGTGGTAAATTTGGGTCGATACAGTCTGTGTTTTTTTGTGAAAAATACCAAAATGTCGTAAAAAAATGGAAAATTTAGCAATTTGCAAAATGTTAAATTTTCTGCTTGTGAGACAAATAATCATACCACTCAAAATAGTTAATAACTAACATAGACCATATGTCTACTTTATGTTTCCATCATTATTTCAACTTCCTTTTAATTTTTTTGGACACTAGGAGGCTTACAATATGATTAGCAAATTTTCAAATTTTCAAGAAAATTTCAAACACTGATTTTTTTAGGGACCAGTTCAGTTCTGATGTGACTTTGAGGGACTTGTATGTGAGACACCCCCATAAATGATGCCATTTCAAAAACTGCACCCCTCACAGTATTCAAAACAGCATTTTGGAAGTTTGTTAACCCTTTAGGTGTTTCACAGGAATTAAAACAAAGTGTAGGTGAAATTTCAAAATTTCATTTTTTTTGCAGATTTGCAATTTTAATACATTTTTCTAAGGAACACAGTAGATTTTACTAGAGAAATGTGACTAAAAATTGATTCCCCCAATTCTTTTGTTTTCATAAATATCCTATATGTGGCCCTAGTGTGCACGTTGACCAAACCACAGGCTTCATAATAGAAGGAGCACCTACTTGATTTTGGAGCCTCCTTTTTATGAGATTATTTTTTAGGCACCATGTAGGTTTCTAGGCACCATAAGATGCTAAAAGTTAGGAACCCCCCCACAAGTGACCCCATTTTGCAAACTACACCCCTCAGGGAATTCATCTAGGGGTATAGTGTACATTTCAAACCCCCAGGGGTTTCACCAATTGTGGTACAACTGGGCAGTGAAAATTAAAAATTAATTTTTTTACACAAAAATGCAGTTCTGGCTCCAAATTTTTCATTTTCACAAGGAATGAAGGAGACAAAGCACCCCAAAATCTGTGCCCCAATTTCTCCCGAGTACGGCAATGCCTCACATGTGACCAAAAAATACCAGTTGGGTGCATGGCAGGACTCAGAAGGGAAGGAGTGATTTTTGGATTTTGCAGCTCAGATTCTGGTGGAATGTTGGTGGGTGCTATGTTGCATTAGCAAGACCCCCGAAGCACCAATACAGTGGAACCCCCCCACAAGTGACCCCATTTTGCAAACTACACCCCTCAGGGAATTCATCTAGGGGTATAGTGTACATTTCAAACCCCCAGGGGTTTCACCAATTTTGATACAACTGGGCTGTGCAAATGAAAAATTACATTTTTTACACAAAAATGCAGTTCTGGTTTAAAATTTTTCATTTTCACAAGGAATGAAGGAGACAAAGCACCCCAAAATCTGTGCCCCAATTTCTCCCGAGTATGGCAATGCCTCACATGTGACCAAAAAATACCAGTTGGGTGCATGGCAGGACTCAGAAGGGAAGGAGTGATTTTTGGATTTTGCAGCTCAGATTCTGGTGGAATTTTGGTGGGTGCTATGTCGCATTAGCAAGACCCCCGAAGCACCAATACAGTGGAAGCCCCCCACAAGTGACCCCATTTTGCAAACTACACCCCTCTGGGAATTCATCTAGGGGTATAATGTACATTTCAAACCCCCAGGGGTTTCACCAATTGTGGTACAACTGGGCAGTGAAAATGAAAAATTAAATTTTTTTACACAAAAATGCAGTTCTGGCTCAAAATTTTTCATTTTCATAAGGTATGAAGGAGAAAAAGCACCCCAAAATCTGTGCCCCAATTTCTCCCGAGTATGGCAATGCCTCACATGTGACCAAAAAATACCATTTGGGTGCATGGCAGGACTCAGAAGGGAAGGAGTGATATTTGGATTTTGCAGCACAGATTCTGGTGGAATTTTGGTGGGTGCTATGTCGCATTAGCAAGACCCCCAAAGCACCAATACAGTGGAACCCCCCCACAAGTGACCCCATTTTGCAAACTACACCCCTCAGGGAATTCATCTAGGGGTATAGTGTACATTTCAAACCCCCAGGGGTTTCACCAATTTTGATACAACTGGGCTGTGCAAATGAAAAATTACATTTTTTTACACAAAAATGCAGTTCTGGCTCAAAATTTTTCATTTTCATAAGGTATGAAGGAGAAAAAGCACCCCAAAATCTGTGCCCCAATTTCTCCCGAGTACGGCAATGCCTCACATGTGACCAAAAAATACCAGTTGGGTGCATGGCAGGACTCAGAAGGAAGGAGTGATTTTTGGATTTTGCAGCTCAGATTCTGGTGGAATTTTGGTGGGTGCTATGTCGCATTAGCAAGACCCCCGAAGCACAAATACAGTGGAACCCCCCCACAAGTGACCCCATTTTGCAAACTACACCCCTCAGGGAATTCAACTAGGTGTAAAGTGTACATTTCAAACCCCCAGGGGTTTCACCAATTGTGGTACAACTGGGCAGTGAAAGTGAAAAATTAAATTTTTTTACACAAAAATGCAGTTCTGGCTCAAAATTTTTCATTTTCACAAGGAATGAAGGAGACAAAGCACCCCAAAATCTGTGCCCCAATTTCTCCCGAGTATGGCAATGCCTCACATGTGACCAAAAAATACCAGTTGGGTGCATGGCAGGACTCAGAAGGGAAGGAGTGATATTTGGATTTTGCAGCACAGATTCTGGTGGAATTTTGGTGGGTGCTATGTCGCATTAGCAAGACCCCCAAAGCACCAATACAGTGGAACCCCCCACAAGTGACCCCATTTTGCAAACTACACCCCTCAGGGAATTCATCTAGGGGTATAGTATACATTTCAAACCCCCAGGGGTTTCACCAATTTTGATACAACTGGGCAGTGAAAATGAAAAATTACATTTTTTTACACAAAAATGCAGTTCTAGCTCAAAATTTTTCATTTTCATAAGGTATGAAGGAGAAAAAGCACCCCAAAATCTGTGCCCCAATTTCTCCCGAGTATGGCAATGCCTCACATCTGACCAAAAAATACCAGTTGGGTGCATGGCAGGACTCAGAAGGGAAGGAGTGATTTTTGGATTTTGCAGCTCAGATTCTGGTGGAATTTTGGTGGGTGCTATGTCGCATTAGCAAGACCCCCGAAGCACCAATACAGTGGAAGCCCCCCACAAGTGACCCCATTTTGCAAACTACACCCCTCTGGGAATTCATCTAGGGGTATAATGTACATTTCAAACCCCCAGGGGTTTCACCAATTGTGGTACAACTGGGCAGTGAAAATGAAAAATTAAATTTTTTACACAAAAATGCAGTTCTGGTTCAAAATTTTTCATTTTCACAAGGAATGAAGGAGACAAAGCACCCCAAAATCTGTGCCCCAATTTCTCCCGAGTACGGCAATGCTTCATGTGTGACCAAAAAATGGCAGGACTCAGAAGGGAAGGAGTGATATTTGGATTTTGCAGCACAGATTCTGGTGGAATGTTGGTGGGTGCTATGTCGCATTAGGAAGACCCCCAAAGCACCAATACAGTGGAACCCCCCCACAAGTGACCCCATTTTGCAAACTACACCCCTCAGGGAATTCAACTAGGGGTATAGTGTACATTTCAAACCCCCAGGGGTTTCACCAATTGTGGTACAACTGGGCAGTGAAAATGAAAAATTTAATTTTTTACACAAAAATGCAGTTCTGGCTCAAAATTTTTCATTTTCACAAGGAATGAAGGAGACAAAGCACCCCAAAATCTGTGCCCCAATTTCTCCCGAGTACGGCAATGCCTCATGTGTGACCAAAAAATGGCAGGACTCAGAAGGGAAGGAGTGATATTTGGATTTTGCAGCACAGATTCTGGTGGAATGTTGGTGGGTGCAATGTCGCATTAGCAAGACCCCCAAAGCACCAATACAGTGGAACCCCCCACAAGTGACCCCATTTTGCAAACTACACCCCTCAGGGAATTCATCTAGGGGTATAGTGTACATTTCAAACCCCCAGGGGATTCACCAATTTTGATACAACTGGGCAGTGAAAATGAAAAATTAAATTTTTTTACACAAAAATGCAGTTCTGGCTCAAAATTTTTCATTTTCAGAAGGTATGAAGGAGAAAAAGCACCCCAAAATCTGTGCCCCAATTTCTCCCGAGTACGGCAATGCCTCACATGTGACCAAAAAATACCAGTTGGGTGCATGGCAGGACTCAGAAGGGAAGGAGTGATTTTTGGAATTTGCGGCTCAGATTCTGGTGGAATGAATGGTGGGTGCTATGTGGCATTAGCAAGACCCCCGAAGCACGGTGAAATTATGAACCTAATAATCCATAGATGTGTGGTATATTTTAAAACACTCCTTTATACATAGGCCGGGTTTGTCGGGGCAAGTGTCACACTGGAAAATAGTTTGCTTTCTTATTCCCTTTTTATAGCAAACTTTGCACCTTTTTTGTGTCCTGCCCTTTTTTCCAGTGGAGGGGATTTCTTCAGGAAAATGCTGCCCTGGTACAATACGGGGGCCAGTACTAGAAGTACTGGGGCCCTCTGCCTGCTGGTTCCCAAATATTAGGCTCTTTATGACTTCCTCTTGAAAGTGCATAAATGTCCCCCTCTGGCTGGTAGAACGGAATAGCACGTAAGCGTTATACAGTGCCATCTGGATGATATACACGGCCAGCTTCTTGTACCAGATTTTTGTTTTCCGCAGGGGACTGTACGGCTTCAGTACCTGATCTGAAAGATCCACTCCGCCCATGTACCTATTGTAATCCAGGATACAATTAGGTTTTGAGGTGTGGGTACTGGTACCTCGTACAGGGACGGAGGTGGTACTGTCTCCGTGAATTGTTGTCAGTATAAGGACATCCCTCTTGTCCTTATATTTGACCAACAACATATTTTCGGTGCATATTCCCCTGCTTTCACCCCTTCTCATTACTTGGGCAATGTGCGTTTTTGGGAGGCCTCTTTGGTTCTTGCGCACAGTACCGCAAGCTGCTGTACCTCTTGAACCAAGGGCCTTAAACAGGGGGATGCTGGTGTAAAAGCTATCCACATAGAGGTGATAACCTTTATCCAGGAAGGGGTGCACTAAATCCCAGACAATTTTTCCACTAACACCTACGAGGGAGGGGGGGCATTCTTGCGGTTCAATTCTTGAATCCTTCCCTTCATATACCCTAAACCTGTAAGTGTACCCTGAGGTGCTTTCACACAGCTTATACATTTTTATGCCATACCTTGCCCTCTTACTGGGAAGGTACTGGCGGAATTTAACCCTTCCTTTAAAATGTATAAGGGACTCGTCTATGCAAATGAATTTATCTGGGATGTACATCTCTTCAAATTTGGCACTGAAGTGATCAATGACCGGCCTGACTTTGAATAGCCGGTCAAAGGTGGGATCATCTCTGGGTGGGCACTGTGCATTATCGTTGTAATGCAAAAATTTAAGGATTAACTCAAAACGAGTCCGGGTTATGGCCATACGGTAAAGTGGGGTGCTGTACAGAACATCTGTACTCCAATATTGCCTAATTTCTGGCTTTTTTACTATGCCCATATGAAACACCAGACCCCAAAACGTCATCATCTCTACTGCATCTACAGGGGTCCACCTAGCAAATGATGACGTGGGGTTTTGAGCAATAAACTGCTGGGCATATAAATTAGTTTGGTCCACCATTAAATTTATAAAATCATCAGAGAAAAATAATTTGAAAAAGTCAATTTCTCTGAGACCTGTGGAATCAAATTGGATTCCTGGGATGGCCAAAAACTCAGGAACCTGGGGCTCAAAATTGTCTGGTGGTGGGGTCTATACGAGATCAATTATTGGGGGGGGGTCTCAGCTGCTCTACGGGGGCGTCTTTGAGGGGGTCCCTCATCACTAGAGGAGGAAGAGGAGCTTAAGATGAATCCTTCAAATTCCCCGCTTGCCTCACTGGCTGTGTCAGAGTCAGAGGCAAGCATGGCATATGCCTCCGCCGCTGAATACATTCTTCTGGATGACTGGGATGACATTTGGGATGACATTTGGGATGACATTTGGGATGCCATTTTTATTTTTGTGTTTCTGGTAGTGAAATGTTTCAACACGTGTATAGTGTAGGGGGGGTACAAACTTTATTTCAATGTAGTATGTAGTGTGTAGTGTGTATGTAGTGCAAAAAAAAAAAAAAGGTCCTGCGCCAAAAATTGAGCACAGATGTTGGTCAGTAACGTCCGTCACTGAACAGCGCTCAAAGGCAACAGGAATTTGATCAAAAAAATTTGATCAAAAAAAATTAAAAAAAGACCCCACAGCACCCTCAAAAAAAAAAAAAAGGTGATCAGTGATGCGACACTGATTACCAGTGAGGGGCAGCAGGTGCACAACCTTTGGTGCAACTGACAGTGCAACTGGCAGGTATATATAAAAAAAAAACCTCTGCACCCCCAAAAAGTTGCTGATCACCTCAGATATAGTGATCAGCACAAAAGGGGGGGGCAGCAGACACAAAATATAACACTCTCTATCACTCTCTGTCACTATCTCTCTCTATCTCTCTCTATCTCTCTCTATCTCTCACTATCTATCACTATCTATCACTCTATGACACTGCAGCAGCAGCACTGACAGTTATATATATAAAAAATAACCCCTGCACCCCCAAAAAGTTGCTGGGGGTGCACAAAAGGGGGGCAGCAGACACAAAATATAGCACTCTCTATCACTCTCTGTCACTATCTCTCTCTATCTCTCTCTATCTCTCTCTATCTATCACTCTATGACACTGCAGCAGCAGCACTGACAGTTATATATATAAAAAATAACCCCTGCACCCCCAAAAAGTTGCTGGGGGTGCACAAAAGGGGGGCAGCAGACACAAACTATAGCACTTTCTATCACTATCTCTCTCTATCTCTCTATCTCTCACTATCTATTACTCTATGACACTGCAGCAGCAGCACTGACAGGTATATATATAAAAAAAAACCTGCGCCCCCAAAAAATTGCTGATCAGTTAATTTATACTGATCAGCACAAAAGGGGGGGGGGGGGGCAGCAGTCAGTTGCACACGCAGTACAGCTGTATATATATAAAAAATATATAGCACAATCTGTCACTATCTCTCTATCTCTCTCTATCTCTCTATCTATCTCTCTATCTATAACTCTATCACACTGCAGCAGCACAAAATATAGCACTCTCTGTCACTAGCCCTCTCTATCTCTCTCTATCTCTCTCTCTCTATCTCTCTATCTATAACTCGAACACACTGCAGCAGCACAACACAGCACAGCACAACACAGGAAGTCACAAGAAGTAACAAGATCCAGGAACGCTACAAGCAGTGATCAGGTAAGTGTTTGCAAGGATCAGGTCAGTATATCGCGGCAGATAGGCACGGTGACCGCACTGCACGCAATTCCAGACCGGAATGGCGTCTGCAGTGCAGTCACCGTTAGTTTAAATCACCCTCCATGGCTGTGATTGGTTCGTCGGTCCGACGAACCAATCACGGCCTTTGGGGGCGGGTGGGGTGAGGTGGGGTGACACCAGTGTCACCCTTACACCCCGTGGTGATTGGTGCTGTACTTTACAGCACCAATCACCACCGATCCCTGTGTCACCGGCGAACGTTATTCGCCGGTGACACAGAAAACGCTGTAATTGGCTGTTCACACTGAACAGCCAATCACAGCGATCGCCGACGGGGGGCGGCATCGCAGCCCCCCCTGGGCATGCAGGGACATGTCTGCTGTCAGGGACAGCAGACATGTTTAAACTGTCACCGCGTCTATAGACGCGGTGACAGTTTAAAGCCATGACGTACATTTACGCCATGTGTCGGGAAGTACATCCCGGCCATGACGTAAATGTACGTCAAATGTCGGGAAGGGGTTAAGATTAGACTGCGCATGCGCTCATCCCATTCCTAGCTGTGCGGCTCTGCGCAGCGTGAGGATGTAAGAGGTCCTGCTGCACAAGCCCAATGCCGGCACCACCACTAGGCAGCTTTAGGCATTTGCCTAGGGCGCCGGCCACTGGAGGGTGGAAGATGGAGTAGGTTCCCCCCCTTGATGATATGGAGGTGAGCGGTAAGGTAACTGTCTCCCCCCATAGAGCTACTTCGCAGCTGCTGCTGCATAGCCCGCCCCCCACACCCCCATGGAGTGTCTCATTAATCACTGCATGCACTGTCTCCTGCAGTGCACGCACACACCCCGTATCCTTCCGTATCCTTCCGTGTCCTGGAGTGCTAACTCTCTTCCCCTAACCCCCCCTAGCCCGATCTCCCCTAGACGTGCCGTAACTCCCGGAACATCCCCCTGCACACCGCATTGCCCGGTCCCCCCAGCTGCGCCGCAACTCCTCCCGGGACACCCCCCCTGGAGCGGGTGAACACCGGGATGCCCACCCCCCCACCTGGGGCACTCTGCTGGCCTGCACCGGACCTGCACAAGCCACACCGCCCAGCACAGCTGTGCATCCCGGCGCACATGCCCACCCTGTCCAGCTCCCGGCCGTACCCGCCCATGTAAGTAAATATGCAGGGCAGCCAGTGCATTTTTTATTAGGGAAGCTGCACTACATCATAACACTATGTACCCCCTATATGCCATACTACATCATTACACTATATACCCCCTATACCCCGCACTACATCACTTCACTATATACCCCCTAAATTCCTCACTATGTCAGCACACTATATACCCCCATATGCAGCTCCTAATCACTACAGTAAATCCCCCCTATACCCTGCACTACATGATTGCACTACACTCCCCACAATAACAGATCCTTGTACTACCCTCCACATGTCCTTACCATGTTGAAGTCTTCTCTCTGTCCTTCTGAAGTCAACCCTGTGACATGGTAGAGTAGAAGGAGGCAAGGACCCATGAGTGAGCTGGACAGAGCAGGGCTTGGTCCTCCAGCTGGGACAGAGTAGGGCAGAGGATACTGATCTGCCTGAGGTGGGGCTTGCTCCTGCATCCTGGGAAAAAGCAGGATAGAAGGGAAGCGGGGACTGGCTGAGAGGAAGAAGGGGGCGGTGCTTAGTCTTAGAGCCTGAGAAAGAGTAGGATAGAAGGCAAGCAGGGACTGGCTGAGTGAAAGAAGAGGGTGGAGATTGGTCCTCCAGCAAGGGACAGAAAAAGGAACAGTGAGTGGCTGAGGGGAAGAAGAGGGTGGTGCTATGCCTTTGGCTGTGAAAGCTCATGAATGTGGGGATTGGCGGAGAGAAAGAAGGGGGTGGGGCTTGGTCCTCCAGCCAGGACAGTGCAGGATATAGAGAAGCAGGGATGGGAAGAGGAAAATAGTGTGTCAGCCACGAGAGAGCAGACCAAGGAACTGATTCACATAAATTTGCTGCTTAGTGAGCCATCTAACTCTGCCGCCCCCCACTGCAATGCAAACATCCCAACTGCATTGTGAATGGATGTTTAGCATAAATATCCATATGCATGGGAGTGTTCAGGGGCAAAATCATTTGACAGTCGCTGACCATAGAATGATTTTTCCCCTGTTCGCAAAATATAAGACAGTCTTGACTGACCTGCATTTGCATCGTTTTGCTCCGAGAACAGGACGGGCACTGATGTCAGTCGCCTGCGCTGGAAATCATTGACCAGCCTGCATTCACATTAGGATGCCCAGCATTTTCCTGGGTGCACCCACCATTTTTGGGGGGACACCAAGCGTTTCCTGGGGTATGCACAAAAACAGTGGGTGCACCCATCCGCTGTGTAAGTTGCAAAAGGCATCCACACAGCAGTATTCGCTTATACACATGCATATAGCGAAAACATCGTTGCCCAGTGCGAATGCTCCGGGAAACAATCAAACGTAAATCGGGCCCCAAGTCCAGGGCTGAAATGGGCTGGTCTGGTCCTATGGACTGGAAAAAGCGGGGTAGAGGGAAAGACCCCCTCCAATCCGGGTTCCGCCCTTTACATTCCACTGAAACTGCCCTGACCAAACTCACTAACGATTTACTATTGGCTAAATCCAAAGGCCTCTTCTCTATCCTCATCCAGCTTGATCTGTCGGCAGCCTTTGACACTGTTGACCACCCTCTCCTGCTCAACACCCTCCGCTCCTTTGGCATCACTGGCACGGTCTTCTCCTGGTTCACCTCATACCTCTCCGATCGCTCCTTCTCTGTCTCCACTCCGAGCTCCTCCTCTCCTACTACCCCGCAGCCAGTCGGTGTTCCCCAAGGGTCAGTCCTTAGCCCTCTCCTCTTCTCCCTCTACACCCCCTCTCTGGGCACCCTCATCAGCTCCTATGGTTTTCATTACCACCTTTATGCTGATGATACCCTAATCTATCTCTTCTCCCCCGACCTATCCCCATCACTCCTGTCCAAGGTCTCCGAATGCCTCCTGGCCATCTCAGCTTGGATGACCCAACGCTTCCTGAAACTAAACATGGCTAAAACTGAACTTCTAATCTTCCATCCCCCGAACATCCCCTCTTCTCCCACTATCTCCATCAGCATTGGTGAAACCGAGATCACCTCCACCGACCAAACGCGCTGCCTCGGTGTCATCATTGACTCCTCCCTCTCTTTCACCCCCCACATTCGTGCTCTCTCACAGTCTTGCCGCTTTCATCTACGCAACATCTTACGCATCAGACCATTCCTCTCGACTGACACGACCAAAATTCTCATTCACTCTCTTGTCATCTCCCGCCTTGACTACTGCAACATCCTTCTCTTTGGGCTACCTCTCACCCGCCTCGCACCTCTCCAAACCATTCTTAACGCTGCTGCTAGGCTCATCTTCCTTTCCCGCCGCTCTACCTCCGCCTCCCCCCTCTGTCTATCTCTTCACTGGCTCCCCATTCCTTTCCGAGTTCTCTTTAAACTCCTCACCACCACCTACAAGGCTCTCTCCTCCTCCACCGCTCCTTACCTCCCTTCACTGATCTCTATCCACACTCCCTCCCGTCCTCTTCGCTCCATCGCTGACCGCCAACTGACCTTTCACCTAATCACCTCCTCCCACTCCCGTGTCCAAGACTTCTCTCGCGCTGCCCCCTGCACAGGAACAACCTCCCGCCCCCATCAGGCTTTCTGATTCCCTTACCTCCTTCAAGCGCTCCCTCAAAACCCACTTTTTTTGACTAGCCTATCCCTCCTCCTAACCTCTTTTGATCCTCCTATCCTGCCTCCGTTCCCCTCCGTTCCTACTTATCCTGTTGTTTTTCGTTCGTCCACCCACCTATTTTTAGTATGTTAACTCTTATGAGTAGGGTCCTCCTGCCTCACGTACTCACCCTACCTCTTTACCTCACATGTCCTCCTGTCCTGTTCTTCCCTTCCTCTACTTCATCTTCAGTCTCCTCGACAATTTTGACACCTACTTCTGAACTGATGCTGATTTTATTTCTACCAGCTATACCCCTATTTATACTGTATTTTTCAACACACCCTGTACGTTACCTTGTAATTTGTTTTTTGTTTGCTATGTACGGCGCTGCGGACACTTTGCGGCGCCTTATAAATAAACGTACTACTACTACTACTGAATGGAGCTGGCATGGTCCTATGGATTGTTTGGAGCATGACACAAGAAGAAAGGGGCGGTTCTGTCCTTTGGTAGCCCATTTCTCTAAATGACCCTGTGCAGAGCACCTCACTTTGCTTGTGACCCCAGAGCTTTGATTGTCGTATATGAGTTTGCATAGCTTGCCTATGCCTAGGGCCTCCGCTCACCTGGTCCCAGAGCAAAATAGTTTGAGAACCCCTGGTATAGACAGTTTATTGTAGATCTTGTTTACCAAACATGATAAGAAGGACAGGACATCTCTATACAATCTTGCAGATTTTTTCAAATACATTTTATTAATGAGATGCCATGGATACAAGGATGAAAGACGATCAACGCAATATTGGAGAACCTACTGTACGCAGAGGTTCTAAAACATGGACCAAATATGCACAGTCAACACAATATAGAGGCATCTCTTTTGTTTTTAAGGGTGATAATATACTTAAAGACAATAGAAAAATAATGCTAATAAACAGTGAAAAATAAAGAAAATACTGTTATAAGCTACAGAAACCATGAAGAAAAAGAATTAAAGAAAATTAATGGAAAAGTAAAGGAGGGTGAAAAAGCAGAAGAGAAGAAAATCAAGGAAGACGAAGAAAAATGGCAGGGAAGGGGGGGCCGGAATGGAAGAGCTCCTACCCGACTGGCCTAGACCAACTCACCAGGAAATCAGATCCCTTGTGTTTAGTCGAAGGCTGGGGGTACATTAAAATACATGGTCCAGGGTTCCCAGACCTTGATAAATTTTGTGGAAGAGCATTTTAAGATACTAGTTATGTACTCCATCGAATGGATATGCCAAATCTTAGCAGTCACCTCGGCC
Organism: Crinia signifera; assembly: GCF_055691185.1. NCBI lineage: Eukaryota > Metazoa > Chordata > Amphibia > Anura > Myobatrachidae > Crinia > Crinia signifera. The sequence goes on from NC_139217.1 coordinate 242,061,379, forward strand.
AGTGGCTGAATAGCTGGAGACCTCCAGTGACCCGCTATACAGGTTCTGGCCGCCAGAACCATGTGAGTGAACAATTTGTTCTGAGCACAAGTTGCTTCTGGGATATCCATAGAGAGGAGAAAATAGCCAGCTTCAAATGGAATTCACAAAGATAAAATAGAATTAGCTAAGGCTGCCAGCTCCTGCCATAGAGGGGCCAAAACTGGGCAGTCCCACCAGATATGCAGAAAAGCGCCATCCGAGTTTTTACATCTCCAGCATAGGGGGATATATCTGCATTCATTTTATTAAGCCTAACTGGGACATAATACCATTTATAGAGTAGTTTATATGCATTTTCTTTCAGCCTTACACATATCGAACTAGAGGCAACGTTAGAGTAAATGTCAGACCATTCATCATCTTCCAGCGTTACCCCTAGGTCAGATTCCCAAGCCTTCACATATGAGGCTCTAATATTAGAAGTCTGAGGTAATAGAGAAAGATGTAAAATTGATATAAGGCCTTTTGCGGATGCTTTACGAAAAACTAAGTATTCTATTGAGGTGAGTGGCCTAGCAGTGACTTGTGTATTAACTGAGGAATTCAAATGTCTGAGTTGGAGCTATTGAAAGAAATATTTCTGAGGGATAGGGTGGGTTTTTTGGATGTCTGCAAAGGTGGGGAAGGTTGAAGTTTGAGAGATGTCATTAAGGAATCTAATCCCATTTTTCCACCAGCTACTAAATGATCCTGGGGAGCAACCCAGGCGAAAATTTGGGTTATCAAATAGAGGGATCAGAGGGCTAGGGGAGGGAGCAAGATTAAATTGTTTATTGGCAGTGTCCAGGATATATAGAGAATGAGAAATTACCTGGTGGGCTCTTGTATTCTTGGGACAGACCGATCAGGGTAACCATAAAAGTAAAGAAACTGAATGGAGTTTGAGCTCTTGAGATTCAATCCCTACGGAAACCCTCTCAGAGTTAGATCTATTCCAAAGGACGTGTAGATTGGATGCAATCGCACAAGACCGTGTGTTCAGATTATTGGTATATACCTATTCGGCCGCCCAATTCCATTTATTTACAGACCATATAGGAAAATGAGTTATAGGGGTGTGCTACCACTGACAAATATATTCAAGGAAAAAAGAAAGAAAAAGATTTGTCGTAGTGTGGTGCACCAACAAGAAAATGTAATCATAAAACATAACTTTTATTCATTTATATTTAAAGCAAGCGAAATATTAAAAGAAAACACTCATAAACAGACAGGTGACGGGTAGTGTGTGTTAAAACGAAACACGTGCGGACGTGCCGTGTGTGCTCCACTTTTTTATATTCAAAAGTTTTAAGTCAGACAAGATTAGTACAGCTCATTGCCTAACATAGGGATTTATATTGATTCTTTTAAACAGATACTTTTTTATATATATTTGTTGCTATAAGAGCAGGTTCTACAACATTGTATCCTTAGGTTCAAAGTGAAATTGGTAATTTGTACCGAAATATATTGGGTGTATCTTTCACCCAGTATCATTATACTCCACTTAGCTCTGTGTGTTCTTACTGTCTTTAACCGTGTAGGTAAATAGTGAAAGGATTATACTGTATTCTCGCATGAGTGGGTGTTAAGCTAGGTAGTTATATATCAATTATTCTTATGCATACAGTCTCTGCGATTTATAAATAAATGTTAATTATTCACATACACCAGGCCAGTTGGAGCCAGTATTGATGAGGTTAAGTTGGGTGTGGTATAAATCACCGACAGTCGGGGTTCCGACAGTCATTACTCAGACGTCGGAATCCAGAATGCACAGCAGGGGGAGTGCAATGAAGCCCCTTGCGGGCTCGCTGCGCTCGCCATGCTGCGGGCACGGTGGCGAGCTGCACTTGCCACCTATTTTATTCTCCCTCTATGGGGGTCGTGGACCCCCACCGGGGAGCAGTCGGGATTCCGACGTCGGAGGAATTACTGTTGGAATCCCGACTGTCGGGAAGCCGTCCGGCACCCGTTAAGTTAAACTACTGCAGCAGGCTCCACTGGTAAAAGCCTCTGCCAGTATCACTCTCAGCAGGTAAGTATACTATTGATTCCTCCCCACAGGTATAGACAGTACTGATATTAAATATTTAGGCTGCCTTAAAGCACATAGCGACACAATGAGCGGACGGAGCCCTGAAAAGGGCTGTAGCCAGGATAGCTGTCGCTGTGTATCAGATATTGAAAGGAGCACGGAGCACACACAGTAAGTTGCGTCCACACAGCTGAGATGCCGAGCACGCGCTTTCGCTAACCGCTTCTTCAAGTCCAAAGGACGCACTGAGCTAATCCCGATGCTAAGTAATATGAATTTAAATTTGGGACCCCGAAACCACCACCCAAAGAGCGTCTCTGAATTACTAAACGACTTACTCTGGGCTTTTTTTTTGACCAAATAAAGTCCATAATATTTTTTTGAAGAAGTCTAAAGATACACGTGGGAACGCAGATCGGCAGGGTTTGAAAATAATAGAGTAGTTGTGGTAATACATTCATTTTATTGGCATTAACCCTACCGATCCAGTAAACATGATATGCTCCCCAGTCAGCTAGATCTTTATGTAAACGAGCAATTAGTTTAGGATAATTAGCCTGATAGAGTTGTTGGTAGTTTTAGTAATAGCGACACCCAAATAGGTGAGCTGTCGCCTATTCCAGCGGATGTCATAGGTCGACTCCAGTGCATCCTTAATGTGTTGTGGAACATAAAGGTCTAGGGCCTCTTACGGAAAAGATGAGGGAGGGAGCTAGCTGGGTCGGTGATTGTTAGTAGGATGTCGTCCGCATCCTACTAACAAGATTCCTTTTATATTGAGGTTGGCTCTTATGCGTGCTGAGAGAGGCTCAATTGAATATGAGTGGGACAGCCTTTTTTTAACTGTAATATAAATATGTAGCTGAAGTTCTAGTATAAAGTCTCCTCTGCACCTTCATTTTAATAGCCACAAAAGAATTTGTCTATCTTTTGTTTTAATAGCTAATGTAGCACAATCCAACAGTTACAGAAGCTTGTGGATTTTACAAGTATACCCAGCACTTACATTCCCTTATGAATAATTAACTTAGAGTTTTTACTATGATGTTTCCAATGACTATTTTTCAGCTGCCTATAATCTAAATCTCATAGCAATTCCCAGGGGCATTTTAAGAGAGGAGGAGGCAGCCGCCTTGGCTGGCCCCCCACCTCTCTGCCGGGAGCAGCGCAGGGAGTAGTAGGGTCTGAGCACTAGCGCACTCAGACCCTACAGAGCATGAGCGAACCTTTGCTACTTTGTGTAGTCTGAGCACCACACCATTATATTAATGATTTCGGCAGTGCTCCTGCTCCCGCCACTGGTAAGTATTACAAAATTACAAAATGGTTGCGTTATGCAGACCCAGAGGGGCCCACACCATGCATACTGTGCCCATTTTGGCAATACTTAACCTCTGGAGTCCAGCGATGACAGCAATCCATTATAGATATGCCACTGGCTATTCAGAACATTCCTGTGTTAAGTAAGTTCTGCAGAATGGCTGCCACATGTGTGGTCAGCAGACTGCACATGCACAGTAGCATTGCAGAGGCAAGGCCTGTTTTATCTATAATACCCCTTTCATATCGCACTATGCACCTGGGTTATTGCTGGGTTGGTGGTGTATGGACCCAATCAGGTGCAGAGTGAAAGCAACACAGTTTATAACCTGGTCTCCAACCCAGTTATAGAAGGGATAAACCTGGGTCACCTTCTGTATAATAAGACATCCAGGTTTAATGTGAAAGCACCAGACCCAGATCAGACCCGGGATCTTGATCGTGGGTCCAACCTGGCTTTACAATGTGAAAGGGGTATAACTTTCCTACACCTCAGAAGCCCCAGTATATAGGATAGCCCTTACTGACAGCCGTGTGCCCCCTGTGGATATCTGCATGTAGATGAGGGATTTAATGCGGGACAGGATAGGCAAAGCACTGGAGTGGGGATGTAGCTGCATGATGACTCCCCAGATCTCTAAGTCAGTGATCCAAGGAATCTAAAGTAACAAAAACATAACATGTAACTGTTTTTTTGACTCCTTGGCCACTGGTTTAGATATCAGAGGACTCATTAACCTGATGGTCAGGAACATGGAGCTGCACCCCATGCTCAGAGGTGCCGAAAGGGGTGGTACTAATTACCCAAGCCCAGGTCTGCTGGGGGGCCCAGTGGGACCCCATTACCTGACAGCAGCATCTGCTGTGTGCTGGGCTGCAGATGGGTCAGGCAGGTGTGTAACCCCTTGAGTACAAACATCTGTGAGAGATGTGCAAAATATCTGCTAAAAATGCCAGCGTTGCTCACATTTGTTTTATCAATTCAAATAAAAAATTTTGGCTAAAAAAAGATTATATATCCTATATAAAGTAAACATTACAGGCCATTATGATGAATAAACATGTTTTCTTGGCAATTTTCACATCAATTTTGACAAATTCACTTACCACTCAAAGGGTTATTCTAAGGATGCATGGCCATGCCTCCATTAATTAGACCACACCCCATGAAAACTACCAGGCTCTGTACTGCCCTTCCCATGCTGAGGTTGTCAGGACCCATTTTGGGGTCGGGACCCAAAGATTGAGAACTGTTGCTCTATATTTTCAAATTCTATTTAAGTACAGTACGATTATATGTTAGCACTATTCACAAATCACCAACACACAAAAATACATTTTCACTGAGATTTCCTTTTGCACAGTGGACCTAATTCCTGTCTTTATGCATCTGGTATACGACACAGCAATACATATCAAATAACAGGAACACCAATAGAATGATAAGCACTTCATAGATCACAAGGGGTCGTTACCATGAGACCCAGTACAGGGGGGGGGGGGGTAAATACAGCTAATGGATTATGGGCCTTATTCTAGTTCACTCTTTCTGACAAAATCCTTCTTAGATGGACATAAACACGGGGACTGCAGGGGGGCAGATGTAAAATGTGCAGAGAGAATTTGATTTAGGTGAGTTATTTTGTTTCTGTGCAGTGTAAATACTGGCTGCTTTATTATTACACTGCAATATAGATCTCACTTTGAAGTAAAACCCCACCCAAATCTAATTCACTCTGCACAAGTAACATCTGCCCCACCTGCAGTGCACATGGTTTTGTCCATTAAAGAAGGATTTTGTCAGAAAGAGTGAACTAGAATAAGGTCCTATGTAACATATCAAGCATGGAGTTGTATGGGTGGCCAATAATCTCAGCACTCAAGTGGCAGGGGTTTCAATCAGACTAAACTGGAGTGGGTCAGTTTGAGAGGGCCTTGGGAAATATTGTGCTCCCTCTCCATCTGTCACATATGTATGCCATGAATGCCAGCATACTAGAGGGGAAGTTGCCATATACTGTAGGAGTATGTGGTCAATTCGGTTTCCATGAGGAAATGAAAATTTGTTTTAAGGATAAAATTCAATAATGTCGGGGAGGCAGATTGCTTCCATTGTTGAGCTAGAGTGGCGCAGTGATGAGAATATGGCCTAAAACATATCTGTGTTCTGGTGGGATAGTGGGGGGGGGGGGGGGGGGAAACATGGAGTAATGCAAAAGCAGGTTTGGGAGAAACATTCGTCTTGAGTACTGTATTGATCAAGGTAAATACTTAATTCCAGTATTTCAATATCACTGGACAGGACCAGAAGATATGGATAATGTGGCCAACATTGCCGCATAGTCTTCAGCACATATTAGAACAAGAGGGCTAAAATGTATGGAGGCATTGGGGGTCAGATATAGTCTGTTTAGCCATTTATTCTGCATTTCAGTGTGGTTGAGGCATCTGGACATGACATAGGATAATTGGAAAATCTTTCGCCATTGGGCGGGGGAAACAGACCTTATCAATCTCTAGTGGCGCAATGCAGCTTCAGAAGAGGCTCCCCTAGGTGTCACCTACACCTTGGATGATAATGTGGAAAAAAAATTGAATTTGGGAGAGACTCCTCAGGAGGCGCATAAGATGTTAATATGATTCATACAGTTGGTGAATAAATAAAAATTAAATAAACACGGAATAAAAATATACAATTCTGGTGTGACTCCTTGTGTGCAGTGTGTTCTTTCTTTTAAACAGAGGATAATTTGTGACGGTGACTCTTAGAAGTATTGTGTTCCGTAATACATGAAAAAAGTGAAAACATGGAAAAAAACAAGAGATTAGGTGGATACGTGAACAACCAAAAAAATATACAGTATATGTGGATGCAAAACTTTTTAAGTTTGATGGGCGTACCCAACTCACTCAAAGGAAGCGTATTTTCACACCTGTAACGGTTTCTTTGATTCCTGGTTGGTGTATACTTTTCTCTTTCAGTTTCTTTTTGTGGTTGATCCGTGGCAGTATACTCCAGTGATATAGAAATAAATAAAAATAGAAAATGTGTAGATTCCGTTATGATATAATTAAACATATAGCTGAATATTTTTATGCGTAGGGTGAGTGTGATTATTCCTGAGGCGTACCGAAAACTCATAGTATATATATGCAGGTAAACATATATACATTTCTTTACAAAACTCAAGGGATTGTGTATTGTTGATAATCTGCGTACCTTAACTCACATGAGGTTGGTAAAGCGAAATCCTATAAAGGTTTCTTTTTCCTCCTTGGGGAAATGGACCTGCCCAAGTCCAGTTCCCATTTCTTTTGGGCCCCGGATTTAGGTGACTTACCAGGGGTTATCAGAATTGTGTACCCAAAAGATATTTCTCCTCTGGATGCAGAAAAGAAGGGTCGGGTGAGTAGTGTCTGTGAGAGTGTGTCCGGAGAAATGGTAATAGGTGGAAACGACTTCCACCAATGTGCTATTTGGGGGTAGTGGAGGTGTTCCAAGAAGGGAATGGAGAATTTCTGTTGTAAGAAGGGTATTAAAAAGTTTCTGTCTAAAATGTCTCCTAATAGAGAGACGCCAAGAGATTTCCATCTGTTCAGATTCAGGTCAGAAATGAGTCTTGCTATGGTGGTGATGGGTATGTTAGATATGGTGCATGCCGAGGAAGACATGGAAACGGACAGTTTATCCCAGATTTTTAGAGACTGTGTAGATGGAAGTAGAGTGAAGTGGTTTGGTCTAAAAGGCTTAGGGATCCTTAACAAGTTAGCCAGTGGGAAGGAGGGGGAAGAGGCTTGTTCAAGATCTACCAATCCCATCGGTGATTCAGTATTGGTGTAATATTTATGGGAGGCCAGGAAGCAAGCTTCTTGATAGCGGTATAGGTCGGGAAGGTTTAATCCACCCAGGGCTCTAGGCAGTACCATTCTGGAGTGAGCCAGAGTAGGGTGTTTGGAAGACCATATATACTTAGATAGAATGGAAGTACATGTTTGCATAGATTTTTTCAGAAAATTGTATGGGATCGTGCGGAACAAATACATAAGTTTGGGGAGAAGAGACATTTTGAAGGCAGCCATACGGCCTAACCATGAAACATCGTATGCTAGCCAAGATTTAGATAGAAAAGCAAAAAATTCCCAAGGCCAAAAACCAAGGGAAAGTAACAGGCACTTAGCAGGAAGTGTTTTTCAGGGTGTTAGCTGCTGCTCAAAAGGGGGGGTAGTCAGTCCCCACCACAAGAAAACACAAAGACCAATCACGCCGAAGCGTGTGAGCAGCGCTAAATAAGGGTGACACACCAAATTGCAATGTAATAATTTTTTTACTTGTAATAAATGAAAAGCATATAATAAAGTACAATACAAAAATTCACAATAAAAACAATATAGGTACCATAAGAACCGATTCTTCACGTCACAAGCTGGGGTGAGCGTGACTGTATTAAGTCCAGTGTAGGACAGGGGATATAAACCATATAATGAATGGAAAAGGGAAGGGAGTGGGCATTTGATCACAGGTAAGTGCACATTACCATTTGGTGGACGATCTGTTACGAAACCACGGGTGGTAGTTGGAATCCTCACCCACCTGCCCCAGGCAAAAACCCCCACGCCACCCGCCGGGGGGATGGTGCGGACGATACTGCGGTGGGCGATACTGTGATGTAGCACGTGGGGGGTGTGCGGGCAATACTGCGGCGGGCGATACTGCAGAGCTGAAATCCCCCCAGCGGGGGGCGGGCGACGCGGGGCGGCAGCGTTGATTCACGGGCAGGAAATTATACTAAAGGTCCTCAAGTAGTGGACCAGTCCTGGCGAGGAGCCTGGGGTCGCTTCGACTCTGGGGGGCGTACAACCGCGATATCCCAGTCCATCAGGAGCTTAATGCCAGCGTCGAGGGAGGCAATGGAATATGTGGATTCTTCGTAGGAGACAATCAACTTGACTGGGAACCCCCAGCGGTACCGGATGTCATGGGATCTGAGTGCAGTAGTAATGGGGGCAAAGATGCATCTTTCAGCAATGGTTACTTCAGTATTTTTCGACTCACTTGCCGCTCTAAAGATGCATTCCTTGACGGTGAAGAAATGAACCCATAGGAGGGTGTCTTTAGGTAGGTCAGCAGAGACTGTCCATGGCCTAGGGAGACGGTGGATACGATCAATCAGGAGCTCCTTGATGTTAGCAGTGGGAAGGAGTTTACGGAATAGGGTATTGGCGTATTCTTCTAATTCTGAGTTAGAGACCGAATCAGGGATACCTCTAATCTTGATTTTATTGCATCTGGACCTGTCCTCAAGATCTGCCAGTTTGGTTTTGATTTGCTCCAGGTCTTGTTGTTGACGATAATCGGAAGATATCAGGTCATTATGTGAGGCAACAAGCTCCTCCATCTTGCATTCGAGGTGATTAGTGCAGCCACCAATAGCAACCAATTTGATCTTAACTTCATAAGTTTTTAGGTCTTTAGACAGTTCTGTCTTAAAAGCAGCTTAGAGCTTTTACCATTACAGGGGCATCGGAGTCGCAGTGAACTCCCGACATTTCAAAGGGAATATTGGAGCAGCTTGACAACGCAGGGTCAGGGGCTGCAGACGTTCGGGGGCTGCATTGTAGTGGAGGGGTTTGTGTGGGTTTCTGAGGGGAGAGGGAGACCCTGGACAGCACAGAGTCATAACAAAGGCATAACAGAGATGGAGGCACCTTTGGTATAGCAAGAGTCCCCATGGGCACCAGGAGGCAGTATAGGGGGTTCACACCAGCAAATATGTTACATGTAGGTTAATAGAGATGAGTTGCAGCTGGTATATTAGAGCATCCCAGCAAATAATCTGGGGTTATGGTAGTGCGGACCCACCAGAGCAATGGGGGGCAGGATGTCTGGGCAAGCAGTGACTTACAGTGAATATGGAGAGGGTTCAGGAGTGTAAAAGCACCTCGCCAGCACCTATAGGAATGGAGGGCTGTGTAGATGCTCTGCCCAGAGGACAGGGCAGCCAAGGGCATCCACAGGCACACACAGGCTGGCAAGGCAGAGCACAGGGGCCAAGCATTCCAGCACTGTCCCTGCTCCCCAGACTGACCTGCAGCAGGACCTTCACTTCATCACTAGGAAGTCTCAGTTGTGGGGCCAGGATCCGTCCAGGTGTTGGCGGGGCCGAGCGGCAGGACTGGGGGCTATCTCTGAAAAGCCCCAGGTAGGATGGGCACCAGTATTGCCAGGGGAGCCGCAGATGGATCCCTGAGGATCCCGAGAGCGGCCAGAGTTAACCGCTGCACCTTCTGAAATTGAGGCCCTGGCTCCAGCAGAAGTGCTAGGCCACAACCCACATGGAGACACGCTCCCTGGCTCCGTGACCTGCACCTCCGGGCACAAGGGGGTCCGATCGGGAGGCACAGAGGTAAGAGGGGATGACAGGAGGCGGGGATACCCTGATTTTCCTCCAACAATGCGGGAGCTCAGTAGAAGAGCTGCCGCATACAATGGGTGCCAAGCCATGCCCCTTTAAAACGTATTTTAATAAATTTTAATTCAAACAAAATTAACATTAGTAAAAAAAATATATAGTTATACATCGGAACAACAACCATCACCATTGGAACATTGGGCCTTAGTCTAGTTTACTCTTTTTGACAAAATCCTTCTTAGATGGACAAAACCATGTGAGAGAATTAGATTTGGGTGGGGTTTTACTTCAAAGTGAGATCTATATTGCAGTGTAAAAAAATAACTCACCCAATTCTAATTCTCTCTGCACATTTTACATCTGCACCACCTGCAGTGCACATGGTTTTGTCCATCTAAGAAGGATTTTGTCAGAAAGAGTGAACTAGAATAAGGCCCATTGTGACCTTCGCTACTTCACATTTTTTAGGTGACTCTCTGGGCTGTAGAGGAAAAGTAAGGGGTAATTATTTACATTTCCGGACTTGTCTTCTAATGTCTGCAGCCAAGCAGGTAGAAACCAGGAAGCAAATGGACCAGATGTCCTTCTGAGATCAGTAACTGCAGGAAGATCTCCCTGCAGCCACAGTGGGCTTTTTGACTGGTCTTATCAGATGTGACCATGTCAGGGGAAGCCCAGACTGGTGTGGTTGCATCTGAGGTTATCATTCCAGGCAAGTGGTTAAGGGCAGGCCTATGATTACACAGACTGGACACAGTAGTAGCTACGCAGCCACCATGTTTTTGCATGTACAGGCTCACTGTTGATGGCAAATAAATGACTATGACAGCTTTGATAAAGCTGCATATCTGGACACAGTGAAACACCCTGGACTTTCTACCACCCTTGGTCCTAAAACATCATTGCATTGGGTACTTATGTAGTATCTGGGCGTCCGATTTAGAAATCGGATCGGATCGCATCGCATGCGACCAAATCGTATGCGATGCGATGGTCAAGATTTTTCAATAGGATTCAATGTTAAAATGGTCTGAGTCCATTTTAACATAGAATTCAATGGGAAAAAGGGGTCCTTTTCCTTTCCCGACTATCCAAGTGGGCATGGAGTTGGATATAAACCTGTGGCGAGCGTAGCGAGCCACCGAGCCCGAAGCGTGGCGAGCGGACACAGAATACTTTTTAAGAAATATGCGTTCGCTCGCCACGCTTCGGGCTCGTTGGCTCGCTGCGCTCGCCACGCTATATAAAATCAACTTTATGCCCACTTGGATAGTGGGGAAATGAACAGGACCTTCTTAACATTGAATCCTATGCAAAATCGCATCGAATCGCATCGCATCGCATCTGATTGTATGCCTTAAGGTAAGGCATACAATCACAAAATCGGCAGCCCAGATACTACATAAGTACCTTGCATTGCCACGCACACCGAACCAGCCCTTTATTTTGTGCTCATCAGGTACGCCTTTCATACCTGGGACATATGGTACCATAAAAAGCAACAGAGGTCCATGTGAGCACTTACCTGATAAAAATGAATTTGGGCCACAGACCTATCATCCAGTGAGCTTTGAACTGGGGCAAAATAGGAATGGACACTTTCCCAATCTACCTTGGACTTTGACCATATGGGTGAATATTTTATGAAATCCAGACTACAACTGTTAAACCATGTAAAGCCTTTGTAAAGCTATAGTAAGAAGGGGAAATGTTGTCAACAACCTAGAAAGTAACGTCCACAATTATTTATTTGTACATACCACAATGAGTTACTCAGTGTGACACTGGAGAAGGCAGGAGAGTGGGACTTAAGAAAGGTCTGTGACCAGACTTAATCGTTGACTGCAAACCCACTGTCATGTACTGAGTAACTTGTTGTGGTATGTACAAATGAATTGATGTCTGAAAGCAAAAGACCGGCGAGTAAACCCATTAATGACCTGCATAACTTCGAAGCACCTGGGATACTGGGACTTTCTGGCTTTATGGCACCCCAGCTGATGGTAAAAATATAGGGGAGTGCTGTCCTATATATATGGACATATATATGTGTTCTGGCATTCCCAGATCCTGCTACCAGGTATATTCCCGCATTCCCGGATTCTGCCATCCGTCAACATATTCCAGCATCCCTGGATACTGCCATTGCTATATATTCCTGTATCCATTCCTGGCCACTCAGACTCCAGCTTCTGTAACAGTCTACTCCAATCCTGTGCCTGTAAGCGCCAATACAAGTTTAACTTTCATTACTTCACCAACGTAATACACCTCTACAGGACTATCTAGTATCCTCCACTGCCCACCACGGTCACAACTGGGTCCTCAAAACACACAGGTGTGACAGTCAGGAAGAAGGGAGCATATGTAGGTCTTCACTAACATCAAAACATTTCATGGTGAGAGAAGTAAGTGCTACTGGGCAGTAATAATTTAAACAGGAAGCCATTGATTTCTTGGGTATGTGCACAATGGTTGATGTTTTAACGGAAGTTGGAACCATCGACTGATCCAGGGAGAGATTGAAGATGTTAGTAAACACTACTGCCAGTTGCTCAGCACACACTCTGAGAACACTACCTGGGATTAGGGATGGCCATCGACCATCGATGATTTGAAATCATCGATGGTTCATGGCCGATGTCGAATACTTTAGCCATTGATGGGGGAGAACCAGATGGTTTCCCTCCATCGATGGAACAGCAAAACGATGTTTCGCTTTATTTTATTTTTTTTAAGCCCCCCGACACCCGCGAAGCCATGCCCCATGTTTTCATTGGCCCACAGGCCAATCAAACAAACACAAAAATATCGATGGTCATCCATAGCATAGTTTAGCACTATCCATGGCCAGTTGCAGAATTGCCATCGAGGGCAACCATCGATGGCAATGGCAACGATGGCCATCCCTACCTGGGATACCATCTGGCCCTGGAGCTTTGCATGGATTGACCCCTTTGAAGGACTTTCACACGTCCTCCATTGTCAATGTGAGCATGATAACTCTCCCATCAATCAGTGGACGGGTGGCAGGCACTGTATTAGCCATATCAAACTGAGTATATAAGTTGTTAAGCTTCTCGGAAAAAGATGTGGACAGGGTTGTTGTCCCTTTTATAGTCTGTGATACAGTGTAGTCCATTCCACATACATCTGGGGTAAGATCTAAAATTGGATTCCACTTTGGTCTTATATTCCCTCTTTGACTCTTTAATGCTCTTCCAGAGGTCATATCTGGCTCAGAATCCTCTGAATTGAAGGCAGTAGACGGAGCTTTAAGTTTAGCGCGTATTTCCCCACTCATCCAGGGTTTCTGGATTGTGTACTGTATGTGCAGATGTTAATTTTGGAAACAATGACCTCAATGCACTTGCAAATGTAGCCAATGACAGAGTCTGTATATTCATTGATGTTGCCATCAGCTGAGTCCTCAAACATCTGCCAGTCAGTTGTTAAAAAACATTCCTGCAAGACCTCTTCTGCAGCCCTACTCCATTTATATACAGTACCATTCTAGAAACTGGTTTTCCATGCTTTAATTTCTTTCTGTAAGTAGGGAAGAAAAGAATAGAGTAGTGGACTGCCTTACCAAAGGCAGGGCGTTTAACCATCTTTAAATGGGGAGTAACAATGATCTAGAGTCTGCTCACCAATGGTTGCAAAGGTGACGTGCTGATTATAATTAAGGAGGACCTTCTTCACATTAGCCTTATTAAAATTAGAGATGAGTGCCGGCGCCGAAGATTTGGATTTGGATTCATCACCGGGATTTGGATTTGGCTTTGTCGAGCGACGGTGAAAAGCTTTGGATTTGGATTTAGATTTTTTGTTTGAAAAAAATGGTCCCTAGAGTAATATTAACCTCAAAAACATTAATTTCCATCCCTTTTCAGACAATTTTGACCACCTCACAATATTGTTTTTAGGGTAAAAGGTTGCACCGAGGTAGCTGGATAGCTATGCTAAGCCACACAAGTGTGCGGCACAAACACATGGCTCATCTAGGAGTGGCACTGCAGCGGCAGACAGGATGGCAGTTTGAAAAACTAGGCACCCAAAGCATCAGTTTAACACCCAATAAGCCCCCATCTGGCTTGATCGTACAATATGTGTAGCCAAGGAGCAGTGGGTTATTCGTGCAGCACTGAGATCTGCTACGAGGTTCCAACAGAACGTGAATGACTGTTCTTATCAGTTTAACACCCAATAAGCCCCCTAAAAGAACAAGGCCCCAAAAAGCAAATAATGGCAAAAAAGAGGTGCAAGATGGAATTGTCCCTGGGCCCACCCACAATAAAAAAAGCAATGATCAAAATAGCGAAAATAGCACATCATATATAATAATTATAATTAATATCAAAAAGCAATCCATATGATAAACTGGATGACCAGTTCCGCGATTATTACCACTAGACTTTCAATACATTGCCTAAAGGGGGAAGGGGAGGGGGGGTAATTATGTGTCAGGTAGAAAAGAGTTCCCCCACCTCTCTAAGACCACTTTTACCCCTGGGTTGGAGATGTCTACCTGTTCATTATGGAAACCGGGGGCTTCCTTATTAACCATGTGTGTCAGTTTAGGACCCAATAAGAACCCTATCTGGTTTGATCGTGTTTACGACCAGCCGAGGAGCAGTGGGCGTTTCATGCAGCACTGATTTGTTCTGCGAGTGTGTATCTGTTTTGGTCAGTTTAGGACCCAATAAGACCCCTATCTGGCTTGATCGTGTTTACGACCAGCCAAGCAGCAGTGGGTGTTTCGTGCAGCACTGACTTGTTCTGGGAGTGTATATCTGTTTTGGTCAGTTTAATACCCAATAAGACCCCTCTCTGGCTTGATCATGTTTACGACCAGCCGAGGAGCAGTGGACGATTTGTGCAGCAATGCAATAGGTGCACTATAGAGCTGCAAAGGAACAGAACCTACTGACCAGGCATAACCACTCCCCTTCCTTATATCCCCTTTAGTATATGGGATGTGCCAGAGAATCTGCATAGGAGGGATCTATTTGTAAGTTGGACAGAGGCAGCTGGATGACTATGCTAAGCCACACAAGTGTGCGGCACAAACACGTGGCTCATCTAGGAGTGTCACTGCAGCAGCATAAAAAATTAGGCCTCAAAAAGCACATAATGGCAAAAAAAGAGGTGCAAGATGGAATTGTCCCTGGGCCCACCCTTAGTTTGTAAACAAAAAGGACATGCCCATTGCACACTTGAACACAAACCAGTAATTTCAGTCAGAGGGACTGCCAAACCAGTGACTGAAATGACTGGTTCCTTTGGCCCCCACAATAAAAAAAGCAATGCTCAAAATAGTGCATAATAACAATAATAATAAGAAGAATAATCTCAAGAAAAAAGAAGAGGTGCAAGGTGGAATTGTCCCTGGGCCCGTCCACCGACCCTCCCTTAGGTTGTAAATAGGACATTGCGCACTTGACAAACCAGTCATTTCAGCCAGAGGGACTGCCAAATCTGTGACTGAAATGACTGATTCGTTTGGGCCCCAACAATAAGGTACAGACTGACTAATGTCATCGTTCGCCATCCTAATCTTCCCTATCATCAGTGTGTACATCCTTGGAGTCATCATCATCACACAATATCAGTTAATCACTGCTGGAATCCTCCATTAACATTGTCTGTGTTTTGCAATGAAATTGGTTCCTCATGAAATTTGTAGTTCATTTTTATGAACATAATTTTTTCAACATTTTGAGGAAGTAGCCTCCGACGACGATCACTCACAAGGTTCCCAGCAGTGCTGAACACTCTCTTTGAGTACACACTGGAGGGTGGGCAGCTTAACTAATACAAAATCAGCCTGTACAAGAGCCTCCATATTGCCTTTTTTTCATTTCAGTATGTGAAAGAACTCTGTGACTTGTCTACAATGACGCTGTCCTGAAAATTGTCCTCCACTAACCTCTGCATGGTGACCGTATCTGATGGAGTAGTCACGCTAGAGGTGTTACAAGAGCAAAGATACACAAACATTTCTGTTTAAGGAGTTGTCACCAAACCCTGTGATACTGTCTGAGGTTGATGACCAAATGTACATTCACTTCATAGTCATAGTTCTTTTACAAATAATAGCGACAACTGAGCTGAAAACTTTTAAGCATAGTACACCTTGAAAAAGCCACTACACAGGCGAAATGCGTTAGTGGATGAGGGGGAATATTGCTGCCCAACACTACTGCCACCAGTACATTGGAGGTTGCCCTGGAGACTGGACCAGCCTTATACAAATATAATTTGCACTGCCACTTTATCATTGCTCCTCCCCAGAACTATAGGGAATACTTGCAGACCCATCCAGTTGATCTCCTTCACAATACGGCCAGGGAGTGTTATCCCTTAAGTGAGAAGATTTTACACAGGTCAACAGAGCAAAGCAGTTTGCGAAAACCTTGGACCCCCAGTCTATGGGACTAACCTAGGATACTACTAAATAGGCACTATAGGAACATACTCCATCTCCATATAAAAGACTGATACGGTACCGTACGAGTTGAAAATGCGGTTTGTTATTCCCCTCAAGCAATTTTTCTAGCAGCGCTATATATTTTTAATGAATGTCTTGATTGTTTTTTATGTTTATATTATTAAATGTGTTTTCGTTTAAACTATAATACCTTTGGCACCCTAGTTGCTTATTTTATACTTATTCTTTGTTAAAATTGTAAAAGATTATAGCGCAGTGTACGCCCTTCCCCCTTCTTTTATTGTCCACTCTTGGCTTCTGCTACTAAAATAAAAGCTATGGAGGAGAACATACTGACAATGGAAGAGATGTATTAAAACTTGGAGGGATATAAAAGACAGCCAGCTTTTGTAATTTTTCAAACACAGCCTGTAAAACAGCTGATTGCTTGTTAATTTTATCTCCTTCCATTTTATCTCTCACCAAGGTTTGATACATCTCCCCCGTGTATGAAAATAGGACTCATTACAATTCAGGTGACTTTGTTTTACATAAAACTGGGCGCACTAAACTTTAATGCCTCTGGTGTTAGCTGAAAATACATTTTGTATATAAAAAATTATATTACCGTATATACTCGAGTATAAGTCGACCCGAATATAAGCCGAGGCACCTAATTTCACAACAAAAAAACTGGGAAAACTTATTGACTCAAGTGGGACCCTCACTCGAGTATAAGCCGAGGGGGGCCTTTTCAGCATAAAAAATGTTCTGAAAAAGTAGGCTTATACTCGAGTATATATGGGTACTTAAAATGTAATTAAGTGTTGCTTAATTTATACACAATAATTCAGAGGGCAAAAACACACCTAAAAATACCAAGGGATTATGGGATACTAGATTACTTACATTAATTGCCATTTGAATACTAACTGCAAATAAATTGAGGTTCTTATCCATATTTGACCAAATTATATCAAAGACATATTGATGACCTTATTAATGCAGTATTTTTTTAAACTCTTTTAGTTATTCTCCGGCATTAATTTCCCACAGAACACCACACAAGTGTGGTCTACACCATTAGATATAGCATTGACTCTCCAATTACTCTCCATTGACTCTCCAATTAACACACTCTGTAGATACATACAGACACACACACACACACACACAAAGGTAGCAATGCAGTACATGTCCTACTTTGTCTATTGTGAGGTTATGCAACATCTGTATTAACAGCAGCACCTAAATCATTACAGAAAAACCTCAGTGATCAGGGAACACCAATAGTACTATTCCTTTTGAAGCTTTTGTCTGATTGAAGCTCATACGCTTTCAAATCGCAAACCCTGTAACTCGGTATTTGAAAACGTTTCTGAAATGGGTCTGAGCAAGCTAAATCCCTCTCACATCGCATTGTGGAGCCAGTTTATTACTGGGTTATTACTGGGTTGATGCTTTTCACACTGAACCCAGTTCACCCATAGAAAACAGTGTAATGTCATTTATAATGGACTTGTATGGCTCACATATTTGTATTATAGCTAAAAATACATCTGTTTGTTGATGTTTATGTAATGTACCATTTACAAATGTTTTTATATATTAGAGAAAACTTTACAGTGCCAGTGATTTGCCTGTCAATGTCTGCCTTCCCTCTTATCTAAGCATCTCCCTCCCCTCCTCATCAGTCCATGTTACTATAACTGTATGCTCTGTAGTGTAGACATATGCCAGCAATGCTTCTCCACTACTTCAACTGCTATTTCTCTTGTTTCCTGATTCAGGATTGGGTCATCAGGCAGGGAGACAGCCTATCACCTTCTGTGGCACAGTTATGTGTTCAAAATACCGGGTCTGAGGCTTTCACACTGCAAAATGGATTGGCTTTGAACCGTGTAGGATCTTTCTTTTAACACGGTTTGAATTACTGGCTTTTTGACCCGGTCGTTTGACTATGGAGCTTTCACACTGCACTAGAACCAAGTTGACATGCTTAATAATCGGCAATATCCCGTGTCATAGCTGCGGTGTGATAGGGGTATTATGGGCTTCTTACACCAGACATCTTGAGAGAAGCATCCAAAGGCATATCTATCTGCCCCCCCCCCCCCTCTCCCCAAGTGGTCGTGCATCTGCTGACTGATCGGTGCATATGCACAATAGAACAGGTTGGGTCATAAACCCAGAAGTCCACACACCACATGGAACAGCTCTTATTGCAAACTGCATTAATAAAAGTTGGTATACATGTGAAATAAGGGGTGAATATTCTATACATGATATTTTCGACCCACAATATTGAAAAGGGTAAAACATGTGACCTTGTTATAAACTACTACTATCAGATAAGTATAGGCCTGCTTTGAACTATAAAACACAAAGTTACTCATGACCAGTGTGTGCTGGTGGTGGACAAAGGCAACTAAGGTTTTAATTCTAAAAATAATTTATTTGATAGAGGCATTATTATAATAAATCCACACAAACAATTTTCTTTCTTAAATATATGAAAAAATATACTCCGATATGCTTCTTTTTAAAAAATACAAAAAACTTTTATAATAAATTCAGAGACAATAAATTATCAATAAATAAAAACAAATAAATATAGTGTTGCACTTAAAACAAACAATAATAATAATATTAGTAATAATAATAATAAAAAATTTATATTCTTAAATAACCTCCTTTTTTGTAACGTTATTTCTTAACCCTTTCAAGTCCAAGTCTAGTCAGGCTCAACAGCCCTAGAGCTAGTAGCAGATCCAATGGTGATCCACTTTAAAATAAGAACATAAACATCATTCAACATTCAATGTAGACCATTTTTGAATAATAATAAAAATAATAATAATAATAATAATAATAATAAAAATACAATTAATTGAAACATTTAAAACAGACTGTTTGAATTGCAAAAAATAAATAATTTAACAGGATATCATGTGACAGCTACAATAATTCTGTAAATCAAGTAGAAGACTTCAAAATGTTAACCCACCTGAGCTATGTGGTTCAATCTGACTTCTAGCTGGGATAGATTAGTCTGTTCGCTATGTATACTTCAATTACATTTGCAGATATATTTTACTGGAACATAATCTGCAGTAATGGGAATTAGTACTATGTCTTATAGAATTGTTCCACATAGATGTGTAAAATCTGAAATTTGTAAAGATATGCTTTAAAATGAATATAAGCCCCTTTATAATCAGGAAGTTTATGTGATCAGGTTGCAACTATCTTGCTTTTATTGTGGTCATTGCTGGAATAAGGCCAAAAGCAATTGACAGTGCCAAAAAAAATTCCCATTACAGCAGAAATCAAGAGATAAGATTGATTAGCAGTAATGTGCAATAATGCATCTTAGCAAAACTGTCCTAACACATGTCACGTAAAGTGCAGTTGCATTAATTGTCCATTCACTTCTAGTAATTATACCAGGCACAGGGCACACTACAATACAGAAAGTATATACTGTAGGAGCCGCTTGCACTGTATTTGTATAGTTATAGGGATTCCACGAACTTCTAGTCAAATGTTACAGCACAAAAGCTGTGAAGATACATATTTGTTTTATCCTCACATGTTAAGTTGTCTTTACTACTGAATGTTTCATGTTTATGATCCTAGTAACATATGATCTTCCAGTATTGTACATTCTTCTGGAACAATGACATCAGACAATCAGAGATACTGTAAAACTCATAAATCTGCTTGGTCAGTAAGAATATGCAGGTTTGATATGCAGGGAAACCATAGTTAGCATATTGCTGGCTGATCCCTGACAAGTAAAGCAGTTAAGCATGTTTTACAATATGTCATTGTCTCTGGTCATTGCACTTGGTTTGGTTACACCCATGACAGAAAAATCTTTTTTACACTTCGATTTTACTGAAGATAAAGCTAGTAAAAATGGCCGGACAATATGAAACATATTGAATACATTGAATCAGTAAATTCTCTGGGTTCATGACCAAGAAAGGTATTAATGAGCTGCTCACACAATTCACAATGTACAGTTAAGCCACATTTATCTACAGTAGAATAGACTTTAAATATAATTGAACACTCAGATATGCAAATGGTAAACTATCACATATTATTTCCCCAAATCAACAGAGTAATGGTGTGTACACACGGTGCAATTTACCCTTTGATTTTGACTATCTAGCAGTATCACATAGACATCAAATGTGGATCGAACATGTTTTTAAGCTTTCGATCCCGATCTGATGCCGATGCGCGCTCCCGTCCAGCTGAAATTGAATAGCCAAATAGACAGTGCAGCAATGACTATATAGTACAGATTTGTGCTATAAAGTCAAAATTTAAAGCGTGTGTTTACATTGTCGTGCGATTCGATCCCGATCGAATAGGAATTGAATAGCAAGGCACACCACACCACAAGAAGCACATAACATGTATTTTGGTATACAGTCTGCTT
Organism: Crinia signifera; assembly: GCF_055691185.1. Lineage (NCBI taxonomy): Eukaryota > Metazoa > Chordata > Amphibia > Anura > Myobatrachidae > Crinia > Crinia signifera. The sequence continues at coordinate 242,082,054 of NC_139217.1, forward strand.
TAACAAAAATACTGTACACGCAAAGGGCCTTATTTTGGTTCATTCTTTCTGACAAAATCCTTCTTAGATGGGCAAAACCATGTGCACTGCAGGTGGGGCAGGTGTTACTTGTGCAGAGAGAATTAGATTTGGGTGGGGTTTTACTTCAAAGTGAGATCTATATTGCAGTGTAAAAATAAAGCAGTCAGTATTTTCCCTGCACAGAAACAAAATTACTCACCCAAATCTAATTCTCTCTGCACATGTTACATCTGCCCCCCCTGCAGTGCACATGGTTTTGTCCATCTAAGAAGGATTTTGTCAGAAAGAATGAACCAAAATAAGGCCCAAAATGTGTGAGCATCCCACATGTGCTTAAAATCAGAGCTTTACTTTAAAGGTATTATGCTGATAAAAAACCCTTTCTTTACATAGATTTTCAGTATACATTTGTAATAGTGCAATCAAATTGTTCATTGTAAACAAAATACTCCCTTTTTCCATGACTGTGCTGTGTGCCAATTATGTCACTGGAAAACTCTTAGTAAGTAGAGACAAATCTATATCCAGAGAGGGCTCCATGAACAAGGGGTATTTATGATGGGAGAGAAATAAAATTGTGAAAGATACAGGATTAACCAATCAACATTTGATGTTTTTCAAACAGCCTGTAAAGTGTAAGTTGAAAGCTAGTACTTTATCTCTCACAATTTTTGCTCACCGAGCTTTGAAAAATACCCCCTAAACTTATCTCAAGGTCTAAAACTTGTCCGTTAACCTTATCAATCCAGAGAAATCACAATTAATATCGATGATATAATGGTTCCAGTTGATAGATCTACAGTGTCTAGATAGACAATAAATAGGTTGACACCAAAAGTCCATTTGGGGACTTTGGCATACTTTCCCATCCATGTGGCCTACAACTGAGAATGGTAAAGTGTGCCGAGCGAGGCGACAGGTCCAAAGCATGGCAAGCGGTGGCAACATTGACACCCAAAAAAAAGAGAGACAAGCTTGTGTAGACCTTTTTTATATGCCTACTTTTTTCCATATCATCCTTTTGACCATGTCAAAATTCTAATCCTGTCGACCTATTGCATGTTGACCTTTTGATGTCAACAGTTTGACTGTCTATCTAGACCTGGGGTAGCCAACTCCAGTCCTCGAGAGCTACCAACAGTTAATGTTTTCCAGGTCTCCTCACAGAATCACAAGTGAAGAAATTAGCTCCACCTGTGGATCTTTTAAAATGTGTTAGTGAGTAATGAGTGCACCTGTGCCCCAGCTAGGTGATCTGGAAAATCTGAACTGTTGGTAGCTCTCGAGGACAGGAGTTGGCTACCCCTGATCTAGACACTGTCTATCTCATAATCCACACCCCTTATATAATAAGTAAATGTCATCATTTCTTTTTACCTCACTTTTCAGTGTAAACAATATGGCATATTTTATAAACTGTATAATATGGTACTTTATAAGACTGTGTTGAACAAAACAATCATGATACCTCTTGGACTTAACTCATGCAAATGCATTAACTAATTCAAAGTATCATTATTCTATTTAATGTGTCAAAAAGAGTCCTGATATTCTGTTTTTACCAAACATCAATTCAGTCAGCGATTCTGTCCAAATGGAGCAATGATAAGCAATGTATATGAACCCGTTCCCATTGACGGCTGCATGTTACAACCAGCTCTGCTGTGTGAAGGTGCCACAGTGCTATATAGCATAGAATACCGGACATCTGTTTTAGTCATATCCTTTTAAGCCTTTTTATTGATACAGAATGTTAGTGTTGATTTTGTCTGGGTATCTTCCAGTGGTTTCTTTCTGAATTATTAAGTAGTTGGCTTTGGTGAAAACTGCATTTAGCTGAGCAGGTTTTGTTTAGTGTTTACCTCATTTCTCCACGATTTTTGTAAACAAGAGATCTTGCGTATCCGGAGAAGCTCCTAAAGACACTATCTCTGTGGCACGGGTTAATTCATGGGTTTGGAATGTCAAAAGCTGCAAAAAATAGTTTGCTCTTTAAGCACAGTGACACTTTCTAACAATCATGTCATCGAAGACTGTAAAAACCAGTTTGCGCTCAGAATTATAATGCATGATTACCATGGGATCATAGCTCCCGGGAACACAGCAAGGGGCTGGAGTATTCCCATTTATATGATGCATTCTGTATTTAATTTGAGCATGCATGCTGGCTGGTTTGTAGTTGTGTGGACAAGACCCATCACAAAATCGCATTTCATAGGTGGCTGGCTGAACAATCCAATCACTCCAACCAATCTCCTCAAAAGACACCTGTAACGACTTCCGACAACACTTTTTCTCACTCTTCTTACAGTCCTCATCTGCAGCAAGTGACCGGGCTTTTCTTGTTTTTAGGTAGGGTTTGTCCTGAGTCTCTACCTCTAATACAAGGGTATCATCTGATCCCACTTCTTTGCTGCTATCACTCACGAAAGGGATGTCCAATGTAATGACTAACTCAAGTCGAAGACATTTGTCAGAACTTGCAAGCCACCGCTGTACTGCACTATCAACATTTAATGCCAGCGTGTCCTTGTCTACAGGTTTAGAATCAAGTAATTCATGTTCTTGCACTTCATTGTTTTTTTCTATATCTCCCACTTTATAAATGTTCACAAAGGCCTTAGATGACGAGTTCGCTGCTTTTGGCCTCAATGCATCCAATATATCTTTACATAGTTTGAGCTCTGCTCGCATGACGTTCAGGTGATGATGAAATGTCTGAGTCCTAGAGAACACCAGATTGTAATGATGACTGTTGCTTCCTTCACTTTTCTTTGTGCTTCGTTCTACTGCAATAAAGAACACATTTTTATGATTTTTTACACTGTCTGGTTGGGTGTCCATTGTATATCAATGTCACACAAATCACTTTTACACATAATCATGCTTGCAGTTCATGACGCTGTAATGCAGAGGACATTATATAAACACAAATTGTGGAAGGTCAAGACAAGATATCCCTTATACAGTATTGTGCAGACCTTGTAGGCAGGTGTGGATAAAAGCTGCAAAGTCAGAATGCTTTGCAAAATACAAGTGCTAACAGTTTATTGTAGCAGCTAATTTCATTAAAAACTATGTTCAGCGTAAAGAAGAACAAGGAGTTCTGAAAGTGATGACATGGCCCCCGCAGAGCAACACAAAAGTTCCTTCACTTTGTTATTGATAAAATAAACTACTTACACTTCTATTTTTTAAACAAATCGCATTTTTTCCACACCTGCCTAATAAATTTGCAAATTACAGGTTGAGTAGCCCTTACCCAAAATTCTCGGGACCAGAAGCATTTTGGAAAATTGATTATTCTGTATTTTGGAAAAATATTTTTAAATTTGAATGAGGTATCTTTTTTTCAGAATTGGAATAATTTGGATAACGGATAATTGGATAAGGGATACTCAACCTGTTCTGTATATCTGTTATACTCTTGTATACAACAGTCAGTTGGATTGACCCCACAGATTGAGTTTAAAATGATGTTATCTCCACTAAACCACATTGTTAATTTGTGTTCTGTAGGTCCTTTGTGAAGTGGGTGTTATTTAAAGGGCTCACCTTCAGTTCAAAAGCAACTGTTGTCAGTATTAACCTCTACATATTAATTGGTGGCCTTCAGATGCTTGTTCGATCCTATCAAACTGTACACCTTCTTATGTATATGTTCAAACACATTATAATAGACAACAGTATCAATGTTATAATTTTCTGTTGTTTCTTACTTATAGTCCTGATTACAAAATCATATAAAAGGTCATTTTTTCAAAAATGACATTTTCTAAATAACTAACAGCAACCTCTTTTCATTTATTTCTATATTTCCTATGGTCTCCCATTTACTCAAAGGTAGAACAAGAACAGTAATAGCAAGAACAGTAAAAAATATTAATAACAACATTAATTTGAATACAGAAATGTCTCCTCCCTTCTTTTCTCATCATGTTACAGGTCATGTTCCCAAAAAGGTGAAATATAAACCATGCACTGATCTGAAGGGCACTCGCAGCAACAATATTCTTGCATTACAAAAGTAAGACCACTTGCCATATATTGTATGAAGTAAATGACTTATGTATGTATAATTATTACAAACACAAATGTACATCCCCCTAATACCGTTGCCACGACAAAAATCAGATGTGCCTTTGGCCGGCTACGCATGTCTTTGGGAGGCTACTCCTTATGGGCTGATTTCCTATATGGAACAAAAATGTCTAATCTGTAGTTTTAGGTATTTTTTTTTTCCGGAAACTGTGTGTTCAAGGGTGACAATTTTTTTTTTTATCAATATAGAGAATGCTAAGAAATATTAAAAGTCAGAAACCCATTGCCTTCCCTGGAAAATAAGTAGATGAGAGGTATGTGTTTAGATTTTAAAATAGGGTAAAAATGTCCCATTGGTGGTTCTTGTGTTAAATGGGACAGTATGTATGTATGTATGTATGTATGTTTCTATCTATCTATCTATCTATCTATCTATCTCTACCTACCATTGTATTTATATATGCAAGGATCTATATAATGATCTTTCCATCAATGTTTTTAGACTTGGAAAAACTGTATAAATATAAGTATTCTAAACAATTTTTGTAGAGCATCAACATTTAAAAAAATCAAATACAAGTATGTAAGAATTAAGCATAAAAAGATGGCTACTCCTAAAGAGCTTACAATTTACTTATAAGGCAAGTTTTAGTGTCCACACTTACGTTTCGGTGTCAGTAAATGCACTCTTCTTTCTGGAGTCTCCTCCTTGCTATGATTTAGCCTGAGCTCCATTAATTTCTCCTGATATAATAACCAGTGCATCTTGCGGATTTCATCTCTGTCCATTTTCTCTCTAATAACTGGAGGTTTGTGTAAGCCCAGACGATCCAATATGCTCTTCTTCAGTGCTTCCAGCTGAATCATTTTCTCTTGCTCACCCATGGGCCTTAGCTGGACCCCCGTGATGGATAATAGAGTGAAGCACAGAGCAGCACACCTGATCTTCCAGGCAGAGCTCTGCATTGTGCACTTGTAGCACAGTCTTATAGTGCAGGGCTTGTTCAGCACACAGCCTGTGAGCTGTCTGAATGAATGAAATTCCCAGCCGCTGTCCTTTATAGCTTTCTGAACTGCACGCCCCCATTGAGCCACACACTCACTTCTGTGAAGGTAAACATTGCAAATGCCAAAGAAGCACTTGTCACTGGTCGATGTATTCATTTTCTTTTCTGATGCCTTAAAGGCACAGGAACCCAAAAAAGATCATATAATATGTAACTATTTTCTGCACATTGTAGCATGGGACTTGATTATAGATGTACAAATATATCATCTTTGTTATATATTATATTATATTTTTTATGTTAGGGTCTTTTGTTTTCAGTAAATTTAATGTGTCCACGAAAATTTGTAATTTGAGATCTATCTATCGATCTATCTATCTATCTATCTATCTATCTATCTATCTATCTATCTATCTAGGGTCATTGTAAGTCTCTCTGCCGGCAGCATTGTAGAATCTGAGCACTCGAGGGATCAGACATTAATTTGCATGCACCATTTTCCCTTTTATTTTTCTACTGTACATGCGCAAAAGACCAGGATAATTGCAAACACGCCATTTTCACTGTGATTTCTACAGCACTGCTGCTGTCGGCGTGGTACTCCGCAGGTATAAGTATTCAAGAAATGGGTGCAGCAAGGGCCTCCTGGACTCAAGGGCCTGTGAGCACAGCACAAACTGCACTAATTATAAATATGCCAGTGTATCTATCTATCAATCTATATACTGTATCCTCCAACATCTGAAGAGCAAAAACCGGTACAAATTTGCAAAGGGGCTGGACCTTGCCCCCTTTGCTATACTTAGAATGGGCAGTTGTGACCCCCAAAAAAGTATAGGCTTTAAAAAACTGTACAGTACCTGCCAAAAAGGTGCATTTGGAGTGTATGTATATATCTTTCTTTCTATCTATCTATCTATCGTATAATTTTATAATTTTGTATACATTGTATACAGCTAAATATAACGGTTTAATGCTTTATCAATTGGTTTTTTATACTATTTTTTTTCACCAGAAATTCACATCTCTCCTGTAAATCTGTTGGTAATATTGTTTTTGAAGTCTTGAGACAATGGCCAGTATTCAATGTTAAATTACGCTATGTGCCGCGAATCCTGTTTAGGATTCGCTGCACATTCACAGGGTTCCGGAGGGCTGGAGCATTCACTGCCAGCCCTCCCTCTCACCCTATTCAACGTCCCTGGGGCTCGCTGCCCCTGATGGCGATTTTTAACCCCTGCCGAGGATGGCGACAGGCAGAGAGATGGAAGCCTTCCTGCCTGCGCCGGAATGTGGGGAGGGGGCTCCCGGAGACACAGGCAGGAGAAGCGGCCCCCTGAGAGACCTGGCAGGGAACGCGGGTAGGGAGCCGATCCACTGGTCCTGCTTGAGCATATGTAATGAGCGGGACCAGTGTGAAGTGAATACTTATTGAGCAGTTCACGCCACCTGCTGGCGAATGTGTGTAAAAAAATTAAATTACGTTAAAAATTAAATATATATTCAGGTTTTGCAAGCACATGAATAAAAATAGCATGACCCTTTACAGAATAAAATTTCTGATTTTTTGACACAAAAAAAGCCCTTTATTTTCAAAGATCACTTTCCAGTTCACCTTAAAAGGATGTTGAATGCATTACGGTGAATCATGGCGAAAATCGTGCTGAAAGCAATTCTCCATCCTAGCATTGAATACACTATCAGTGAATCCCAGTGAAAACCCCATTGAAATACACCAGCGAATTGCAGCAAATGAAACGGAGAACTGGCCGGCATTCACTGTTCGCTTTCGGTGAATAGTGAACATTGAATAGTTTGAATCAGATTTTCAGTGAAAAAGATTCACCGCAAAGAGTGAAAACAGCCTGATTCGCCGAAAAAAAAACTGTGAATTGGGAGCATTGAATACTGCCCAATGGCTGAAAGCCTGCCAAATACAGCAATAGCAAAATTACTAAAAGTACATTAGAAAAGCACCAAAATAGATGTTTACAGTTTACGGAGAACTTTTGAACATTTTGTGAAGTGTGGGGAAGAAACTTCGAAAATATGTAACATGATAGTAACATGCATAGTATTCTACATAGTAATTAAGGTTATAAAAAAGACGTTAGTCCATCGAGTTCAACCTACAGTATTTGTCTGGTAACTACTGACTTGAGTAAGTCATTTATATGATTCATGTAATGGCCAAAAATGTATCCAGTTTTTAAATTCATTAACATTAACAGTAGTTGCTGTAACCACCCCCATCGGTAATTTCTTGAGCCTCATTAAATGCCCATCTGTCCTAATTATAGGCCTGTTACTGAATCTACCAGTTTCTTATGATTCCCGATTTTGTATTTGAATATGCTAATCATATCTCCTCTCAACCTCCGTTTCTCCAGTGAAAACATATTCAGCCTGGTTAGCCTAACTTTGTACTCTAGTGATTTGAAACCTTTTACTAGTTTATTCGCCCTTCTCTGTTCCTATTCCAATTCATAATAATTCATTCATGTCCTTTTTAAGGGGTGGTGCCCAGAACTGAACACAGTATTCCAAATGTGGTCTCGCCAATGCCTTGTAAAGAGGCACTATCACACTAGCATCCCTTGAATCCATTCCCCTTTTAATGCATGCCAGTGTCCTGCTTGCTTTTGCTGCTGCATTTGAGCAGTGTGCACTTTTACTAAATATATTATCTATGATGACCCCCTAAGTACTTCTTCACTGCAGAATTCCCTATATTAACTCCATTTAGCCTATAAGTAGCTTGTTCATTTTTGTTCCCATAATGAATAACTTTACATTTTTCAACATTAAATCGCATTTTCCACCTTTCCGCCCACATTTCCAGTTTAATTTCCTTACTCACTGTCGTGTCATCCGACAAACAAGGTGGGTGTCAATGTTGAACCTTGTGGGACTCCACTTTGGACCTTACCCCAGTTGGAATGTATGCCATTTACCACCACTCTCTGTAACCGATTGTGCAACCAGTTTCTAATCCAATACAAATTTTAACTATCTAAATCGATGCGTGTGTAGGCCACATTGAAAACCGTCTTCAGAAATTGTGCGTTTGCTACAGAAATGCTTTCTAAAAAGCCTTGTTGCTTAAACAGTTAAAAAACTTCAGTACATCATATCCATTACATTAAAAGGAATCAATCATCAAATACATCCTAAAATGTTATGCTGTTAAATGATTAATACCATAATGTTTTATGAATATTTGTTGAATTATAAAAATATTATGTATTATGTAGATTGTTTGCTTCTCATCATTTGTGTAGGCTAATGAGGCTCTGAGCGAGGACTTACATATTTGGGAGAAAATTATGTGTCTGCTAATTTAATTGTCAACAATGGTCATATACCAAACCAAGAATTACTTTTCTATTATTAATGTATGCTGAGCATGAGGGATATATAAAACATATCACATCACTCCTAACTTCTATCATAGCAACCAGCCTGCATTGTGAGCTGGAAGTGAACTTATCCTCAGTGGTTCGGTATGATTTTAAGACATTCAAAATACCAACAAACATTGTCAGACAGTCATAATACAGACATGTTTAAAATGCCCAAAATTCATCCTGCCAAGATGGTCAAACTGCAGACAAAATAATGACATATAAAATGTCGACATGTCAAAAAGTTGACTGCTTTTTTGGGGGTGCCTATGACAACATAGGTCGACATACACATTGTATAAGTGTACCAGGTGCACTCGCCATCTATTATAATCTGACTCTATGGCCAATTGGATTGTGAAGAACAAGTCGTTTTCAAATAAAAAAAATCATGAAAAAGCATGTCAATTTTTTGTCCTTTCGACATTTTGTACGCTGACATTTTGACTGTGTCGACAGTTTGACCATGTCGGCATAATGGATGTCTGCATTTTGAACTTGTTGCTATTTTGGCTGTCTGCCAAAAGTTGTTGGTGTTTTTACTGTGAGTATTTTGACTGTCGTTAATTGACTGCATCCCATACACAGTTCTAACAGCCTAGTTTCTCTCTCCCCTCATGCCTGTCCTAGGACATCTCTGCACTACTTATGCAGTGTGTGAGTACACCGTATCCTCATTCACTTGCCACATTAAAATAGATCATCTAGCAATTGTTAATTAATTGAAGAATTTAAATATAAATGTTATTATTCAACATTCATAAGCTATATATATTGAGTTCTTCGTTTTTATTCTATTTATACAAACTATGCTATGTATAATATATTATTATACCAGCAGGAGACACTGGGGGAAATTTACTAAGATGTGTATTCTACTTCACATGTGATGTTGCTATGGGCAACCAATCAGATCCTGTCTACTATAATTTTAATTGAGCTTTAGACCATGATTATTAACATACACTGCAATGTAATAGAAAAGGGATAATCAGTATTAAACTGAAATATGTAATAAAACTGCAAGTGATTTATTTAATTGATCAACATTTATTTTCAGATTAAAACAAATGTCTTGATAATGTCTAGTTTCAGAATGGGGCTTTCAGTGAATTGCAATGACATTTGTCAAGAAAAGATGTACAGTGTATGACCATCCATTGTTTAAGTGTGGTCATCAACTTGAAGGATGTGACCAGCGTCAGAAAGGGGCATGAAAGGCCAGTGCCGTAACAGGACTGCAGTGTGTCCTGTGCATGGCCCAACGCCCTAAACCCATGAGGTTATGACATCACTTTTGGTGGGCTCTGGGAAACTGAGCACTGCACGGATGATCCCAACAATGGCAACGTTGTTGGGATGCTCCGCAGCAGCGCTACTGGTTGCAGGTTGCCAATCTAGGTACACTACAAGCCATATGTGTGATATAAGCTTCAAAGTCATCCCCTTTTTGCTAATTCACTAAGCAGCAAAATCCATTCAGGATACTTGATCAACGTAAAGCCAGTCATCCCCACTGTCTCACTTTTATGGAGTAAATTCTTGAGACCCTGAATGCTATGCAACTGTAACCTTAACTTTGTAACATTTCTGTCCTGCAATGATGCCTTTTAAATCTACCGGTAATTGGTCTCATGGTGACTTTACTCATCATACCTCTCAACATGACCCATTCCAAGAGAGACAAAATGCTCTCTTCCTAAACTCCCCTCTTGTAAGTTCTAACCAAAATCTAACCCAACTGGACACAGGACACAGGAGGGATGGAAAATGATGCTTCTCCTACAGAGCAAAAGTGTTGCAATAGCAATATGGCTGGCGTTGCTTTTAGTCCTCTTGTACATTAATGCCCTGACCTAATGAAATACTGCTGGAAGTTTTTTTAATGTGTCCATTTTTATTAATATTATTATTATTATTATTATTATTATTATTATTATTATTATTATTATTGTCACCCTTTATTTATATAGTGCCCCAAGGGATCTCCAGTGCCCAGTTCCAAAGTATAGGATCAAATAAGCAAAACAAGAAAAGATCTCAAGATGCGAATGTGATGCGATAACATTGGTCTAACTCGCAATGTGATCATTTGCACAGTTGTTTCAGCTATTGCATGCAGGGACAGAGCTTGCGAAAAAGCCCCATCTCTGTGATGGGTCTCCCAAACACTATTGGGGCTGTGCTGTGCAGTGCATACACCACTGTTACTAATGCTTCCACCACTAGTGCTACTGCCAGCAGCCCCTCTTCATTGCGATGACCGCTTTACTCCTGCAGCACTGCCGGTCTTCAAAGCTTCCTCCTTCTGTGGACCCCAATGCTGTGACGTGAGCTGCTGTTTTGCAGTGTCAGTTTACTGCACAGGAGGTCACAGAACAGCAGTGAGCCCAGGAGACCGGCAGTGCTTACCGGAGCAGCAATTGGACACATTTAGATCATCACACTGGCCCCATCCCCAGGGGCAATCCCGACCGGGTCCCGGTAAAATGAAGGGCCGTGGCCACTGGAGGTGGCATGGCCACAGGGAGGCGTGTCCACAACCCTTTTAAAAAAAACTTTTGTTTGGTCAGGCAGGAGCACCCGGATCACGTTGCAGTCAGTGGCGGTGAAAGCGGCATCGCACAGCACCGCAAGGCTGCTGCCTCTCCAGCTAAGCACACAGCACTGAGCAGCGTGTGCTGAGCTGGGGAGAGAGGATGTGCCTGTCATCTCTCCATCACTGTCGAATGCTTGTAACAGGGTAGGGGGGAGCAGGACCCAGGCCCCTCCATTGGACCCAGGCCCAGGTAAAACATACCCGGTCTACCCCCTCTTGGTGCCAATGCCCATCCCTGCACCGCTTTCTCTGCCTAGTGACACAGGCAATTGCAGAACACCATCAATTGCAGCTGAGCACTGTGATTTGCCAGTTGAAACTTGTTTCTTTCTTTCACCTTTTTCTTTTAGATTTGGCCACATCGCATTTCCAACTATAAGTATGGGAAATGCCATCTGATTACTAAAAAAACATATGAAATGTCTGTGTCAAACTTGATTTTTTGAAACATGTTGATTTTTAAGGATGTCCTGAACAGAAACTGGTCTTAATGTTCATACAGTTAATATGCCCCTGTCTATAAGCTACTTGTCACGCTAGGGGTACCTTGTGGATCTGTCTGAGGCCTGGAGGTTGGGTGTTCGCGACTTGAGGGAGACTGGAGAACAGCAGGTTTAATATAACTTTTTATTGTAGCACCAACATGAGAAGGCAAAACCATAAATGAAACGGCAGGCTGAAAAACCCAGTGGAATTCCTGGGTAACAACTGAAAGTCCAGAATGATGGGATTAATCCCAGAGTCTCTGTTATCTTACTGGGGAAACTAATGACTGACTGTGGGTGCAGACAGCAGGGGGCAGCAGGAAACGGAAGTCAGCGAACTCCGATGACTGGCAGTAGATGCGGGTGCCGACAGCAGGGTGGAGAAGCGTCAGCAGGCTGAAGAGCTGACAGTAGGTGCGGATGCAGACAGCAAGATGGAGAAGCGTCAGCAGGCACGGAGGGCTGGCAGGAAGTGCAGATGCAGACAGCAGGATGGTGAGGCGTCGGCAGGCACGGAAGACTGGCAGTAGGTGCGGATGCAGACAGCGGGATGGTGAGGCGTCGGCAGGCACGGAAGGCTGACAACAGGTGCAGCTGGACCACAGCAGACGTGAAGATGTGTCAACAGACACGCAGGGTTAGCAACAGGTGCAGCTGGTCGACAGCAGGAGTGGAGATGTGTCAACAGGCACGCAGGGCTGGCAGCAGGTGCAGCTGGTCGACAGCAGGAGTGGAGATGTGTCAACAGGCACGCAGGGCTGGCAGCAGGTGCAGCTGGTCGACAGCAGGAGTAGAGATGTGTCAACAGACACGCAGGGCTGGCAGCAGGTGCAGCTGGTCGACAGCAGGAGTGAAGATGTGTCAACAGACACGCAGGGCTGGCAGCAGGTGCAGCTGGTCGACAGCAGGAGTGAAGATGTGTCAACAGACACGCAGGGCTGGCAGCAGGTGCAGCTGGTCGACAGCAGGAGTGGAGATGTGTCAACAGACACGCAGGGCTGGCAGCAGGTGCAGCTGGTCGACAGCAGGAGTGGAGATGTGTCAACAGACACGCAGGGCTGGCAGCAGGTGCAGCTGGTCGACAGCAGGAGTGAAGATGTGTCAACAGACACGCAGGGCTGGCAGCAGGTGCAGCTGGTCGAGAGACTGTAGCAAACCTGAAAGGGCTGGAGACAGCATGCAATTTGCAAAGTCCAGGAAACAGGTGTAAAGCTGTAAGGGCTGGGAGCAGAATGCAAATGCAGGTATCCAGGTATCAGGTGTTGAACTGCAGGTAACGAAGACAGGGATCAGGGATATCACAGAGCAAGGACAGGAGCACAGGCTGAAGCTTCCTCCCCAGGGATTGACAACAAAGCACTGGCGCTTGTATGCCCCAGAGGGCTCTGCTTTATCCCCCAGGGTAGATCTTGATTGGAGGAGTTGAACTGGGGCTCTGAACCATTGGCTGGCTACAACAACATGGCGGCGCCCGGACTGGAGACAAACAACCTTGGCTGGCTCTCATGCTGGATGCGCGTGCTGCAGGCCCCAGGAAGATGGTCGCGGCCGGAAGACCTAGACGCCGCGCTCCCCGTCCTGCACCCAGACGGATGGCCCGCAGGCCCTGCCGCCGGAGATGAACAGGTGAGCGGCGCGTCCTAACAGCGGCCGTGACAGCACCCCCCCCTTTTGAAGTGGACTCTGGACACTTCCATGGTTTTCTTGGATATTGTTGATGAAACTTACGGACCAAAGTGGGAGCATTGACGCGAGCAGCATCCACCCAGGATCGTTCCTCTGGACCGAAGCCTTTCCAGTCTACCAGATATTGGACTTGCCCTGAACGAACTCTTGAGTCCACAATTTTTTTAATTTCAAAAGCAACATCATGATGAGCCTGAGGCTGAGGAGACTTGGGTACTTTATTCTGGAATCGATTTAATATCAATGGTCTTAATAACGAGATGTGGAATGTATTTGAAATTTTCAAAGAACGAGGCAACTGTAACTTATAAGCCAAAGGCGAGATCACAGTAGTTACTGTATATGGCCCAATGAATCGAGGTGCAAACTTCATAGACGGGACTTTGAGTCTAATATTTTTGGTGGAGAGCCAAACTCTGTCTCCTACCTTGAGTTTCGGAGCTGCCCGTCTGTGCCGATCAGAGAATTTCTTGTAACGTTGGGAGGCTTTCTCTAATGGAACATGAACATTCCTCCAGATGTTTGAGAAAAACCGGACAGACGAGTTAACTGCTGGTATGTCAAAAACAGGAAGATTTTGGAATTCTGGAACACGTGGGTTACGACCATAGACAATGAAGAAGGGAGTCTTTTCGGTGGAGGAATGATAAGAGTTGTTATGTGCAAATTCGGCCCAAGGCAGAAGCTCCTTCCAATTGTCTTGCGAGGAGGACAGATACAGACGTAAAAAGGCCTCCAAATCTTGATTTACTCTTTCTGTTTGGCCATTGGATTGCGGATGATAGGATGAGGAAAAGTTCAGCTTTACCTGTAAAGCACTACACAACGCTCTCCAAAACTTTGATACAAATTGTACCCCTCTGTCAGATACAATTTCTCTCGGAAGACCATGTAGACGGAATATTTCAGCTATGAATATTTGAGCCAATTTAGGAGCAGACGGAAGGCCTTTTAGTGGAACGAAATGAGCCATCTTGGAAAAACGGTCAATGACGACCCAGATCGTGTTGAACCCTTGTGAAAGAGGCAGATCGGTGACAAAGTCCATCGATATGTGTGACCAGGGTGACTCAGGTATAGACAATGGTTGGAGAAGACCAGCTGGTGCTTGACGAGAAGACTTGTGACGAGAACACTGGGTACAGGATGCTATGAAGTCAGTGACATCTTTCCTCATGGACGGCCACCAGTACACTCTTTTAATGAATTCTAAAGTTTTCTTTACACCACAGTGACCAGAAAAACGAGAGGAGTGTGCCCACTGTAGCAAAGATGATCTGAGTCCAGTATCAACAAAAGTCTTTCCTCTAGGAATGGATACTACAGCAGTCTTAGCAAACACTGTAGGGCTTAGAACTGGGCTTATGGTACGATCTTCAGTAGAGGATGTGAAAGATCTGGAGAGTGCATCCGCTTTGCCATTTTGAGACCCAGGACGGAAAGATAAAACAAACTCGAATCTTGTAAAGAATAAGGCCCATCGGGCTAGTCTGGGGTTCAGACACTGGGCGTTCTGCAAATACAACAAGTTCTTATGATCTGTAATGACGGATATAGGAAACTTAGCCCCTTCCAACAGGTACCGCCATTCTTCAAAGGCCAATTTAATGGCTAGTAATTCTTGTTCACCAATGGGGTAGTTCATCTCGGCTGGCAGAAACTTCCTGGAGAAGAACCCACATGGGTGTAGGTGACCGTCCTCAGACTTCTGTGAAAGTACAGCTCCAACCCCAACAGAAGAGGCATCTACCTCCAGAATAAACGGGCGAGAACAATCGGGCTGCAGAAGAATTGGAGCTGAAGTGAATACACTTTTTAGTTGCTGAAACGCTGCCACCGCTTCGGGAGACCACTTGGCAGGATTGGCTCCTTTGTGAGTCAAAGCCGTGATGGGACAAATGATGGAAGAAAAATTTTTGATGAATTTCCTATAATAATTGGAAAATCCAATGAAGCGTTGAACAGCTTTTAGGGTATGAGGTTGTGGCCAATCAAGGACTGCTTGCACTTTAGAAGGATCCATACTTAATCCGGTACCTGAAATGATGTAACCAAGGAAGGGAACTGAAGATTTTTCAAATTCACATTTCTCCAATTTGCAGTATAGCTGGTTGGATCGTAATCGCTGTAACACCTCCTTCACGTGCTGACGGTGTTCCGGAATATTCGGAGAAAAAATAAGAATGTCATCGAGATAAACAACCACGGAATAATACAGTAAATCACGGAATAATTCATTCATGAACTCTTGGAATACTGCTGGAGCATTGCTGAGACCAAACGGCATAACAAGGTACTCGTAGTGACCGTCTCTAGTATTAAAAGCTGTTTTCCACTCATCGCCTGCTCGGATACGGATAAGGTTATAAGCTCCTCTGAGATCCAATTTAGTGAAGACCTTAGCCCCTTTGATTCGATCAAACAACTCAGTCACCAAGGGTAACGGGTACTTGTTTTTGACTGTTATGTTATTCAGTCCCCTATAATCAATACAGGGCCTCAGACCTCCATCTTTCTTTTTAACGAAAAAGAATCCGGCTCCTGCTGGAGACGTAGAAGGCCGAATGAAGCCTTTTAATAGGTTCTCTTTAATATACTGGGACATGGCTTCTGTCTCTGGCAGAGAGAGTGGGTAGGTTCGGCCCTTTGGAGGCATTTTACCTGGAATAAGATCGATGGGACAGTCCCAGCGCCGATGCGGAGGTAATTTGTCGGCTGAACCTTTACAGAAGACGTCAGAGAAGGCTTGATAGGCTTGAGGAAGAAGATCAGGAGACGTGGGCGAGGTGGACTGGATGCGCACTAATCCGGGAAGACAGGTGTGACGGCAATTCGTACCCCAGGACAGAACCTCCATAGTACTCCAATTGATTTTCGGAGAATGTCGCTGGAGCCAAGGAAACCCCAACACTACAGAGTGGTTCGCTTTAGGAATAATGAAAAAAGATAATTCTTCCTGATGCAACGCCCCAACTTGAATCTTGATGGGCAGAGTCCGATGAGTGATGGAGGCTTGAGGAATAAGACTCCCATCTACGGCAGATAACTGGAGTGGCTGCGAAAGTTCCTGAGAGTCCAGGCCATGATAGGACACAAACTGGGCTGAAATAAAGTTGGCGGCTGCTCCAGAGTCCAGTAAAGCAGATACTGCGAGTGAACCGTTGGGTAACACAATCTGTATGGACAGCAAAGAGTCGGACTTGATTGGAGAAGTTTCTACTCGTCCTAGATTGGCCTCTCCGCAACCAACTAGGACCGGGAGTTTAACGGACGACGGGTACATTTGGCTAACAGATGACCTGATTCCCCACAATACAAGCATAAATTCTGTCGCCGTCTTCTCTGGCGCTCTTCGGGAGTTAGACGAGTATGGTTGATCTGCATAGGCTCATCAGAAGAATTTGGAGGAAGAGAAGGCCCTGGGCGAGGAGAAACGGGGATAGACTTGCCTCGCTCTTGCCGGGATCTCTCTAGCTGACGCTCCCGAAAACGAAGGTCCAACCTATTGCAGAGCGATATGACCTCACTCAGCGAGGTGGGAAGATCTCGGGTGGCTAATTCGTCCTTCATGCGTTCAGATAACCCTGCCAAGAAAGTGGAAATTAGAGCTTCCTCATTCCACTTCAGTTCAGATGCCACAGTTTGAAAGTGGATAACATATTGAGAAACGGAGCGGGAGCCTTGACGAATCCGCAGGATTTCTGAAGCGGCAGAGGATACTCGTCCCGGTTCGTCAAAAATTTTTCTGAACTGAGAAATAAAGTCAGAGTATTTGGAGAGTAGCGGATCATTTCTCTCCCAGAGTGGGGAGACCCAGTCCAATGCAGAATCCGATAATAAGGAGACAATAAAAGCCACTTTAACACGATCAGAAGGAAAGTTCATTGGTTGCAGGGAAAAATGCACTTCACATTGATTGATAAACCCCCGGCAGGTACGAGGGGTCCCATTATATTTAGAAGGGGTAGACAATCGGAGAGACGGGGAGACAGTCTGTGAAGAAGGATTTGAGGCTTGTCTTTGAGAAATGCCTTGGAGTGCTTGAGTAACTTGCTGCTGGGATTCCTCCAGTGCTCGTAGCCGAGCGACCACATTTTTAAAGAACTCCTGGCTGGCGGACGGATCCATTGGGCCAGTGCTTACTGTCACGCTAGGGGTACCTTGTGGATCTGTCTGAGGCCTGGAGGTTGGGTGTTCGCGACTTGAGGGAGACTGGAGAACAGCAGGTTTAATATAACTTTTTATTGTAGCACCAACATGAGAAGGCAAAACCATAAATGAAACGGCAGGCTGAAAAACCCAGTGGAATTCCTGGGTAACAACTGAAAGTCCAGAATGATGGGATTAATCCCAGAGTCTCTGTTATCTTACTGGGGAAACTAATGACTGACTGTGGGTGCAGACAGCAGGGGGCAGCAGGAAACGGAAGTCAGCGAACTCCGATGACTGGCAGTAGATGCGGGTGCCGACAGCAGGGTGGAGAAGCGTCAGCAGGCTGAAGAGCTGACAGTAGGTGCGGATGCAGACAGCGAGATGGAGAAGCGTCAGCAGGCACGGAGGGCTGGCAGGAAGTGCAGATGCAGACAGCAGGATGGTGAGGCGTCGGCAGGCACGGAAGACTGGCAGTAGGTGCGGATGCAGACAGCGGGATGGTGAGGCGTCGGCAGGCACGGAAGGCTGACAACAGGTGCAGCTGGACCACAGCAGACGTGAAGATGTGTCAACAGACACGCAGGTTTAGCAACAGGTGCAGCTGGTCGACAGCAGGAGTGGAGATGTGTCAACAGGCACTCAGGGCTGGCAGCAGGTGCAGCTGGTCGACAGCAGGAGTGGAGATGTGTCAACAGGCACGCAGGGCTGGCAGCAGGTGCAGCTGGTCGACAGCAGGAGTAGAGATGTGTCAACAGACACGCAGGGCTGGCAGCAGGTGCAGCTGGTCGACAGCAGGAGTGAAGATGTGTCAACAGACACGCAGGGCTGGCAGCAGGTGCAGCTGGTCGACAGCAGGAGTGAAGATGTGTCAACAGACACGCAGGGCTGGCAGCAGGTGCAGCTGGTCGACAGCAGGAGTGGAGATGTGTCAACAGACACGCAGGGCTGGCAGCAGGTGCAGCTGGTCGACAGCAGGAGTGGAGATGTGTCAACAGACACGCAGGGCTGGCAGCAGGTGCAGCTGGTCGACAGCAGGAGTGAAGATGTGTCAACAGACACGCAGGGCTGGCAGCAGGTGCAGCTGGTCGAGAGACTGTAGCAAACCTGAAAGGGCTGGAGACAGCATGCAATTTGCAAAGTCCAGGAAACAGGTGTAAAGCTGTAAGGGCTGGGAGCAGAATGCAAATGCAGGTATCCAGGTATCAGGTGTTGAACTGCAGGTAACGAAGACAGGGATCAGGGATATCACAGAGCAAGGACAGGAGCACAGGCTGAAGCTTCCTCCCCAGGGATTGACAACAAAGCACTGGCGCTTGTATGCCCCAGAGGGCTCTGCTTTATCCCCCAGGGTAGATCTTGATTGGAGGAGTTGAACTGGGGCTCTGAACCATTGGCTGGCTACAACAACATGGCGGCGCCCGGACTGGAGACAAACAACCTTGGCTGGCTCTCATGCTGGATGCGCGTGCTGCAGGCCCCAGGAAGATGTCGCGGCCGGAAGACCTAGACGCCGCGCTCCCCGTCCTGCACCCAGACGGATGGCCCGCAGGCCCTGCCGCCGGAGATGAACAGGTGAGCGGCGCGTCCTAACAGCGGCCGTGACACTACTGTAGTATGGGCAAGCTCAGGAGTGTATCTCACTGCATGACTGTAGTCATAGGTTCAACTCCCAGAGCCTTTTAAATATTAACTCATTTCTCCACACTGTAAGCCTGCAGCTACCATATACTAGCCCATAGATTTTAGGTTAAGTGCACAGAGCTATGGAGTTACCCCACACAATAAGCCCCAGGGCCAGATTAAAGCAGGGGCAAAAGGGGTCAGTACCCCTGGGCCCCCCTCTAGCTAGGGGCCCCCTGTGGTTAGCATGTATTTAAAAAAAATGTATATATATATATTTTAAGCTAAAGGTTTTGTGCATGGCAGTGGGGTAGTGCTGCAGCTTCACCTATCTGCCAATGTGACAATGATTAATGTTGCTGAGCATGGGGTGCCAAAGCACACTGACTTTACAGTGTGCAGTGCCTTACTGGGAGTTGACTAAGTCCCATGACACTTTGCACAAGAGGGCAGAGGCTGAGAGGTTTGTGCTGAGCTCTGATTGGTGGAGCTCATTACATGCTTCTTAGGCTCATGGAGGACAGCAGCAGCAGCCTAGTCATGGGAGGGTTTTTTAATCAGAGGCAGCACTGGGACTGTGAGGTCTCCTACAGTCCTACAGAGTAAGGTGCAGAGGGACAAACACAGGCTTTTCATGTGGTATGCATGTATGTATATATATATATATATTTATATATATATATATCTCCACCCTGCAGTTACCCATTGACCAAGTTTATACTGCCTTCACTATGTGTTTTGAGAGTGTAATATTCTCCCATGCAGATTGCGGCCAGTAGTGACAAGTGCAAGGGGGCCCCCTGTCTAAAGTGCCCCGGGCCCCCCAAAGGCTTAATCTGGCACTGATAAGCCCCAGAGGGCACACTGATTTTCCCTCACAGCCCCATAATGCACAAGGTAGTGGCAGTAATTGGATTGCTCCAGGCAGAGATTTAGCTACATGGTAAGCCACATCGCTCATAAAATCTTCTCCATAGTGCACTTAAGTATATTTAATTTATGTCCATTTATTATTATTATTTATTATTTATTTTTTAGTGGCCTATCCATTATATGCAACCAACTGTGGGCCCCATTCAGAGCTAATCGTTGCTGTGCCAATTCACAAGGCAACCAATAATCAAACGATTGCACATGCAAAGGGGTTGTAGCGTGCATGCCTGAAAACAAAATCCAGCATCTATTCTGCTTGCTAGCCATCTGCAAGTCAGTAAAAATGCAGGCATTCCCAAGCAGTTTCAAGGAGGGTTTGTGACTTCGATCAGCCTATTTCTATTGCATAGTTAGCGTAGGTTCTGGGTCATGCTCAGACTGCACACACTGGGAAAATCATTTGATGGTGAGTAAGTTGCAAATACATCTGCAGCTGGACGGTGATTGACAATATTTTCGCAAGCCATTAGTAGCTTTGCACAGGGCGGGATATTATTCTGCCGGAGCAGCGGCTCTGCTAAATAGTTCATCATTAATCAGGTCTGTATAACGTTCTGCATATCTATATTGTGTGCAAGATGCGCAGTGCACAGGATGGCCAACATCACTCCATAGCAAAATTTTCAAAGAGCATCAATGTCACTAAAATGCCCATTCGGGGGGGGGGGGGGGGGGAGAGTGAGGGGAGCCAGAGACAAAGGGGGTTTGGAAAGAGAGATTTCAAAAAAAGAGTGAAGAGGGAGAGAGGGGGGCTTCATGGAGATAAGGGTAAAGAAAGAGAGACAGCAGAGGAGAGAGAAGGGATGGGGGAAATAACACTGATGAGGATGAGATGCAGTTGGGGAATAGAGAAAGATTAAGAGATTAAGAGAGTGGGTGTGTGGTGTGGACAGAAGGAATGAGGTATGGGGGGAGAGGGGGGGAAGAGGAGAGGGCAAAAGAGAAGAGGAGAGGAAAGATGGGTGGGGTGGGGGAGAGCAAGGGATTAAAATGGTTGTGACAAGGTTCCCCCTGGCAGTGTCAGCAGGTCTCCCAATGAAATCACCAGCACCTGCTTCCTTTTACCAGCACCAGGCTCTCCTGTTCCCAAGCCACTGTGCTCTCCTGCTTCTCTGCTCCCTAGCACTGGCAGTCGGAATCCCCTGCTCCCCAGCAGGAGCGCATGCATAGAGCTGCAGGAAAATGGTACAGTTGCCATTTATCCAAAATTGTTGGGTGAGATTTAATAGGATGAGAGATTCAGAAAGTGAGAGATTTGGTTAGAATTCTCCAGTTTTTTTAAAGCGGCAATCATTTACACTTCAAAATCAAACTGATTTTGCAGTGTAAATGATTGCCACTTTAAAAAAACTGGAGATTTCTCACCAAATCTCTCACTTTCTGAATCTCTCATCCTATTAAATCTCACCCGTTACTACTGCTCCATTTTCTCATTGATTTCAACAGCACTGCTGCCGTCAGTGTGGGTAGAAGTGTTGATGAATATGCCCCTTTGGAAATCTCATTTTGTAATATCAGTAGATATTAGCAATATTTTTAAAATTGTTCCACATGTTATTTGCCCTATTTCTCCATAGGCAAAGAAAAGTGAAAGTTGACATTAAGCTTCTCTAGGTCTACACCAACCACACCACAGTAGAATGAATTGGACATTGACATCTTCAATAATGAACTCTGCATAACTGATTAATTTCATTTGTGAGCACTACAAGTACCAGTGTTCTGCATAAACTCTCTCTGCCAGGACAGTTCTCTAAATTAGAAATATACAAAGTGAGAAATTACTAAGTGGGAATTACTTTGAAAGAACAGTTAAAAAAACAGTTGAAAAACATTGAACATCATCAAGCAAGGTAATTCCAAATCTTACTACACTTCTTTACTATACTCATCCATTGTACTTAACCCTGTCTCTTCCACACACACAATCACATCATGCTCACCAAACTGCTACTTCTCATTTCATTACATGGAATTCTCACTAAACTTTAACTATCCTATAATCTCCCTAACAATCATCCTGCGTGACTTCAATATTGCTATTGACAGTCCACAATCTCAGCTCCCTTGCCTCTCCAAGCTACTCAAGAGACTTGTC
Organism: Crinia signifera; assembly: GCF_055691185.1. Classification (NCBI taxonomy): domain Eukaryota; kingdom Metazoa; phylum Chordata; class Amphibia; order Anura; family Myobatrachidae; genus Crinia; species Crinia signifera. Next base: position 242,104,100 of record NC_139217.1, read on the forward strand.
TACTCTCGCCTCGCACACTTTCTTAACTCTCACGCCCTATTAGACCCACTTCAGTTAGGCTTTCATTCTTAACACTCCACTGAGACAGCACTGACTAAAGTGGTGACTGCTAAGTCTAAAGGCCTTTGCTTACTACTTATTCTTCTAGATCTTTCTGCTGCATTTGACACTGTGGATCACACTCTTCTCTTACAAACTCTAAACTCCCTAGGTCTTAATGATACAGCCCTTTCCTGGTTCTCATCTTACCTATCTGATTGCTCTTTCATTGTTTGCTTCTCTGACTCTACTTCCTCTTCACTACCTCTGTCAGTTGGAGTTCTGCAAGGCTCAGTCTTAGGTCCTCTGCTTTTCTTAATCTATACTTCCTCTCTTGGCAAACTAATCAGCTCTTTCGGATTTCAGTATCACTTACAGTATATGCGAATTATACTCAAATCTATCTATCAACCTCAGAGTTGTCACCAGTGGTTTTGGGCCGAGTCTCTGAATGTCTCTCTGCCATTTCATCTTGGATGTCTTCTCGCCAACTCAAACTCAATTTTTCCAAAACGAAATTACTTATATTCCCACCAACCAAGAACAGTTACCATCCTGATATCTCCATAACTGTTGACAACTCGACAATCTACCCTACCCAACACTGCAATCCATTTTAAATGCTGCTTCTAGGCTGATCTTCCTTGCAAGACGCTCATCGTCTGCTGATCCACTCTGCCAGTCCCTCCATTGGTTGCCTGTATCTTACCATATTCAATATAAAACACTTCTACACGCATATAAAGCTATTAACCATACTGCACCAGCATATATCTCTTTCCTTATCACAAAATATCTCCCAGCTCGACCACTCCACTCTGCACAAGATCTGCGTCTCTTTTCTGCACAGATCACTAGCTCCCATTCACTATTACAGGACTTTCATTGGGCTGCTCCCATCCTATGGAATGCCCTTACATGCACAATAAGAGTCTCCACTAGCATCCAAACTTTCAAGTGTTCCCTGAAAACACACCTCTTCAGGCAAGCCTATCATATTTAAGTTCCATATACATAACTCTCTGAGGCACTTATGTATTATATAGCTTTTCTTCTGGACTTGCAACTTGGTGGAACTGCTATTACTGGTGCCTGTCCTTGTGTTTCCCTCCTATGTCCCTATAGATTGTAAGCTTGCAGCAGGGCCCTCCTACCTCCAAGTCTGCTGCGCTATATAAGAAACTGTAAATAAATAAATATTGCAGCATAACTGCAAAGTTTACCCACAATCTTAGTTATCTCTAGTCAGGAGGTATTTCATCCTTGCTCACACTAAAAATCTAGTGTGAAGGGGATGTGATGTCCTTTTATCACAGTTCCTACACATGTTGATATGTGAGAGTAAATCTATCAGTCTCATACAGTTATCATGTCAAGCAGCAGTTTATGACAGCTCTATTACAGCACACGTGATCAGAAAACCCAAGGACTCTCTGAATACTATTTACTCTTTGTTGTGCAGCTATGGATACCAAGGTATTTAGAGGAAAAGTGTTTATGTTACTTTTCACGTGGGTTGAAGCATTATAGTTTTTGAATGCAAATAAAAAAAGTCAAAAAGGTATTGGGTGGTGATATCATCAGTCAAAGGGTGGGATGCACTAATGGAAAATTGCGGTAAAAACCCAGTTATTGACTTTTTACTGCATTTTTGTATGCAGGAAACATTTGCTGTGGGGTCACTGGCGAATCTAGAAATATGGTAATGGGTGGTCACAGATTCAACTAGTCACATAGGTGGGACCCTTGTGCAGCGAAGCAGCGTGGCGAAAATGGGGCATGGCCACACCAGAAAGGAGGCAGAGCATCACAAAAAGGGGACCTTATACCACAAGCCGTAATGCCCATTACACATTTTAGCAAACTCTGTAATACCCATTACACATAATGCCACACACCATAATGCCAATTACGCAGAAGGCCACACAATGTATTGCCCATTACACATTGTGCCACACACCATGATGCCCATTACATGTTTGACACATAAGTGCCACTTACCTACATGCTCATTGCTAAAAGGTTCTTGCTTAATGCCCGGGGCTTCATAATCAATGCCAACATGGTTTCATCCTAATTGCAAATGGTTTGTTGCCAAGAGGGAGTTAAATGGAGACACTTGACTTAAAGTTTACATTTTGCAGGTTTTATGTAATTTTTACTCCTAAAGATTACAAAACAATTTAGAAATATACAATGCAATAACTTGGATAAATAATAACAGCCTTATTTTTCAGGAGTGAGAATAAACAATAACAACAAGGAGTGATAGGCACGATTCCTTTGACTTGCAATAAAATAACTTGTATAGGACTTTAATCATGTACAGTAGCTCTAACTTAAAGCATAGTCTCGGAGATACTCGGCTTTGGAAGAATAAAGACAACTTGGATTTAGAAGATATAATGTCAGTCTCTATAATGCTTTGACAAAAGATACTGTGGCTTTAAGAAAAACAATAATACTGTAGTCTCTGCAATGCTTTGACTTGAAGAACAATGATACCGGGACTTTAAGATAAACAATGACGTCTCTGAAATGCTTTAACTTTGAAAGAATGATGATACTGTGACTTTAAGAAAACAATGACAGTCTCTGGAACGATTTAACTTTGGAAGAACAATGTACTGGGACTTAGCTGAATCCAGATGACTTGAGGATTTGTGCACAAGGAAATAGCAGCGCTCTTGTTTAATGATGAGTGGATATCGCTTAAAATTTGATAATTTTTAATTTAAAAATTAATGCTCATTGAACACTTAAAATGCACATTTGTGCATAAAGACATAAATCAATACATGTAAATACAATTGACACACAAACATATAAAAACAAATTGTACCAATATATTGGCTAAATGGCCAGATCTCACGTGGGGGGGGATGTTCCAAAATGGGATTTCAATATGTCCTGCACTGTCCACACTATGATAGTCCCAAGTGTTTAGATGGAGTCCAAATGATTCGGCAGTATGTGATCCTGTATACCAACAGAGGGAGTGGTCGATTGTCGGAAGCCTGACCCTCAACCTTGTGGTAATTTGTTTCCGCTGGACAGGGAATGAGCCGATGGTTTTTTCCAAATGTGTAGGGACCTGGTGGTCAGGAGAGTGAGCAGGTGATGGATCAAGTGTCTCCCCAGATCTGCAGCCAAACAGTACCACCAATGCATTTCGCTGGGTTTACGCCAGCTTTATCAATGACAAAGCTGCGATGTGATCGACGCGATGCGACCGACCCGATCAAAATCGGTGTGGTCGTTCTAGGAAACAAGTACCCATTAAGTATTGAATTAACTGCATTTTTAAAATAAAACCCTTAAATAGGCAATTGCTCTGTCTTTTGTATTTATAGATGAGGTACCTATTTAAGTATACCAGAGTCTCGGAAGCTATCCTGACTAGGAAAGAGGTAAGTAGTTTGTTGAAAGGCAAGATAAGAGCTTTGTCCTGTTACTTTGCTCTTCCTACACAATAGTTCACTAACTGACTGGAGACTTAGAACAAGTTAGCTGTTCTTGCGGGAATAAACTCCTCCTATCTGATTGCAATAAAGCTCTAGAATGAGTAACTAACTGGGAGGAAATGGTTTACTGAGCACAGGAAATAATGGGCAGTTTCTATTCCATTTTAATAAGTTTTTCTCCCACATCCAGCAGGGGACACTGCCTTATACCATGGGGATTGGGATGTGGTCTGGAGGAGCCGGCACTTTAAGAAAATCTGTCCTGCTGGCTACTTCCCCTCCCATTCCCCATCAGACTCCAGTCTTTGGAAAAAAGTGTCCGGAGGAGTCCCGGCCACGTCTCTCTGGAGACCGAAGATTTTTTATTTATTTTTGTAGCAATAGTCTACGGTACCTTAGGGGGGAGCCAGGTCGGCGCTGCTTGCAGGGCACCTCCTGGACTCGGCTACCGGAGTTATCTTTTAATGAAATCCCGGGGGGACCGCCGCAGCTGCACGCGGCTTGCGTTACGGTCCCATAGGCTATCCCACACACCCCTTATAGGATTTTTATTTTTTGGTGTGGTCCTGGCAATGCTGGGATATAGGCAGCACCCGGGCCCTGTTCCAACTCGTTGGGGGCGAGCAGCGGCATGACTGATATGCGGGGAACGCTTACCTGAGCGTGTGTAGGTTCTGGCCGGCGTCTTGGTTCCGTGTGCACTGTTCCCGGAGGGGAGGTTTACAGGGCGGATGGCTGGCTGGAAACAGGAAGTACGCCTTAAAGCCGGAAGGGCAGTTCACTGAAGTGAGTCTGCCTTCTGGTCGGCGTAGCATACAGTCGATAAGCGGTGTCTGGTCTCCTCAGCAGCGGCAGCTCCCAGTGGCAGGGTACATGTGCGCTGTATGATTCGTGTGTCCCTCTCCCATCCCCAAGAAAGGTATTGTGGTCTGGGGAGTTGGACTGGGGGGTGGAAGAAAAAGCAGGGTTGCTGGAGCTTCTCACCTGTTCCCTGACAGACACAGCATAGATTCACTGTGGGTGTGCACTGTGAATGATCATGGCTGAAAGGAGGGCTTCTAAGGCTTCTCTCAAGCATTATACATGTAAGAAATGCAAAGTACAGTTTAAACAGCATCTAGAAGGTGTGTCTGTTTGTGAGTCATGTTATAATGCACCGCAGTCTGCAGGTATGCACAGGGGCGAATTTAGGGGTCAGGACGCCCCTAGGCACAACATTTTGTGCCCCCCCCCCCCTATTTTAATGTAATCATATATGTATATACATTGTTATTTATATATTTCATAAAAATGTAACTGTAGCCCACCTTAATATTTTTTTAAGCACTCTGGACTGCTCACTGTACGGAGGACCCGGAGGGAGGGAGGCACTTATTAGTACAGTGATTAGCACAGTGTCTCTGTCAGTCTCTCTCCGGCTCACACACCGTGACTGACTGAGTGCAGGGAGGATCTGCGCGCCGCTCAGCTCAGCTGCTGGATACACAGCAGCCAATAGACGGTGTGTGTGTGTGTGTGTAGAGTAGCCAATGGGCGGGAGCCGGCAGCAGTGAGCCTGAGCCATTTCCGGACGCGCAGGGGGACAGTCAGACCCAGCCTCTAAGCGGTGATGTAATGTGCATGGCAGAGTGGGTGGGCAGTGCCGGGTGACGAGCGGGGCTGACGCCGACATATTATAATTCATGTCTGCGGCGGCGGCGCTCGTCACTCGCCGCTGCCCACCTGCTGTGCCATTTAACAGAATGTCAGCCTGCCTGCCGCCCTTAATTGGTGCCGCCCTGAGGCCGGTGCCTCACGGGCCTAGGCACAAATCCGGCCCTGGGTATGCATCAGCAGACGTCGGACTTAACTGCAGTTCTGGCAAATCTAACAGCAGAACTGGCAGCGTCTCGCAGAGAAAGAGAAGTTCTGCATACTCAGATACAGTCCCTATCATCAGCCGAGCCTCCATGGGCGACATCTCTATTGAGGTCAGTAGATTCTTTAGCGAGATCTTTTCCCTCTGTTTCTCAGGGCTCTCCTAGGATTAGGAGGGCTGAGGTTTTATTTCAGTCAGATGAGGATAATTCCTCGGCTAAAGAGGGTGAAGTTGCTGGAGAATACTTTGAGGCTCCAGTGGAGGAATTTATTGAGGAGGATCCTCAGGGCATGGACGCTCTTATTAGGACAGTAAAAGAGACCTTGGAAGTCTCTGATCCAGAGATCCCGGCTCCGGTGTCCATTTTTGGGAAGATTCCTAAACGTCAGGTTTATTTTCCTGAATCTCCTGAACTGGATAGAATTTTATTGGAGGCTTGGCAGTCTCCAGATAAAAAGTTCCAAGTTTCCAGGAGGTTTAAAATTTTGTATCCCTTTGCACAGGATTCTAGGAATAGATGGGAATCCCCGCCTCCGGCGGATACATCTGTGTCCAGGCTGTCAAAACACACAACCCTTCCTATTCCAGGGGCTGTGGCGCTAAAGGAAGCTCCAGATCGTAGACTGGAGTCTACTCTGAAGTCTATTTACTCAGCCTCTGGTTTTCTCCTAAGACCCGCTTTGGCGGGAGCGTGGGTGAGCAAGGCGGTTGAGAAATGGGCAGCCCAATTGGCGGCGGGCCTGAAAGGTGATAGGCCTAGATCAGAGCTGATACCTTTGGCTGAGTATATCCAGGATGCAGCTGGATATTTGGTGGAGGCCGCCACGGATTCAGTTACCTTAGGTGCCAAGATTTCTGCATCCTCGGTGCTGGCCAGGCGTTCTCTGTGGCTCCGTTCTTGGCAAGCGGAAGCAGAGATTAAAAAGGCAGTGGAGGCTCTTCCATTTAATGGAGAAATTTTATTCGGTTCTGAGTCAGACAAATAAATTTCCCAGGCCACAGGTGGGAAGTCGACTTTTTTGCTGACTCAGGCACCAGCTTCCAAGAGACCTTATGGGGGTCCTTCCTTTTGGGCCTTTCGAGGTGCAGGGGCGAACAGAGGTAGAGGCAGAGGGTTTTCTGCCTTCAGAGGTAAACGCAGCAGAGGAGCAGCCGTGTCTTTGCCTGCAGCGCCCTCAGCTCGCCGTCAGGAGCAGAAGCCCCCTGAGAAGCCCGTTGCATGACGGGTTGCCCGACCATCTGGGGAGTTCCCAGGTGGGTGCAAGGCTGCTGTCATTCGTAGGAGTTTGGCAGCAGGTTTGTATAGATCCTTGGATTCTCCAAGTTATTTCAGAGGGTTATCGACTGGAGCTTACAGCGTTCCCTCCCAAAAAAATTTTTTCTACAGGTCTCCCGTTAAGAGAGCAAAAGAGAGAAGCTCTCAAGCTGGCAGTAGAAAAACTGGTACAATCAAGGGTAATTGTGACAGTTCCAGCAGATCAACGGGGGCTAGGATTTTATTCGAATCTATTTCTAGTGCCCAAAACAAATGGGACGTTTCGACCAGTTCTCAACCTAAAGAGCTTAAATCAGTTAATTTTGTACCGCAGATTCAAAATGAAATCAGTGCGGTCGGTAGTGGCAAGTCTAGAGCCAGGGGAATTTTTGATGTCCCTGGATATAAGAGACGCTTATCTCCACATTCCCATTTGGGAACATCATCAGCAGTTTCTTCGGTTCACTATTCAGGAAACTTATTTCCAGTTTCGCGCTCTCCCATTCGGCCTGTCGTCTGCGCCTCGGATTTTCAAGAAGATAATGGCCTGCATGGTGGCAGCGCTTCGTCTGCAAGGGATTGTGATCATACCATATTTGGATGATCTACTGATCAAGGCTCCATCGAAGGAGAAGTTGATGTCAGATTCTTTACTCACTTACCGTTTTCTGATACAGCACGGGTGGATAATAAATTTCCCGAAGTCTCAGTTGCATCCGACACAGACCCTGGTGTTCCTAGGGCTGTTATTGGACACGGTCCAACAGAGGATTTATCTTCCTCGGGAGAAGATCTTGTCCCTGCAGACAATGGTAAAGCGGGTACTGGAAGAGAAATTCTTAACAGTTCATCTGGCCATCAAGCTTCTGGGGAAGATGGTATCCTCGTTCGAAGCCCTACAATACAGGAGGTTCCGATCCAGGGAGTTCCAGTTGGATATCCTTTCCCAGTGGTCAGGGTCTCACCTCCACATGAAAAAATGGATAAGGCTGAAGCCCAGTACGAGGCTGTCCTTGCTGTGGTGGTTGTACAGGGACCATCTGTCAGAGGGTCGGCAATTCGGTCCTACAGATTGGACATTGGTGACAACCGATGCCAGCGCCAGAGGCTGGGGAGCGGTGGTCATGGGTCATTCATTTCAGGGTCGTTGGTCCTGGCAGGAAGCCCAGGTTCACATCATTATTCTCGAATTGAGGGCAATTCGGTTGGTATTGTTTCATGCATCCCAGCTTCTTCAGGGAAGAGCGATCCAAGTTCAATCCGACAATACCACGGCGGTGGCCTACCTCAACAGGCAAGGGGGCACGAGGAGTCGTGCAGCAATGAAGGAGGTTCGGCCAATTTTTCAGTGGGCAGAGCGGCATGCCTTGAGCCTGTCAGCTGTGTTCATCCCGGGGGTGGACAATTGGGAAGCGGATTATTTGAGTCAGAAAGATCTTCACCCCGGAGAATGGGAATTGAATCCAGAGGTGTTCCACCAGTTGAGGGTCAGGTGGGGGGTGCCTCAGGTCGACCTGATGGCATCCAGAAGGAACAACAAGGTGCCTCGGTATTTTACTCGGTCCAGAGACCCGGCGGCAGTGGCGACAGACGTATTCTCCGTTCAGTGGCAATTCAAGCTAGCCTATGCATTCCCGCCTTTCCCGCTTCTTCCTCGGTTGCTCAAGAAGATCAAGAGAGAGTCATCAATAGTCATTCTTATCGCTCCAGATTGGCCGATGAGATCGTGGTACGCAGACCTGCGAGGCCTACTGGTGGACGATCCATACAGACTACCGCTGAGAGAGGATTTGCTTCTTCAAGGGCCGTGCATTTACCCAGGCTTACGTCGGCTTCATTTAACGGCCTGGCTGTTGAGTCCGAATTACTGAGAAGGCGAGGTATTCCGTCCGCAGTAATTCCTACGATTGTGAGAGCAAGGAAGGATGTCACTTCAGCCCATTATCATAGGATCTGGAAGGCATACATTGTGTGGTGCGAGGGTCAGCAGCTTCCAAAGGCAGTATTCTCTTTGCCTCGGTTTCTACGTTTTTTGCAATCAGGATTTTCGTCTGGGTTGAGTTTGAGCACTTTAAAGGTTCAAGTGTCAGCTCTATCAGTCTTCTTTCATAGAAGGTTGGCTCTGATTCCAGAAGTGCAGACGTTCTTGAAGGGGGTGCTTAGATTAAGACCACCTTTTTCTGCACCCACAGAACCATGGGACCTGGGTTTAGTTTTGGATTTCCTACGGTCAGAAAGATTTGAGCCTTTGGAAGTGGTGGATCTACGATATCTGACATGGAAGACTCTGATGCTTCTGGCGTTAGCTTCAGCGCGTAGAGTCTCAGATCTAGGCGCCTTATCTTGTCGTTCGCCTTTTCTAGTTTTCCATCCAGACAGAGCGGAGCTCAGAACTCGACAGGATTTTTTACCGAAGGTTGTCTCGGCATTTCATATTAATGAGCCGATTGTAGTACCAGCATTTTCAGGAGAATTGGCATCCTTGGATGTCGTCCGAGCATTAAGGTGCTACGTGCGACGTACAGAATCGGTCAGGAGGACTGATTCCTTGTTTGTCCTTTATGATGCAGCAAAAAGGGGATCTCCAGCGTCTAAGGCGACATTAGCTCGCTGGATATGCCTAGCTATTCGAGAGGCTTATTGTTTTGCTTCTCAGCCAACTCCGGCAGGAGTGTCAGCCCACTCCACTAGGTCAGTGGGGACGTCTTGGGCGGCAGCCAGAGGAGTGTCCTTATCCCAGGTATGCCGGGCGGCTACTTGGGCAGGGTCAAATACTTTTGTCAGGTTTTACAAATTTGACACTTTTGCACGGCCAGAGGCAAATTTTGGCAGGGCCGTGTTGCAGGGAGAGTAGCGCTGACCCACCCGTGGGGGTAGCTTTGGTAATATCCCCATGGTATAAGGCAGTGTCCCCTGCTGGATGTGGGAGAAAAGAGGAATTTGGTACTCACCGGTAATTCTGTTTCTCCTAATCCGCAGGGGACACTGCGCGCCCTCCCAGCGCTTCTTCTTTTTTTTTTCTTATCATATTTTTGGTTGTGTCTAATTTACTGCATGGACCAGTAAGAAAGTGTGTCTGAGTGATTTCACTGGTGATGTTTTTTTTGTTGGTAATATTAACTGTTGGCTTTCCTCTCTGAGGTTCCGGGTCTCCTCTCCTCTCGGACACAGGCCCTTATTCTAATCTGTGCGGTACGGCCCGCGTGCGGCCGTACCGCCGATGTTTTCACTCTGCACATGCGCAGAGGTCACTCTGCGCATGTGCAGGCGAATTCGCCGCACACAAAAATTATACGCCGCAAAGGGGGCGTATAGGGGCGTGAGGGGCTTGATAGCCTCATTTACCTATGTATACGCCCCGCGTTTCATGGGCGTTCCCATGCAAACGCGGGGCGTATGCATGGTAATGAGGCTATGACGCCAGTGATGGGGGCGGAAAGCTGACATCGCCGGATGTCAGCTCGCCGCCCCCATACAAGCTTTCACACGGACGATTGTCCGTGTGGTCTAAGCTTGCGTGAGCGGGGGGAGCGTGCGGCCCTGCCTTCGATGGTCGTCGACCATCGAATGCAGGGGGCAGCTCCCACCATGGTGGAGGCGTACGCCCCACCATTTTCATGCGGATCGCCAGCCGTCCGCGTACGGACGGCCGTGGCGATCCGTCTTGTAGGCGGGGATTGGTTTGTGCGGCCGGAGCAACGTATGCGGCTCCGGCCGCACAGATCAGAATAAGGGCCACAGTTTTTTCCGTAAGACTGGAGTCTGATGGGGAATGGGAGGGGAAGTAGCCAGCAGGACAGATTTTCTTAAAGTGCCGGCTCCTCCAGACCACATCCCAATCCCCATGGTATAAGGCAGTGTCCCCTGCGGATTAGGAGAAACGGAATTACCGGTGAGTACCAAATTCCTCTTTTTCAAATGAACAGCTATGAGAGTGCTTGGTTTCTAGGGAATTGGAGGACTATTAGCTTAATGTCTTACACGGCCAAGTTGTAATCCTTCTGCAACAAACTAGTTCACTGAAATCCTACTGAAACACTCCTGCGGTAAATAGTCTCTATCTCTCTATTTTTCACTGTGCACAGATTTGGTTCAGCAGTTTCTTTATTTGTGGACCCAGACTGATCTTAAGTGTAGGAGAAACCTTTTATCTAAGTACTTTTCTCTGGGACCTTGCAAATAACCTTGAGCTGTAGGCTTTTCACACTAAGGGCCTTATTCTGCTTGGAGCGTCCGGGCCATACGCGTACGTCCCGGGGTTTTTTACGATCTGCGCATGTGCAGATACGCTAATGCGCCGGCGCGAACACTCCACAACGCTTACGGCCGGTGTCCCAACGTGCGAAAAAACCTGTACGCGAGCATACGGGTAATGGGGCGGCATAGGGGCGTGTTGATGGGAGCGGCCGAAATAATGAGGGAAAATGGGCGTAAATATGGGCGTACACGGGGGTGTGCACCAGAAATGAGCGGTGCTACTACCGCACGATCGACTAAGGCACCGTTCGTTTCGGACACCAAACAGGCGGCCGCCAACCGCCAGCTAAAACCACCCCTACAGATACCGCATGCCAGCGTGCGCCTGAGTTGGCTAATTAACGCTGATTACTACTCAAACACATACACCTGAATGTAATAAGCAATGCTGCAGTCTATTAACTTCAAACCATGATTTCACTGACTGCAAGCCACACATGCAGCACGCAAACACATTGGAAGCTTATGTTTCTATACTTCTCCACATTTAAAGGTTTGTTTAATTTAAGGTAAGAATCTTTTTATACGCTAAGGTAGGTATTTGCTAAACAGACACATTCACTACCTGCTTTCATAGACTTTACGCAGTAGCACACTCAATCTACACAAGTCGACATGTGTCAACGTGTTCACTCTAATACTAACATAGGTTTTGTATTTAGGATACAATAACATAAACCACATCTAACACCTACAAAGGATGTTTCAGCAATGTTTGAAGCCCATGACCACTATTTTGCACACAATCTTCAATTGAGTTAATAGAAAACAATAATTGAATAACAAATAGATTAATTAATCAATTGTCAGATTAGTAGTTGAGAGGCAAGATTTGCAGGTCCATATATGTGAAGGGTATGCCAGCGTGCACGGACGTACGCTCACTCTCACGAGCGGTGACATAAGCTGAGTTTTCCATTGAAAACAATAGGGACCCGTCCGTGCAAACTGGCGTACGCTCAGATCTCCGCAAGAAGTCGGTGGGGAGACGGAGGAGAGACGGCCGTAGACGGCGCCGTACGCTCAGTTGTACGCCAGTTGTCGGAGTGTAAGGGCTGGGCCGGCCGCGTACGTTGCCGTACGCTCATTTGTACACCACTCCCCTTCTACGGTATTTCTGCCCGTATGTAAGCGGCTGATTTGTGGGTGGACTTAACCCCAACGGCCGCGTACGGCTAGCGTGCGGTAATGGCGAACGTACGCACGTTTGGCCGCTCCAAGCAGAATAAGGCCCTAAATGCTCTCAGCACGGAGTTAAGGTGGCTGAGATAACGGTGAGAGTACTTTCTAGCTGTTCTCTGACTTGTTATCCACAATTGGGGATCATAAAAGCATGTATCCAAGACAGATGGGAGACTGCTACACTGTATTTCTTTCTGAAATAATTCTAGTCATTACTTCGCTGATATATGGGACTTTGACATGCTGTGCCACAGTTCACGTCAGCTGTCCACTTTAGTTATAAGCCGGCTAACTGTACTGTGGTGGATTGCTTACTCTGAGGTGCTCCTGTATTAGTAACCCTGGGAGGCTGGCAGAGGGATGGACTTTGGGCATTCTCTAGCCTGGTGGGGTTGGTCTTATCACTCACCACTCCCTTATGCTTATGCCAACAGGCCTTTCCTGCATCTCCGACTCCATTGCCGCCTACAATGACGCTGACTGTGTGACCCCCCCGCCGGGATCAGCTCTCCACCTGCTGCGACTGACGTCCCCTTCAAGCGCCGCCGATCGCTCACTCTGAAGGAGGTAGCGTACTCCCGGACAACACCTCCGTGAAGTGTTTCCTCAATTTCAGCAACGCTGTCCATCGCGGCTATGCTGCGCAGCTCTGCACAGGGTTGTCACCTCAGGGAAACTGTGCCACACGCATCAACGGCTATATCTTTGAGCTCGCGGGCAGTCTCTAGTCCCGCTCTCCTCACGAGCCACAAAACTTTATTAAAAGTGTCCAGGTGCCAGACCCCGTTACTCTCCCCTATAAGCCACACCAATGGAGCAGTCCTAGAATCCAGGCAATGGGGGTTCCAATCCGCCAATACGCCCCTGGTGGTGGACCTGCTTTGAGCTCTCTGCATGGCTGTCATTGCTTTAAATTGCTTAATGGCTGGGATGGCCGGTGGTCGCCTATGTGCGGAAGGGATCGCCAGCAAAAGCTGGCTATACCCCACACAAGCCTATGGGCTTCATACCACATCCCATGCCACCCTGCATGGACCCCCACCACCCCGCATGGACCCCCACACCTGTGCTTCCCAAACCGGTGACCTCCTTCTCCCTAGCACCTTCCAGAGCTCATCCACACTGGCTGCTTTTCAAAGGGCAGCTCTTATTGCAAAAGCTGCCCTTTGCTATACTAATTGCCATCAGAGTTATAAATGCTGCCTGTTTTTACCTAAATGAAGCCCACTGTAGTGGCTGGTCAAACACCTGTTTGGTGACTGGCCACACCCACTCTTAGATTTGGCCATGCCCTATTAGAGCACACATAATTTAATTTGCTTCTACAATCAAATTGCACTTCTGACCTCTTCATATTGTATGATGACACTCTGAGAATATTGTTAAGTAACTTTGAGAAAGTATTGTGGAAAAGTGTATTTTTAAAAAAAAAACTTTTTTTTATTTCCTGAGATTGTCCATGATAGTCTTTATTTATGCACATATGCTACAAAAATCCTGTCTGTTTTGGAAAAATAATATTGCATAAATTATTTTATCTACTAGAAACAAGCAAGTTGCAAATAGAAAAATTGACTGTCATGAATTGGTCCTAAATGGGGCAGTACGGATGGTGTAATGGTTAGCATTACTACCTCACAGCACTGAGGTCATTGATTCGATTCCCACCATGGCCCTAACTGTGCAGAGTTTGTATATTCTCCCCGTACTTGCGTGGGTTTCCTCCAGGTACTCAGGTTTCGTCCCACAATACAAAAATATACTGGTAGGCTAATTGGCTCCCAACAAATTAACCCTAGAATGTCTGTGTACATGTGGTAGGGAATATAGATTGCAAGCTCCACTGGGGCAGGGACTGATGTGAATGTTCAAATATTCTCTGTAAAGCACTGCCGAATATAGTGAATAAACTGTTAATAAATAAACAAATAAAAATGGGGTAAAGTTGCCTAGCTGACCCAGCCATTTATATCTCTGATTTATTTAAATAGAAAAAAAGTTTTTTTTTTAGCACTCAGAAACCTGATAAATATTTTTCCATGGTTTATTCAACAAAAAATATACCAGATCCCTATTAAACAAATCGCAAAGTTGAAAGTAAAATAGGGTGAACAACGAGCATGCAAATACTGTGATGTCCTCTGTATTTTATGTTGGTCACTGAAGTTCTCTGAATTATTCAGTGATGCACTTTAAATTGTATGGCAATAACTGCAATGCACTGTGTATTGCATAGTGGTCACTTGAAGGATTTGTGTATTGTGTGGCGGTCATTGCTGTTCTATACGGTCACTAATGCTCTCTATATTATATGGCAGTCACTGGTGTTCTCTGATGCTCTAGTACAGATGTATCCTCATGCGCAAATGGCTCAAGTTGCACAAATAGCCCCCATTGACGTGCCAGGTCCAAATACTGAATAATGATTACTTGAAGGTGACTTTAGTTCATTATATCATCATGTGGCAATTGCAAATTAATATACAGTAAACCCAACATGCTGTATGCCTATTGACACATTTAGACATTCTTCTTATATTTTGTCTGGAACCAAGTCTCTTGGGCAAAGTCATACATGCACTTCAACTTGTGCTTGATATTATATGTATATTACCCTCCCAAACAACCTTCATATATACCATATATACTCAAGTAAAAGCCGACCCGAATATAAGCCGAGGCACCTAATTTTACCACAAAAAAAACTGGGAAAACTTATTGACTCGAGTATAAGCCTGGGGTGGGAAATGTAGCAGCTACTGGTAAATTTTAAAAATAAAAATAGATACCAATAAAGCAGCTACCGAGTCAGTCTAGACTTACTCAAAGCTGCAATGGTCGAAGGAAGATGGAGGCCACTGCTGATGTCAGTGCCCCTTCCTCCCAATGGCTGGGTGCTGCTTGTGTTAATTGATAATCGATTGGGCTGCAAATTTGTATCTGAATGGGGCCCAATATTGGGAGTCTCTTGTAGGTTCTGGCAGATAAGTATGGCGCCATGTTTCCAGCCGCCAGTGTATTTGCCACTTTACCACTCTACGTTCTGCATATTAGTTAGGTCAGGAATGGCACAATTGCTAACCTACTGATGATTCCAAAGTTTAAGTTAGAGAACATGTTGAAACATTTTAGCAAGTAAATGAAGCTTAAAAGCAATCTGAATGTCGGCTGGCTATTATGCTCTTTATACTGTACAATATTTTGCTCTACTACTGTAGATACATTATTTGTGGTTATAATTGAATTTATGTGCTAACAAAATTGCACCCTAGCATTTAATTTCCCCAGAAAGGGAATCCGAGCAATTCATTAATTTAGAAAAGTCAGCCCAGAACCACATTACCCCAGACAGAGTATCCCAGTACCTCATTAACCCAGACAATGCAGCCTTTTACCTCATTGCACCAGGCAGGGTATCCCAGCCAGGGCCAGATTAAGCCTTCGGGGGGCCCGGGTCACTTTAGACAGGGGGGCCCCTCCCACTTGTCATTACTGGCCACAAACTGCATGGGAGATTATGGGATATTGCACTGTCAAAACACAGAGTAAAGGTAGCATAAACTTGGTCAATGGGTAACTGCAGGGGGCGGGATTAATATTAACATATATATATATATATATATATATAATATATATATATATATATATATATATATATATATATATAGTGGAGGATAGGCAGTGGCACATAATATAAATAATATATAAAATACCAGATGAAAAGCCTGTGTTTGTCCCTCTGTACCTTGCTATGTAGGAGCCCTGACATGCTTAGCGCTACCTGTGATTAAAAACCCTCCCATGAGGAGGCCGCTGCTGTCCTCCATGGGCCTGAGAAGCATATGATGAGCTCCACCAAGCAAAGCTCAGCACAAGCCGCTCAACCTCTGACCTCTTGTGCAAACTTAGTCAACTCCCAGTAATGCACTGCACACTTGTGCAGTCAGTGTGCATTGGCTCCCGATGCTCAGCACCATTAATCATTGTCAGATAGGTGAAGCTGCAGCACTCCCATGCACAAAATCTTTAGCTAAAAAAGAATTATATATATATATATATATATTTTTGAAAAATTCTTGCCAACCACAGATAGAGGGGGGCCCAGGGGTACTGACCCCCTGTGCCCCCATTTTAATCCGGCCCTGATCCCAGCACCTCATTACCACAGACAATTCAGCCTAGTATCTTATTGTCCCAGACAGGGCAGCCCATCACCCGTGTGCATAGGTAGTGTGGCTCCAGTGGAGCACTAGTTCAGAAGCTGAGGAGCATTCAGACAGAAACCCTGCACCCTTCCAAAGGTGCCCACAACAACCTTGTTGGAGACAGACACTAGAGGTCCTCATGAAGGGCCTTATTCTAGTTCACTCTTTCTGACAAAATCCTTCTTTGATGGACAAAACCATGTGCACTGCAGGTGGGGCAGATGTAACTTGGGCAGAGAGAATTAGATTTGGGTGGGGTTTTACTTCAAAGTGAGATCTATATTGCAGTGTATTATCTGATTATTATATGTATATTTCTCATTCAGTGTGCAATTGGGATACAAACTGTTTTTTTTTCCTAACCAGATTTACCCCTCCCTGTTGGCACCTGAATGACATTACCTCTGATTGAGCAGCTTGCCAATAAAAGTGTTGTGCACTTGAGAGAGGCATAGATGGGTCAGCATTAGGAGGGATTGCTGACACCTGAGTGCCATTGGAGAAGCCAGGGGTATCTCCAGGTAAGCTGGCTCTCAGATGTTGTAAGCCATTATCATGTGGCCTTACACTGGGCTATTAGGCCCAAAAATTTGTTATTGTGCATGGGATGGGTTTGGGAGTGTGGTTCCCTCTTTGTTGGTATGGCTTGTCTGCTCCAGGTTAGCACACCCTAACACTTTATTAACATTTATGTTTTTCCCTATCACATTGTATGTATTATTTTAACCACACCTTCACCTCCTTACATAGCACTTATGTGCTTCTTATTAACCCCTACTAATTTTTATTTGTGTGCTGTCCTGTAGTAGTCAGCCTGTGCCGGCATATTGGGGGCCCACACCCCAGACCCATACCCAGTGTTAGGGACCCCCAGTGACAGAGATGCCTTGACGTACGGCCTGGGGGCTTAGCCCTATATCTGCAGATATATGCAACCAAGATCTCTGTATTATCTGATTATTATATGTATATTTCTCATTCAGTGTGCAATTGGGATACAAACTGTTTTTTTTTTCCTAACCAGATTTACCCCTCCCTGTTGGCACCTGAATGACATTACCTCTGATTGAGCAGCTTGCCAATAAAAGTGTTGTAAAAATAAAGCAGTCAGTATTTTCCCTGCACAGAAACAAAATAACTCACCCAAATCTAATTCTCTCTGAACATATTACATCTGCCCCCCTGCATTGCACATGGTTTTGTCCATCTAAGAAGGATTTTGTCAGAAAGAGTGAAGTAGAATAAGGCCCATGGTTTTGTCCATCTAAGAACGAATTTGTCAGAAAGAGGGGATTCCAGGAGCGCTGCATTTAAAATAAGGTTAGATAAACATCTATTGGTTAAGAACATCCAGGGGTACAACCAACATTCATATTTTTTAATCAGAATTTCACAATTTATATAAAGGGATGTAGAAAATAGATCAAAGGTTCTCAAACTCAGTCCTGGCGACCCCACACCGTGCAGGTTTTGCAGGTCCCCTCACAGAATTACAAGTGAAATAATTAGCTCCACCTGTGGATCTTTTAAAATGTGTCAAAAAGTAATCAATGCACCTGTGCACCTGCCAGGTGACCTGGAAAAAGTGAACTGTGTGGGGTCCTGAGGACCAAGTTTACCCCTGGAATAGATCATAAGCTCTAACTAAAGGTTGAACTTCGTGGACTTACCTCTTTATTCAACCTTAATTACTATGTAACTGTGGGGGTTATTTTGGTTCACTCTTTCTGGCAAATTCCTTCTTAGATGGACTAAACCATTTGCACTGCAGTTGGGGCAGATGTTACTTGTGCAGAGAGAATTAGATTTCTGTGGGGTTTTACTTCAAAGTGAGATCTATAGTATATTACAGTGTAAAAATAAATTAGTCAGTATTTTTCCTGCACAGAAACAACATAACTCATCCAAATCTAATTCTCTCTGCACATTTTACATCTGCCCCCCTGCAGTGCACATGGTTTTGTCCATCTAAGAAGGATTTACTCAGAAAGAGTGAACTAGAATAAGGCCCTATGTAACAGAACCAATATGTAAATAAAAAACACACATACACTGTAATAGAATACGTTTATACATACTACATAGACACACATACGTACTTACCTATAGGGTCACTATAGGCCTGTCCTCTTCTCCATTAGATAATCCATAGGGTACCTGTGAAAATAATCACTATCACCATCCCATCCTGCGTAGATCGCATACTTTTCTTTCCATGTAGCTTCCCAGGTTTTAAAAAAATTAACCGAATGCCTTGGCGCCAGCGGACTGAGGTGCCGCAAGTGTGTTGACACTTGTCGCCCCTCCCTGAGAATGAAGGAAATCCCAGTGACATCAGCTCCTCTAACAGTCAATCAGGAGATGGCTCCAGGGGAGCTCCATGCCTGATGGGCTTATATAGAGCCACGCAAAGCCTATGTTATGAATTTAACATGGGCTTCTATGGTGGGAACCGGAAACTCAGCCTGACCAGTTATTTATATAGCACACACATAGAAAGAAAAAGAAAATTTGTACATTGACATCAGTCACTGCCACAGTGGAGCTTATTACCCATATTCCCTTACCACATGTATTATATGCAATTGAAGGGATAATTTATGTTGGGAGCCAAGTAACCAACCATTATATTTTTGGATTGTGGGAAAAAAATGGGAGTACCCGGAGGAAACCTACACAAGCACAGATAGAATATACTAACTTTGCACAGTTAGGGCCTTATAGCGCAGCACCCCATGACTTATAGGGAAGCACCCTTGAAATTATAAGGCAACACCCCAGTACTTATAGGGCAGAGGGGACGCAGCCCTGGACTTGTACAGCATAGGTTGCACCTCTGGAGAATCACGGATGCAAGATGACTGCACGACGGTCGGGATTCTGATGGTCAGTACTCCAACATCGGAATCCCGATTGTTTAAATGCCTGACTAACAGGGGCTATTCTCCCTTGTGAGGGTCCATGATGAGCACAGCAAGCTTGCAAGTAGCTTCTTTGTGCTCGTCCCCCTGTCAGAGCACCAACAGTCATGATTTCGATGTCAGGATACTGACCTTCGGTGTCCCAATTGTCGGACCGCCATACCACACCGGGGAATTACACAGTAGAAGCATACAACAGACAGGCAGAACCCCTGCAATTAGACAGGCAGCACCCCTGACTGGCACCGCACCGACCCCACACCAACCCACATACAGGCATACAGAGGTCTGTCCTGCTCCCTCTCCAATGCTGGAGTGAACATGGCGCCAATCGGAGTGGACTTATATAGGATCCAAAACCCATGAGAATCCAACAGCGGGATGACAACGTTTTGCCTCGCTCTGGGATCTAAGTCTGGGGGGGAAACCAGAGCTAGACTCAGATCTCGGATCGAATCAGGAAGTTCAGAGGGGTTCGGATCTCGAAGATCTGACCATGCTCATCCCTATTTCAAACTGGCATCTAAATTGCAGTGTAAAAATAAAACCAGTATTAACCCTGCACATAAACAAAATAGGTCACCTAAATCTATGGGCTCATTGTCAGGGGTTACATGCTCATTGCCAGGGGATACGTACTTATTGCCAGTGGTCAGAGACGGATTTACCGGTAGGCTCCTAGAGCTCAGTGTGTCCCAGGAGGCCCAGCCGCGACCGCTGACGAATATTGGTCAGGCCCATGCAAGCTGCGACAGTCAGGCTGACAGTAGGCAGCAGTGGGAGCGGGACGGACTAGCGGCAGCAGCTACTCGGGTGGCTCTCGAGTTCAGCTGTTCCTGTCTGCCCACCCAAACTATAACAAAAGGCTCTGTGTAAAGTCTAACCAATGGGAGTCGGGTGCAGAACCACATCATGATGCGTGCCGCCGTGCATGTCACACACAGTCACCTGCTTCTCCTTGCTGCATTAGCAGCTCAGTCTACAGAGTGTGTTATTTTCAGTGTAGCCTACAGACCTCACCGGCACTGGCTCCCCCAAGCCACTGCATGGTCTGCGGCGCCGTAGGCACGCCACTGGCTGCAGTGCAACATGGTTTTGCTAATTCATGATCTTATTTATAGCCATTTACATTCTTAATATATGCCTCACTGAAATACTGATATGCCAGAATAACTAGAGGGAAAAAAAAACGTGGACATTATTTAAGAGATGTAAAAGAATGAAATAAGGAATGCATTAAAACAAAGTGGTTTACATTGTGAACAATTGCTTTACTGGAATTGAACATGTTAGTGACTACTGATCCTGTAAATTACTCTGAACATCAACAATACACACACAATGAGTGGTACTGACATCTAACCAGAAATGTCCTTGGCAATTGCATTACTGCCACCATCAGTCAGAACACACATATTTTTTCCATAAACGGTTGCTATTGGATTTTATTATTTTGTAAGCAATAAATAAAAAATTATATTGACTTAAAATATTAAAATATTAGCTATACCTGCAATGTGAAAACAGTGGTTACTTGTATCTCATAATGCTGGGGTGATGGGTTAGCTTTCCATGCTAGAGTATTGAACTGTTACAAGCGGGACTTACCAGTTAAACTTAAAGCAAGCTACCAACTGAAATGTTGATAAGTGACAACAATATATTTTAGGATTAAATACAGTATGTGTGGCTAGGTTTCCTTGAAAAACTAAATCGCCCCAACTAACGGTTTCCAAGTAGATAAGAGTCCTGGCTCTGTATTTCCAGACAGGCTCAGATCTGAAAACTGGCAAAATGTCATCCCTGCATGTTTTGGATTTAAAAGCCCCTTCCTCGTGGTTTGGGTTTCACACAGAACGCTGTAGGGAGAGGTAGTGGGTCAGGCTGAAGTGTGATTTAAAGCTACGTTAATTGAGAGCTACTGTGACTATGATTAAATGAAGATGAGTACTGTGTCATTAGGGAAGGGCTGTGGGCAGCAGAGGCCAGGGGACGGTTCATGTGTAATTTACAATTTTTAATTGTTCATTTGTAATTTTTATTCATGTTTTACAATCTTTATTTTTATTAATAAATATCTAATATACATTTATAATACAGGCAATCCCATGTGTTAACTGTATACAGCGCTGCCTATTTCCTTTTTTTCAGCTATATTATACCTGTGGTATACTATCTACCACACCCAGGCAGCTGCTTTACATTTTAAGAAAAACAGCTCACAACAAGCGCCCGGTTCATTTACCTTTGTAAATGCACCCATTAGCAGTGTGATTAAAGCTGTGTACACACGGGGGCGATTGGGGCTGAAATCGCTGGAAATATGGTTGCAGGCGACCATATTGCCAGTGATGGGAGTGTGCCCCGGCGACAAATCGCCGGGTGCATGCTCCCGTTTTCAACCCTGTTATAATCGCTGGTCGCAGGAGCTTGCTTCCCCATTAGGAAGAGATTGGGCCAGTGGTAGGGTTTTTGGCATCACCCTGCAAACTAGAATGCTTTTCTGTGAGAATTACTGTGCAGGGCCAATGTGGAGGTTAAATGTTCCACCTCACCATTAGAGGTGGTGGAACTCAGTTCCACCGCGTTCCCCTTCACTTTAACATTTATATATATTATACAGAGGCGATCAGGAGCGGCACTCGGCAATAATTAGATATGTGGAAGTCAGCTCTTGCAACGTTTCGATGTTTTATTCACATCGTCATCAGGCAATGAATACAGCAATAATCAAAAAGCTCACCTTATATCCCTTAACCAAGCGTGACACTCCCCTCACGTGGCCGGCAGCCCGCATCCAGACTCACCTGCGTAACGTCATCAGACGGGGTCCGTAACCACCGTTACGGGTGTAAAGAAATTCTGTGTAAGCGTCTGAGCCTGCCGCAACCAGCTGGATCCGGGCCGTCCCACATCAGAGAATGTTAATGATGTCCCTTGTGTGACTTTGGCTAAATTGATAGCCTCATGGATTCCATCCTGGCCACTTTCACTACCGCCTTCAGCCATGCTGCGGACACCGCAGGGTCCAGGGCAAAGGTGGTGAGCCTTGATGATGGGATAGATGTGGGTATAAATATCAGTGGGTGCACGCCAAAATTCAGGGTAGTATGGAGAATACCTGAATTAATACAGGCTCTGGCTATACCCAGGGACAGATTACTGATGACTAGCACTAGGGAGGATGAAATATTATGCCATGGGTTAACCACTACAATGTTCATAGTAAAACCATTAAAAATACCTGTAAAAAATTATGGCCGGTGGTGAGCACCGACCCTGATTTGAATCTCAGTATTACCAGACTCATGCCTTGTTATACCCGTGGCCGTAATCTTTGTGACAAGGTTATGCGCACGGACATCACTGGCTTAGACAAAATCAGCCCTTCACCTTCATCTTTTTTACCACCTAAATTAGGTTGTTATAAATGTTTGAATTGTATTTCATGTCGAGCTATGGTCACAGGCAGTAGTTTTTGTCACCCTCATAGTGGCAAAAAAATTCTGATCCGACATAGAGTATCTTGTACCACCAGCCACATTGTATATTTAATTACCTGCCCATGTGGGCTTAGCTATGTCGGCAAAACCGACCGTACTCTAAGGGAGAGGATGGCGGCTCACCGACATGCCATTAAGATCGCAATTACCTCTGGCGTATCGGACCAGCCAGTGGCCCGCCACATTGCTGAGGCTGGGCACAGGCTTGCCACATTACGCTATATGATTATAGATCATATCCCCAGCTCATTAAATTATTGCAATGCGAGGCCCGGTGGATACATCGCCTCGGCACATTATACCCCAAGGGTTTAAACGAGCAGTTAGGCTACAGAATTTTCCTTTAGACAGACTTTAGATATAATTGCTCTGTTCATGTATACAAACTTGTTTATATCAATATCCACCTATACCCTTAACAGCCTGCATGTTGGTAAAATGATGTATTTATCTGAATATTTGTATATGACCATTATTGTTACTATATCTTTACGTTAAAACATTGAAACTGTATTTACTGCTTTTTGACATGGTACCTCCTGTCCACCACTAAGCCCTTTGCTTTGGACTTAGTTTTTATTTCTGCTGTATATATTTATATATGTTCTTGATTGTATATAATGTTAGATAGAAGTGTATCTATTTGTATGTCGGTGTAGCATCAGTTGCCGCGGCAACGGCTTGAGGCCGATGACGTCTCAATGGGACGGCCCGGAACCAGCTGGTTGCTGCGGGCTCAGACACTTACACAAAATTTGTTTACACCCGTAACGGTGGTTACGGACCCCGTCTGATGACGTCACGCAGGTGAGTCTGGACGCGGGCTGCCGGCCACGTGAGGGAAGTGTCACGCTTGGTTAAGGGATATAAGGTGAGCTTTTTGATTATTGCTGTATTCATTGCCTGATGACAATGTGAATAAAACATCGAAACGTTGCAAGAGCTGACTTCCACGTGTCTAATTATTGCCGAGTGCCGCTCCTGATTGCCTCTGTATGTTGGATCGCTGAACGAGGGATACCGTTGGTGAAGGCACCGGGACCATTTAAAACGCTTGTGGAGTGAGTGTGCCGCTGCCCTCTTCACAAGGGTTCCGTATTGACCTGGAATCAGAATATTTTGCACAGGAGGAGATGCCGGTAGATAACCGTTATGTAGGAGTACATTTCAATAAAATTAGGAACATATATACCCAACACACCAATTCAATGCAGCTGTATTGTTCAGGGGTGCTGAACCCCACCATATCAACCACAAACTGCGCAAAAGATACAGTGAATGGAGTAAAAAATTACTAGTATTTATTTAAAAATTGAGAGAAGTGAAGTTTTTTCCAACAATTACCTCATTTATGCTGTATACCAGATAGATATAAACATAAAAACCATGTATCACACTGTAAAATTAAATTAAATATCACAATTGTAACAAATTAATGGAAATAAAATTAACGATTGGGTTCATTCTGCCGCTTAGCCATAACATTGCTTCGGTATCCTTTATACAGTATATTGTGCTTCTGGCGCTTAGTTCACTTTTTTGGTGCAGCTTTCTCTGGA
Organism: Crinia signifera; assembly: GCF_055691185.1. Classification (NCBI taxonomy): domain Eukaryota; kingdom Metazoa; phylum Chordata; class Amphibia; order Anura; family Myobatrachidae; genus Crinia; species Crinia signifera. Next base: position 242,128,343 of record NC_139217.1, read on the forward strand.
GATTCTTCAGAGGGGTACCTGTATCCACTGTAAAATATTAGATATTTTAGGTGCAAGTGGGAGAGTGCAGTAGTATTTTCTGATGCGTTTCTCCACCTACTGTGTGCGTCAGCGGCTTCTTCAGAGAGTCAATATGTATCAAGAGTATATGTTGTTGTATCCTTACTTTAATAGCATTACTCTATGTGCTACTCCCTCGGGAGTACCCTTGGCCTCCAGGAACTGAACACGCTTTCTACCGCTTGAAACAACAATTCACTTCAGCACTCTTTTCATAGACAAACCAATCCAGAAAAGCCTATTGGTCTTTTTCAACAAGCCACTGTATTCCAATTGCTAGATCAAGAACTTTGGAATCAGAAATTCTCATAGTCCAAAAACAGGCCAAGGTTTGGTAGACAGTGAACAGTTATTAATTAATTATATGATTAATCAACTAGCCAAGAGAGTGCAAGAGTATATAAGAAGCTATAAATAAATATAGATTTTACAGTATATTTACACATTTTATATAGCTAAAACATTTAATGACATTAAACCAAATTAAACAAATACAGTTGTACAGTAATACTGTAGTTCAATCGATAAAAGAGATACATAGATCACATTGCACTCAATATGTAAAGCAAAAGAAGCTCCTGTTTGTTACTTATTAGAGTTCCATATAATAGATATTATGAAAAGGGTGTATTCTCCACCTCCTTTATATTGTATTGTAATTTGTAAATAACTCTCTGCAATAAGATGGAAGAAAGTTTATCATACTGTGTTTTGTACCTTTAATGAGTGACATCCGCTGTAGTTGTCAGGTGTGTACAAATGCACTCACAGAGTAACCTAGACTCACAAATCCCAGAAGCTGGTGAACAGCAGCAGGTGCTAAGCAGTGGAGACGGGTGGAAAACACCCTTCGCTGGATTCTATATTGGAAGCAGGGAGAGCTTGCAACGGACAGGATAACCAGGGGCTGGCTGGCAACTTTCAGCCTGGGGGGCAACACAAGCAAGTGGCCCACCACCATCGCCATCGTTTCACCACCCTAACCTCTCCCCTCTAGTATGCAGCAATTATTAAACAATCATTCCCCCACACAAACACGAAATCGTTTCACCACCCTAACCTCTCCCCTCTAGTATGCAGCAATTATTAAACAATCATTCCCCCACACACACCCGAAATGGGAACAGCGCACGCCGAAGGCGCACTGCAAAATTTTACACTGTAATGCCCATTCCACATAAAGCCAACACCGTAATGCCCATTAAACATAATGCCACACACCGTAATTCCAATTAAACATATATTTGCCTGCTTTAACCCATGGAGTGCCACTGTTTGTTCATTACATACACACACACACACACATATATATATATGTATAAGTCTAGGTAGAAAATGTACTTACAGTACAGACAGTTTTTTCTAACAGGGTCAGCCCATATTTTAGAAATATATATATATATATATATATATATATATATATATATATATATATAGTGAGCTGGGAGCCATGAAAGGCTGGGTCACCCCACATCTCCCTGCTTACCACCTTCCAAGGGGAGCAGGGAGCTTGTCACCCTGGCTGCAGCACATGACGGGATGAAAGAGCGCTGATGTGCTGCTGCCCGGGCGCTAGTGGATGCGTGACCACTTACATCCGTGGCTTCTAGAGCAGGCATCCGCTCCACATTCTGCACTCCCTCGCACCAGGGCCAGTGCAGTGGGGCCCCGGCCTAATATATATATATTTTTTATAAAAAATAGGAGGCATTATACAGGACATCAGCTGGATCACGGACATCAGTGGGGAAAAAGTCCTTTAGTCCTTAAGTGGGTGACAAGGAGAGGGTAAGGGTGACACAGTGAAGGTAAGTGTGACACAGAGATAATTGGTGACAAAGAGAGGGTAAAAGTGATACAGAGAGGGCAAGGGTGACAAAGAGAAGGTAAAAGTGACACAGAGAGGGCAAGGGTGACACAGAGAGGGCAAGGGTGACACAGAGAGGGCAAGGGCGACACAGAGAGGGTAAAGTGACATAGAGAGGGCAAGGGTGACACAGAGAGGGCAAGGGTGACACAGAGAGTGTAAAAGTGACACAGAGAGGGCAAGGGTGACAGAGAGGGCAAGGGTGACACAGAGAGGGCAAGGGTGAAACAAAGAGGGCAAGGTTGACACGGCGATAATGGCTGCCACGGAATGGGAAAAGGAGGACAGACTTAACACAGAGAGGAAAAGGGTGACACAGAGAGGACAGGGTTGACACAGAGAGGACAGGGTTGACACAGAAGAGGACAGGGATGACACAGAAGAGGACAGGGTTGACACAGAAGAGGACAGGGTTGACACAGAGAGGACAGGGTTGACACAGAAGAGGACAGGGTTGACACAGAGAAGACAGGGTTGACACAGAGAGGACAGGGTTGACACAGAAGAGGACAGGGTTGACACAGAGAGGACAGGGTTGACACAGAAGAGGACAGGGGTGACATAGAGGACACGGGTGACACAAAGAGGACAGGGTTGACACAGAGAGGACAGGGTTGACACAGAAGAGGACAGGGGTGACATAGAGGACAAGGGTGACACAGAGAAGACAGGGTTGACACAGAAGAGGACAGGGTTGACACAGAAGAGGACAGGGTTGACACAGAGAGGACAGGGTTGACACAGAAGAGGACAGGGGTGACACAGAAGAGGACAGGGGTGACATGGAGGACAAGGGTGACACAGAGAGGACAGGGGTGACGCAGAGAAAAGGATGAAAGGAAGAGTAAAAGGGTGACAGGGAGTGAGAAAGGGTATAATAAAAGCATGTAGTTATTTACACAATTTACACAAGAGCTTCCAGCACTTCTGATAATACAACTTACAGGGACTTGGGAGGCTATCCGATGTCCGGGGAGGGAGGGAGGAGCTGCAGCTCCCAGCCTGTCACTGTCTCCGGGTTCCGGCAGATGCAGATCACTGTGCCTGCCGTGACCCTGCGCCCCCTTGAAGATGGCTCCCCCCCTGCTGCCACTACGAATGCGAGTGCGGACCCATACTGCTCTGCTGGCCGCGCTGTCATCCAGGCTTTGACAGACACTAGAGGTACAGCAGTACCTCTAGTGTCTGTCTCCTTCAAGGCGGCGGACATTTTTGGAGGGGCCGTCACCATACATGTAGGCATGTGTGCGGCAGGACCCGGAGAGTGGAGACGGCTGGGGCAACAAGATGCACACAGCCGGCCCAGCCACTTCATACCGGCCCGGGGGGCATGTGGCACCCTGCCCCCCGGCCCAGCCCGCCCCTGAGGATAACGGAACCGATCGTTGTACTCTTGACACATTTCTCCGCTATAACATTTGGGTGATTTCCAGAAGATAAAGGGGGTCTGTTTTGCTGCATATTTAAACTTGAAATAGCGGGGGAAATTTACTAAAGGAAATTTGTAAAAAATAGGTGTATTTGTATCCAGAAATACACTTCTTTTTGACATTTACTATCCGGAAAATACGGCAATTCGTATTCGTATTGATAGCACATCAATACGACTACGAATTGACGTATTTTCTGGATACAAATACACCTATTTTTTTACAAAATTTCTTTAGTAAATCAACCCTATCAACTTTAAGTACTAATTTACCGGCACATCATTTTCTCATTAAAAGAAGCTAGGTCTCATTTCAACATGTTATCCATAACATTTCATTGTATTATATACCTAAAATATATTGGTCTGTGATATGACTACAGAAATATATACAGTATAACCTAACAAATCATAATTCAGAAACAATGTTGCAACCTTCAGAATCATTTTATTATGTAGGATATATTGTAAGTGGGAACACCAGTGAAAGCCTGGCCAGAGAAGGAGTGGGGTTTACTTACCTCTGTTCCTCTATGGCAAGCAGCATTCACTCTGTGGTTTTGGTCCAGCGGTAGGTGCGACCCTCGGCATGGTGGTGACTGGTCCAGCTCTTGTTGTGGCAGCAGTGGGATCCCGGCATTGGGGAACACATAAAAGAGGATTCAATTTCCTCCAATGAAATGGCAGCATTTTAAAGCGAGCGCGAGCCAATCAGTTGGAATGGCCGTGGTGAGCAAATCAGGGCTCGACAGGTCATAGCTCTGCCACCTCCCAGCATCATCAGCGGTGAGGGAGCATAGAAGAGCTCCTTTAGAGCACCAGATGCAGAAGTCCATCTTTTCTTTACATTATGCACTCTTTGGAGCACTGGCAGCTTCTTTTGTGGGGGCCCAAACAAAACAATTATTTCAGTCACAGTTTCATGAGTGTCCCCATAAAAAACACTCAGCATTCCCCTGTGAACACTGGCATGGTAATGCCTGCTCAGGTCGGGCGGCTGAAGTTACATGACATCAGATCTACCCCAAATTCGGCGGATAGCGGTCGGAATAAAGGTCAGTGTACACTAACTTTTATTACTGAAGGGGAGAAAAATAATTTGATGGTGAGTAAATGATTTCTCTGCAATTCAGCCACATGAGGGGATGTGTTAGCACCAGTGTGGGACTGATCAGGGCTAGTGCAAGGTTTTTTGTGCTCTAGGCAAAACTTACTGCTCCCACCACCATCCACACACCAATACTGTCAGGAACCCCAGTTCTCATGATACTTGAGCATGCTCCTCAGTGGTGCATTGGTGTATTCTGTGCCGCAGATCAGCAGCCATCTGGGGGGTTATAAGCCAGCCTCCCAGAATGCCTTGCCTTGAACAACTTGTAAGTTCTCCTGCAGGTTCTCCAATGTCAGCTTCCAAGGCTCCTTGCTTTCTCCAGAGATCCAGATACTAGTGTCCTGTTGTTCGGCCTACCTAGTTACTCACCTGCAGCCAGAAACTTCTACTTTTACAATCTTTAGTGTGTTCCAGTCTTCTGTGCCCAGCCCAGGATATATACACATGCTCTGGATACCATCAGTTCCCAGGCCACACAATTGGTTGCCAGACCAAATCTACAATAAGCTCCCAGGCCGCACCATCAGTTCCTAGACTAACCCAACCATTGGCTCTCAGGCTGCCCCATCAGTTCCCAGACTGATCCTACAATTGGCTCTCAGGCCGCACCATCGGTTCCCAGACTGATGATACCAGCAAATCCTAAGCTACTGGTGCCCAGGCCATGCCATCAGTTTCCAAACCGACCCTAGCTATTGGCTTTCAGGCCACATCATTGGTTCCTAGATTGATGTCTGCTATTGGCCCCTGAGCCACATCATCGGTTCTCAGACTGATCAGATACCACAAGTTACTATATTGACTCCATCCTCAGTGTCGTCCTCAGCTTGTTTTAGTTTCCCAGTGTTTGCTTTTCACAGTTGTTTCACACCCCATTGTGTTCCAGTGCCACTCTTCCTGAGCATCCCTCAGTCTCCACAGAGAAACTCATGCAGAGGGCCTTCTCAGGTGCAGCAATGACCATATCCTCTTACAGGGGTTACTGGCAAGTTAGACTTCACACCTCTGCTTCAGGGCTCACCAATTCTCTGTGTCCACTGTACAGTATATTATTCCAGAGTTTTCCATCACATACGCTATAATTATCTTAGACCACCTAGGTCCCAGTTTCCTGTGCCCTCTACTGGCTCACCCAGGTATTTGCCGGGAACAAGCCCATGACAGATGACTCAATCATTGTCAACCTTAATTTTGTGATAGTAAGACTCTGCCCCCTACACACACACACACACACACACACACACACACACACACACACACACAGATTCTGGAGCCCCTAGGGAGCTGCCTAATGCTAGAGCAGCCTTGGGCCTGAGTGAGGTCACAGCACTGGAGGAACACACTCCACAGTTCCATTGTTCAGTACATTGTGAATACATTAGACCAGTGGTTCCCAACCCTGGTCCTCAAGTACCCCTAACAGTGCACGTTTTTCAGGTCACCCAGCAGGTGCACTCATTATTCAGACAAATATTAAAAGATCCACAGGTGGAGCTAATTATGTCAGATGTGATTCTGTGTGGAGACCTGGAAAACATGCACTGTTGGGGGTACTTGAGGACCAGGGTTGGGAACCACTGCATTAGACCCATACCGCACATGTGCAGTATAGGTCTGTGACATTGGTTGTACTGCAGCAGATGCTGGTCAGTGATTGACAGTTTGATGCTGTTAGGGGGCAGGGAGGGGAAAATAAATCCTCTGTTTCCCAAAATTGTTGATGAGTGACTGGGCCAGGATTGCTCGATCTTATGAGGAATGCAGTCTTCTGACAGCTGAGTCTGTCTAGCAAGAGCAAATTGGACCAGTGGCATACCAGCACTCTGTATGTGTAATATAGCCAGGGCCGGTGCAAGCCTCCCCCCCCCCCCCCCACCCACCCCAGGCAAATCCTCCGCCCTCCGCCCGATGCAACCCCCAGCGCCCGCCGCCCGATGCAACCCCCAGCGCACGCTCCGGGGGGGGGTTTGCGGGCGATACTGCGGCGGGCGCCCGGGCACGGGGGGACTGTTTTGCGGGAGATACCGCAGCGGGCACCCGCACTTCGGGGGTGGGGGGTGCGGGCGGATACTGCAGTGGCGATACCGTGTCCAGGGGGGAGAAGGGCAGCGTTCATTGATGGGCAGGATGGGGGGGGGAGGGAAGCCCACTGTATTACCTGCTCCTCGCACCCAGATTTCCATGGTACCTCTATGGTACTTCTTGTCAGCGGCTCATTACCACCCTCCAGTGGCCGGCGCCCTAGGCAAATGCCTAGACCTGCCTAGTGGTGGCGCCGGCCCTGAATATAGCGGACATAGCACACTTAGCTGTCAGTCAGTGGTATCCCTGTGCTGTCCCCAGTAAAGCACTGTGTTAAGGTGGACTATCAGGTCCATGATTATTATCGATGATAGAAAAAATCTGGTTCCCTGCCATTGATCAGTAAAAAACTGATTCAAAATCGCAGTGAGACCATAGATGATTTAAAAGACATTGGGGGCCATCCCTATGATGAAGGGGAGGAACTCCCAATGAAGTTGTAATGTTTATACCATTAAGGTTAACAAATTATACCAATGGGTTTGATTCAGACCTGGTTGCTTGGCTATGAATTTGCAGGCCAGCCAATTATCAAATGACTGCATACGGATTATAACGCACATGCGGAGGCCATCCAGTGATAAAATCTAGAGACTCTTTTAATTGTAAGCCATTCACAAGTTGATTGACAGGAAGCTGGCATTTGTGGGTGTCACTTGCTTTACTGGGATTGTCAGGGAAAATGCAGGCATGACCATGGAGGGTGTGTGACATCAGCTCCGGCCCCAATCTGCTTATTTCTATTGCACTGGGCCGAGTTGGCCCTGGGTTACGCACAGTCTACACACACTGGAAAATAAATAATTTGATGGTGAGTGAGTTGCGAATGGATTTGCAGCTAATCGTTCAACTGCTAAATTTTCGCACACGTTTTGTAGCCTTGCACAGGGCAGGACTTCACTTTGGCGGGTGGCGGCTATCTGGGTGCAGGTCTTTTCACATTTTCTATATGCACATTTGCACCTCCATGTATGCATTACACAGAGGACAGGAATAAGGCATTTTTTTGCTTGCTATTTGCTTATACCTTCTGTTATAATTATGTATGCATGAAGTCACTCCCATTTTTTTTTTTTGATAACCAGACTTTACAGTAGGGTTACCACCTTTGTGTTGAGAGATTGACGGACAGTGGCTCACCCCTTGACCCACCTTATACTTTGATTCAATGTTATTCTTTATTTTGCACACAGTAATGCCACTTATAGTTATATAACACACCATAATACACAATGTGATGCCCATTACACATTATGCCACACACCGTAATGACCATTACACATGATGCCACACACCATGATGCACATTACACAGTATGACACACTCTGTGATGCCCATTACACACAATGACACACTCTGTGATGCCCATTACACATTATGCCACACACCATAAGGCCCATTACACACTATGGGCCTTATTCTGGTTGATGCAGGAGGACCGCGTTCGCACGGTCCGGAGTTTTTTTTTCAACTGCGCATGCATACCATTCGCTATGCGCATGTGCGGCGTCAGCACACCGCTGACGAACGGACTGTCCCGATCAAAAAATCCTATTCGCAATCGCATGGTGACAGTGGGCATGATGTGGGCATTTTTAGGGGAAAGGCCAGAAAACTGGGCATATACCTGGGCGTACACAGGGGTGTGCATTCAAACTGCATGGAGGGACAACCGCCTCGCACTGTGCATTTTTGGCCAAAAACAGCTGGACGCCAAAGAGTGCTCAATTCCACTTTTAGAGTTTCCGCCTGAGTGCGGACGCCCTGGTCTGCTAATTAATGCCAATTACAATTAAATGGCATACACCTGTCTGCAATATTAAGCAATGCTGCAGCCTATTAAGTGAAATGCCTCATTTCAGTACCTGCAAGCCAGACACAGCCCTGAAATACTTTGGAAGGTTCTCTTTCTACACTTCTCACCATTTAAAGGTTGGTTTATTTTTATGTAGTACTGATCCAATTAAACATGTTTCAATATGTACATTTATTTATTTTGTATACATCTACACCCTTAACGCAAGTGTGTTTCCCATATTTTGAAAACAGGATCCACAAATCATAGGAGTCGACATGTGTCAACTTTTTCACTGCAACACAAACATACAAGTCACATTACTTATTTTCACACATCTATCACGTCTAACACCAACAATGTGTTTTTTGGGTTACTTTTTCTACTTGCAATGTTTGTTAAATGTCATGGACACACTGAGTCTCTGAGCGAAAAAGGCTGAGATCCGTCCGAGCACGGTGGAGTACGCTCATATGTACGCCACTCCCCATTGTCGGTTGCTGACTCTGTCCGTGCACGGCTGTGCTGTGGGCGGACTCACGCTCTCCCGAGAGAATGCGGAATTTGTTTGGACAGACCATGCGAACGCGATCCTCCCGCATCAACCAGAATAAGGCCCTATGACACACTCTGTGATGCCAGTTACACACTATGACACAGTCTGCGATTACCATTACACATTATGCCACACACCATAATGCTCATTATATATTAAACCACACAATGTGATGTCTATTACACATTATGCCACACCATGATGCCCATTACGTATTATATCCCACACACACTGATGGCTATTACATATTATGCCACATAAGTGCTTCTTACCTACATGCTCATTGCTAGTACTTTCTTGTTCAATGCCAGGGTTCACATGTTTGTGGCCAGGGAATGTATGCTCTATGCAAAGGACTTCATGCTTGATACCAGGGGCTTCATGTTCATTGCCATGGGGGAGTTAAATGCTCATTGCCAATGGGTAGTTAAATGCTCGTTGCTATGGGGCATTATATGTTCATTACCACAGGAGAGTTAAATTCTTTCATAGCCATGACAGCTGGCCAGAGAGCGGTGGTATGCGGCTATTATAAATCTTGTGCCGGCTCACGAACCATCAGAGCAGTCCGGCAGCCAAACCATGAGCTCCTATTGACTTGAGAGCTGGCTCGAGAGCTGTAATAGTTGCGGACCTGTTTTAATACAGCCAGGCTGACCACCGCTCTCTGCCCAGCTGTCCCCATCTCCAGGCTGGGTATGAGTCGTTGGCTCAAAGAAATAAAGGTTGACATGCATTTGGTCGACCACTGAAGGATGACAGGGCTTAGGTTGACACATGAAAAGAGTCAACATGGCTAAGGTCGACAGGGTTAAAAGGTAATCTCAGACGGGCGATAACCCTACTTTACAGGAAAGTGAAATTTATATATTTGGGTTTTTGCTTAATAATTGCATACAGAAAACCGTCACTCCCATATGGGTTATGTTGTGTAAAGATAAAAAAAGCAACTTTCTATATTATCCCTTCTCTAAATTCCTTTATGTAACTGCACAGAATGGTAATGCTGTGATTAATGGGCAGACATGTGACTGATGTACAATGTTGAATTTCGAGTGACAGAAAATCCTCCTGAAGAAAATAAAAATAGTCAGTGGGGAGTAATTGAGAAACTTGGCAGCAATACAAAAGCATAAATTAATCAAGAGTTCCAGTAATAAGAAATCCAGAGAGAGCACAGTGGGACTGTACTCAGTCATTATTGAAATGTTCTCGTATTATGCATTCATACATTAGACGTTTCATGAATACAACATTAAAGTCATTGAAAAAGGGAACTAAGGAGATTAATTGTGCCCAATATGTATTCTCTACATGTAGACGGTAGATACCAACATTGTTTGCCTTAAGCAAACCTAAATTTTACCTAATTTTAGAACCTAGGATTATCTCTAAGAGATCAATTGAACCATAATTGCAATTAATATAGAGTATATTAAATGCTGTTTATTAAGGAGCTTAATAATATACAATACAATAAATAACTTATGTGTCTCTACTTAATGAAATATGTACATCAAGCATTCAATTACCCTTTAATAGTACAAAGTGGCATAACTTCATCCCAGGCGCCCGAAGGCAAAATTGATCTCGGTACAAATTTGGAAATGGGGCATGGCCATGGATAAAAGGGGCGTGTTCATTCCCTTTCCTATGCTTAAGGGGGGCAGTTGGAGTGCCAAAAAAAGGTACAGGCCAAAGAAAATTGATATTGTACCTGCCAAAAAGGTATTGTTGGAGGGGATATTGCTGCTATGAGCAAACACTTTGTTTCCAGTCTTCTACCTGAGATAAGTTTGTTCCAGTGCCCGCTGTTGTTTTGCTACATGATGCTTTATGTACTGTCCCTTCCCCTCTTTTAACTTTTAGTACTCTCTTTATATTCCTTTTTTTTTTAATATCTTTCCTATTGTTTTATTGCTAGCTTTTTCTTCTTCTTACACTTTTTTGGCCTTCTTCATTATCCGAAGGCTCTGTGGTGTAGTGGAGAAATAACTGTTTTTGATTAGCTGATGCTTGTAGTTTGAGTCCGCGTCTCTCTGCTGTTTTACCTGCAGGAATTGGGGTGTAGGGGCAGAGGCATAAGTTCATCCCAATCGACTGGAGGCAAATTGGAGTTTGGTGTGTGTGTGGCAGAGCTTGCAGTGAATTGTTAAGGCTCCATATATGCTAAATGAGATTAACAAGTGGGTCAAGGTCAGACACACAAGCATTCATAAACAGCATTCTCCAGTGGGTCCCATCTCACAGTACAGCAACAGCAGCTTACCATCCCTTGCTGCAGCACAGGTTAAGTAGCAGGTACCAGGCATGAGCCATCCAGGTGTTTGCAGGGCTCTTAGGATTGATCCACATAGCTCTGTTGAAAAACAGCTATCACATTTGGACCCTGCTGTGAGCCACATAGGTGCTGCTGTATATGCAGGTGCCCCTTCAGGGCTTAGAGCCCAGAGGCAGGTGACTCCATTGCCTCTGGCGGTAACACCCCTGTGTAGGGGTAGTGTTAACGGCACATTATAGCAGGTAGTTGGGGTTCAAGTCCTCCTTGTCTCTGAGTAGTTTTGGCAAAAAAGGGAAAAAGGGAATGGGGATACTTCTGCACCAGTATTGTTTTATATATGGAATTCGAATTACCCCAGTTTTAGTTGCTGTGTGAATTACAGTTTGATCAAGGTGGGGATGCTGCCATAGACAATACATTTATACAAGAGAGAGAAGAAGAAAAGGATTGTCTCTTTTGCTGGCGCACTGATAGAAGAAAGATTTTTGAAAAGTAAATACAAGATAAAATATAAGGAAGGGAGGGTTGTCCAGAGTGCGCTCTAGTGGTACCACCTAGCCAGTAAGGGTATAGAGTCCCAAATTAGTGTGATCCTGCAGTCACGGAGTGTTCATAAACTTCAAAATAACACCGAAGACTTCGAATGTAAAAGGTAGTTCTTTATTAGAAGCCCAACGCGTTTCGTCTACACGACTTCATCAGGGGCAAAGGCATGGCCTGGTACGGCCAGAAATCCAGACAGAGGTAAAAAATGGGAGTGTCCCTTTACACGTACAGTTAAAATCGGTATTTATAGGTATGGAAACTTAGTGCCAAAGGTAAAATCTCCAAATATAGCTCCTTCAGAGGAAATATATAACCAAAGGGGTGGGATCCAAGGTGTGGATTTAACCCACAGACTAGAGGGAGAGTCTTCCTTTCTCACAGCCAGCCAGATAAAATCAAATATAATAGAATCCGCAGCAGGCAAATATAGGTGCTTACTCCACTGCAGACCAGTTTAGGTGAAATTTTACCACATAAACAATAAAAAAATATTTTATTAAAAAGACACGTGTTGTAGTTGTGTGTTATTGAAAGATCTTTCTTGCGCAGATAATAATTGTGGCAATGGGTTATGGGGTAATGGGCAATTATGGGGGAAGCTTTGATGTCCCGCGGGTGGTAGGGGGTATTATATAAACCGCTCAGCATGAAGGGCCTGGATCAGTAATTTCCACTAATTACCCCTTTACTGTAAAGATGGTGGGAGATGGGGTGGGAGAAGGGGACATTGGGCTGAATGAAGGGGCCCTGATACATAACTTTCAGGGTTGTACAGGATGTTTAATATGCAGAGGAGGGGTGTATAGTGGAGTGGGCTAGTTATTCATAATTTTCTGGTGGGAGGACAGCTTGCTTGACTGCAGATATCTCCATTTTCCGGAAATAGATTTCTTAGATTTTAATAGACCCGGGCAGATGCCGTCGGAAGGGGACGAGCGCGCATCTCATGCGCGCGTCCCCTTTCGCAGAACAGATGGTGGCTGGCGGGGGATGGCGGCTGGTGATTCTGCTGCCATCCCCTGCAAAGACAACGCCGGCTCCATCTGTATCTCTGGTTCTGGGAACAGTAGAGACAAGCTACTAGTGTCCATCAAAGGGGGAGAGTCCCAGCTTTTTGAACATACCCTCAGAAATACTCTGTCAGACAGAACCTGAAATATGACTGGGAAAAGCAATTAACAGGCTTGGATGGGGACCACTAATTTGAAGTCAGATATCTCCGGTTCCCAAGGGCCAATTATTTTAATTCTTGTACCCATAGAAAAAGGGGACCCTCAGCTTTCAGCCTATGGTCCTTTAGACTCCTGGGGGTTACTCCTGGGTACTCAGAAACCACCCCTGTGTGCCCTACTGCAGATTAGAAGGTGATTAGTAAGGCTCAACATGGGATCGGCAAAAATAGATCATGTCAGATTAATTTAATTAACTTCTGTGAGGAAGTCAGTAGGGGGCTAGATTTAAGGAATTCTGTTGATGTAGTACTTCTTGATTTTGCTAAAGCTTTTGACACGGTGCCTCGCAAAAGGTTATTAATAAAACTAGGTTATTTAGGGTTAGGAGATAACATTTGTAATTGGATTAAAACTGGTTGCACAATAGGGGACAGAGAGTGGTGGTAAATGGCATACATTCCAGGTGGGGTAAGGTCCAAAGTGGAGTCCCGCAAGGTTCAATATTGGGACCCGCCTTGCTTAATATATTCATTAGTGATATAGGAAGCGACATATTGAGTACAATTGCAATATTTGTGGACGACACAAAAATGAGTAAGGAAATTAACTCAGGAGAGGATGTGGATACACTACAAAGTGACTTAATTAAACTGGTAAGGTGGGCGGAAAGGTGGAAAATGCAGTTTAACGATGATAAATGTAAAGTAATTTATTATGGGTACAAAAATGAACAAGCTACTTATAAGTTAAATTAAGTTATTATAGGGAAATCTGCTGTAGAAAAGGACTTATCATAGATGAAAAATTGTGTAATAGTGCACACTGGTCAAGTGCAGCAGCAAAAGCAAACATGACACTGGCATGCATTGAAAGGGGAATGAATTCAAGGGATGCCAATGTGATAGTGCCTCTTTACAAGGCATTGGTGAGACCACACTTGGAATATTGGAATACTGTGTTCAGTTCTTAAAAAGGACATAAATGAATTAGAACAGGTACAGAGAAGGGCGACAAAGCTAGTAAAATGTCTTGAATCACTAGAATACAAAGATAGGTTAACCAGGCTTAATATGTTTTCACTGGAGAAATGGCGGTTGGTAGGTGATATGATTAGTATGTTCAAATACAGAATTGGGAATCATATGGAACTGGGAGATGATTTGTTCACTAACAGGCCTACAGTATACTTAGGACACGCGGGCATGTACTGAAGAAAGGTCACCAGATGTCAGCTGCCCGCCCACTTCCTCCCAAGGGTGCATGCAAATCTAAGTGACCTGAGTCACTTAGATATGTGTGCACGTTCCACATCATCTGATGGTCGGTGACCATCGGCCTGATATTTGAAGGGTGGGGTTTGGTGGACTTGCAAGGTTTTGAATTCACAGCCCTGCGAATCAACCAGAATAAACCCCACTGTAACTTTGGGTTACATCTCCATGATTCTAAAAGCACTATAAGATCAGCATTGGCATTTAGGCCAATGAGAAGACCCATAAATGAATATCTGATAGAGTGTTTTGGCCATTTAACAATCAAGCTCTATTGGGTGCATATGTCAGTTGGATGGCTCCATGTGAAGAGCAAGGAAGTACAATGAGGACAGCTGCAGCTCGGTGGTGGAGGTGAGGCAGCTGTCAGTGATTTGCCAGAGTCAATCACTGAAAATGTCCAGAGTGGTAGATATACTGAGACTACACCAAATGTAGCACTAATCTCACTATCTTTAAGGGAGATCGCCTCATGTATGGCTACACTGAGATTTTGCCATTCAATTTTAGTTATAAGCCAGGAGTGGACTTCAGAGTAGGAATACAAAACCTAGTCTACTCACTGGCATGTCATCTACAGCGTAAACGAACATTTAACACTACTATTGCTATCCAAAGAGAGAATCTTATATACAGTACACTTTCAACTATGATTAATTGTCCCTAACTACTGGGAGAGCAGAGTACTAGCTTTTCTGAGCATGTTATACCACTGTGAAATGTGAGGAGAAATCTGATTGTCACAGTGAACTAGAGAGACAACTAGTGGACAAAACTGAATATAATCCCCAGTACTCTCATGTTTTAAAAGTTATCGTACTGCACTCTGTGTAAATAAGTAAATTGAAAAGTAAGCACTTTTAATGCCTAAGAAGACATAGATGTATGGTTAAAAGTATATGGTATACATGTCTAAGGTATGCTGAACTGGGTGGCATATTAATAACACCCTATTAAATAAATATATAGATGGTGACTGTCATTGGTAATCTGGTACCCATTTTCGAGAGTAATGGTGGCCATTAGAAATACTATCTTTTATATGATAAAAGGGGCAGAGGTGTGTTATTGTTTAAGATTGTTATAGGGTCTAGGTATAAGTTAATTGTTATTGTCATTTGTTTATCTGTAATGTAAGATGCTAACTACAGTATATGGAGTATAAATTTGGATAGTAATCCCAGGGTCAGGATTTTGAGATCTGGCCAGGATTTTGTGATTGAAATGTGCATGCACATTTCACTCCTTACTCCTCACTCCTTTCACGCCTTACTGCCATGCAGTACTGAGCGCCAGCAGGTCTCAGCTCAGATGCTGCCATGAAAACATGCTGCACATCCAAGCACCTCTCAACTACATCTGCCAGCCCCCCCACACACTGGTCCAGAGGTATTAAGCTTCAAAAAGTGATTAAAAATGTCAGGATATCGCAATTGAGTAATGGCCATTATAGCGGTGTCCAATTAGAGACCATTTTTATCATCTGAAAATGGACCTGTGACTGCTGATGGCCTCAGGGCTAATAGAATTGCCCACAGCAAACTTATTAACAGTGGTGAAGCACTGCTGCTAATAGGATATCCCTCTATGCGCTCCAAGACATTTGCGTCTGACCATAAAGGACAACATGATTTGTAGAGCTACATTGAATGAAAGCATTGAGTATTGGGTATTATTGCTCCAGTTGTAGATGTCACCCCATGGATGCTGACTATTCTTGCTGGAAAAAAAAAGGAAAACTGGTTTGGTAGGCATACGTCTTGACCCTGAGCATCTAAACAAAGATCTGATGAGACTGCACAAACTCCTGTGGAACAACCAAATAGCTAATATGCCAAATGCAAAGATATTTGCCACTCTGGATGCCAAATGTGGATTCTGGCAGATCACATTGTACAATGAATCATCTATCCTCGCCACTTTCATGACACCTGTGGGCAGGTATGTCTTTTTAGAAATGCATTACAGCACATGTACTGGTTAAACCACCCTCTAGTGTTTTGGTTTCGATTCAGTTTTTTGTTCGGTTAAAAATCAATTATCATTGATAAAAACAGATAAATCCAAAAACAAAAAATTTAATTTCCAACTGAGGGAAAATCCAAACCACTCATCTCTAATATATTGCCTACTGTATATCCTAACTTAAAAAGTTGTTTAGATGGAATCTGCCAAGTCATAGACTATCCAACGTATACCTAACCTCAGAGATAGGTTGAACCGGCAGCATTTTTTAGGAATAAGCAAATTTCCTCTCCACTACAATGACATGACAGCCCCTCCTTGAGATGCCAGTGTGTGAATTTGAATTTTTATCTATTACCAGTCAGGTCAAGGATGATGTACGTTTGGTAAATCCTTAAAAACTCAGCCTGAATATAAGCTGGGGCATGTTGATAAACACATTTTGGCTGGAAAAGCATTGTAACAAGATTGATTCTTCCAGTTGCAATAAGTGAAAAGGTTTACATTTTAACATGTTCCACTACTTGACCCTTGCTATGGGTTTCATATTAGCAACTGAAATTATTAATCCAAATCCTCAGGTAACAGAAGTTTGTGGTCCAGTGCACGCAAGAGAACAAAACTTCCCCATCTCGAATTGCCCTTTAAATAAATTAGACCTTAGACCTCATGAGGCCCTAGGCAAGATACCAGTTTGTCACTCTCCTTGCTCAAACAATCCATAGCACTATATTTTTGCTGCTGAATGCAGACCACATCGATAGAGTACCTTGGTGCGTGTACAGTCAACCAATAAATGCTCACCTGCGTGACCCCGACCTTCTTTGCTTTAAAAATACTGCATTAATGTCCAGTTTTAAAAGAGGAAGGAATATCCGAGATTTTGTTGTAAAATATCTCCAGCCCCCTTTAGAAACCCAGATTAAACCTTCAGGGTGCTACAGGTGTCCTTCATGCGTGACATGCAGCTATCTGAACACTGGTTCATATTTTAAATATCCTAGATCTGGTTGCAGATATAAAATCAATCAAGTCATCACATGTAGGACCATGTTTGTCATCTACAAAATTGAGTGTCCATGTGGACTTTATTATGTCAGCCAAACTAGGCGACAATTACGAGAAAGGATGGCATTTAGGGCCACCATTAGGGGGGTCTAGGGGTACGTGAGTCCCAGGTCCAGACAGAAATAGAGCCTGGCTGGCTGTGCGGTTAGTACCAAATCCAGGCTGCCAGTGTTTCACATTTTTTCAAGCAAAAGTGCCTAGTGCAGGATACACGACATTGCCGCTATTGCAGTAACTGGCAGCTCCTTTTACAACACCCTGCATCCTGCTAGCAGCTGGAGAAGTCAGAAGAAGCTGCCTGACGTCATTCCCTGGCGACCGCCCTAGTTTTACGCAGGAGACACAGCAGCCAGGAACACAAAGGCCGCCAGCCGCACACCAGCCATTCCTGACATGCCAGCCCACCCAGCACAACAGTGATGGAAGGAAACAGCTGAGTGGAGCAGAAGGCCAACGGTATTATACCAACCACCAGCCACCCCCAAACTGCCTGTCCGATCACCAAGAGGTAGAAACTGCCAGCCTAGTACACCCCAAGGACTTTATCACTCAAAAGAGCTTTAACATTATTGTTTTTTACAGATGCCACTGCCATTTATTGTTTTATTTAATTTTTGGTACTTGTTTAGTTTCACGGCGGCAGCGGCCATGCGTCTGAGTCCCCTTGCGGGGCTCGCTTCGCTCGCCCACGCTGCGGGCTCGGTGGCTCGCTGCACTCGCCACGCTATCTAAAATTAACTCTATGCCAACGTGGATAGTAGGGGTATGAACTATCTTCATTTACCTTATTTTTGATAGTTTAGTGAGCGCAGCAGCCGGAAGTTCACGGCGGCCATACTGCCGCCGTGAAACTAAAGTACCTAATTTTTTATTTTAATTGATTTTTTTTATTTATTTCATATTTTATACTTTTTTATATTTGTTTCTGCTCTAGCTTACTTATCTAAAGCTACAGTATGTCCAACTCCCACTGTAGCTCCACCTAACTATGCACCCCTCCTTTCCCCTATGGGAGCCCTGCCCATTTTGACAGTCCTGGGCCCCACATTTTGTGATGGCAGCCCTGATGGCATTACATAGATCGGTGATAAAGTACAGTCTGGCTGGTGAAGATATAGACCAGCCTGTGGCTCATCTTAGATACCAAATTATTGAACACATCCCTATCCCCATTCTTGGGGGTAACAGGCAAAAAAACATTAATCCAAAGGGAAGCTTTCTGGATCCATACATTAGATACGGTTGCTCCGCGAGGATTAAATTAAAAACTTCCTGGAACATTTTCTTATAAACTTTATGATCCAGTTTGTTATTTTTCTTCATTATTTTGTATAGTTTTTGATTTTCATAATTTTCTTATATGTATTCTGTTTAAATATGCTATGCTGCTCAAGTAATTTTGCAATATGTTATTCAAAGTTTATATCTTGTAGCATACAGTATGTGGGACATTTTTTATATCAAATTACGTCCAACCTATTATACTGTATTTATATGTTTGCTCCAGTTCACAGAATAGAGGCCACTTATTTTTATGGATTGTTTTTACCGTTCTATGATGTGTAATTATAACATTCCAATTAATCTATACATCCACTGCGAGTTAATATAGTGCTATGCTGGAGGATTACAAAACAATAGAGATATGGATTTACATTGAGATTTGGAAACATACACGTTTTTTTTACAAACTTATTTTTTTATGCCTGGAATTTATATTAGTGTAGACTCAAAATTTTTAATGTTTTTTCGGAGGTCCGGGCCGGCGTCCAGCGGTCTCCAGACATGTAAATGTTTCCCTATATAAGTTTACTTTTACTTTAAATGTTCTGTTTGTTTGAACAACGTTTGTTCAGATTTAACAACTGTTCTGACCCTCTACAAATGAACATATTGATTATTGAAACTGTATTGATATTGTATCATTGTAATACTAGATCAGGGGTGGCCAACCGGTCAGAGGTAAAGAGCCGAAAAATATTTGAAGTCAAGCTAAAGAGCCAACAACATGCGCGCGCCTTCGACGCGCGTGCCAAAAAGGGGGCATGGTCTATTTGGACCCCTTGGGTGGGTGTGATACACATATGCCTCCAATAGTGCAGTGCCATATATACATATGCCCCCAATAGTGCCAGATACACATATGCTCCCACGGTGCTGGGTATGCTCCCACGGTGCCACAAACTGCTATGCTCCCACGGTGCCACAAACTGCTATGCCCCCACGGTGCCACAAACTGCTATGCCCCCACGGTGCCAAAAAGCTGGTATGCCCCCACAGTGCCAAAAAGCTGGTATGCCCCCACAGTGCCTCAAACTGCTATGCCCCCACAGTGCCACAATATGCTATGCCCCCACATCGCCACAAACTACTATGCCCCCACATCGCCACAAACTGCTATGCCCCCATAGTGCCACAAACTGCTATGCCCCACAGTGCCACAAACTGCTATGCCCCCACAGTGCCACAAACTGCTATGCCCCCAGTGACACAAACTGCTATGCCCCCACAGTGCCACAAACTGCTATGCCCCCACAGTGCTACAATCTGCTATGCCTTCAGTGCTAATTTCCCAGCAGCAGCACTCACCGTTGTTGCTGCTGCTGCCGCGCGTGGAGAGGACAGTCTGGTGTCCCCCTGCAGTCCTGTCATGTCACCGAGGGGAGGAGAGCACAGCACACCGCGCGTCTCCTTTCCCCCTTACCTCCCTGTGACTTGGCCGCCCACCAATCAAAGCTTGCGGGCTGGCTCCTGATTGGCTGCCGGCCCGCGAGCTCTGATTGGCGGATGACCCAGTCACAAGGATGCACAGTGAGGGGTAGGAGCGATGTGCGCTCTCCTCCCCTCAGAAGGAGAAGGGATTCGAGGAACCGGCAGCGGGTGATGGGGACGGGGACAGACGGTGGGAGGCGGGCAGCAGTGGGAGCAGGAGCCACACTTTAACAGAGGGAGAGCCGCATGCGGCTCTAGAGCCACAGGTTGGCCACCCCTGTAATAGATCATCTCTTTCCTCTTTCTCTGGTATACCTGCTGACCACAATGAGACCACACAATTTGTTATATTGTATTTGTTTTATTTGCTTGTATTGTCAAATTTTGATAAAAAAAATATTGAATAAAAATAAATATATTGTGACCATTCTTTTTGTGGAGTTCATTAGTGATTAACTACATTTAATGTGTTAACAAATGGCTCATAATGTGTTATAAAGAAGAATTACGATACTGGTTATGTAAGCAGTAGAAAGGAAGTTGTACAGTGTGACTAACAGATTGCTGTACAGTTGTACTATTAAAAAAGATCTACATTCTTTCCATAGTACAGAACTTGCGTTTGAAATAGTACATTCACTTTAATAAATTGTCTCTGTTTATTGCATTATTGCTATAATTGTCTGTTCACTAATGAGTCACATCATTGCCTAAAAATGTCTGCATAGATGGAATTAGCTAGCATCTGGTTTACACCTTGATAGTCAAATCTGGATATTACGTAGAATATTTTCAGACTTGCGTCTGCATTTTCAACAAACCAATCCTGAGGACTCCAGCTTCTTAGAAAAACATTGCTTTAATTGTGTTTGAGCGGTGCCAATGTTCTTTATTGGTCTGCTCTGGGCATTTTTTTGTTGTGAAGCCTGGGCATGCAGAAAAAGCTAATATTATTATTACAAAGTTGGCTGGTTATAACTTAGGCAAATTTATTATTAGACGAAGAATGATATGATGTTAAAAGTTACACATGCTTTCAAAATTGTAATGATATTTGTTTTGACCACTTTAATACTGTATATCCCAAAAAAATTAGTCTGCTCCTTTTTGCATTTTACATTATGAAGGAAATAATACGTATGTGTAAATGTCTCTAGGTCAGAATTTTTCTGCCGCTGTTCTGCAGACCTACAGTAAAATGCCTTCTGCTGCCGCTATCACTTAAATACATTTATTAAACTGTATTATTTGGTTACACATCTCAGCCAAGCTATGACATGATTTAAGCCTATCTCTACACTGAGTTGGGTGGAATTAGAATTTGCTGCTTGCAAGCTTATTTCTCTTCCCTCATTGTTAGGGATCTCCTCATCCATTGGCTGTCTCTTCTCAACCAATAATCTCTTTTAGAGGTGGGCTAGCCCCTTCTTTGCTGGCGTATTCACAGCTGTCAGGATCTGGTGGCTGGCGTTCAAACAATTGTGGATGCACACACTCACACATCCATAGCCGGGAGTGGGGCGTGCATACCTCTCTGACGCATGCATGCCACATTTCATGGCGCGGGGTGGCGCTTACTGCGCCAGGAGTCGCTCTGATGAGAGTGGCTCCATCTGTGCCTGTGGTATATGGGACCAATGTATTCATAATTTTAAACTTCTCTCAACCCCATCTCCTCTCATCTCTCTATGGGGCAACCCGCAGTTCACCCATGGTATCACTGTATCTTCTGCAGCACGTGGCATTAATAAAGGTATCAGATTTGTGACATGTTATGGGGGAAGTTACTTGAATCTAGGAGACTTACAAATGCTGCAAATTTGCTTTTCTAGATATGAATGCTTTTACTAATTTCCAACTAAAGCACTTTGTTACCTCCTTCCACTGTTCGGTACAACCCCATCTCCTGTCCCCATTGGAATGGCTCTGTTTAAATATTCCTCTTTTGCAGGGCTTGATCTCATCACTATACAGTATGGGGGAAATTTACTAAAGAAAATTTGTAAAAAATAGGTGTATTTATATCCAGAAATACACTTATTTTTGACATTTACTATCCCGAAAATACGTTAATTCGTATTCGTATTGATAGCACATCAATACGACTACGAATTGCCGTATTTTCGGGATAGTAAATGTCAAAAATAAGTGTATTTCTGGATAAAAATACACCTATTTTTTTTACAAATTTCCTTTAGTAAATTTCCCCCTATGTTTTGTTTTTGCCTGCTACAGAACACTCTGCTCCAAAATATGAGTCACAATGAGGATCGGATCTCAGGGGTCCCCCAGAGGAGGAATCCTGGTAAGTGATCCATGAAAGTGCATGTTTTTGATAAAGCTGTTCATACACAGCGAAATGCATCAGGGTTTTGGACCAGACTCAGGGCCAGAATAACAATGGGCCTGATGGAGCTACAGCTCCAGGCCCGCTCTCCAAATAGGCCGTGTAGCTGAGGGATGGGGCTTTCCAACAAGGCTGGACCTGCGTAGCTAGCCCCCGGGAACCGGAGATACCACCAAGCAATGCTGGAATGTTTTCCCCATAGGATAACATGGGACCCGCTAATTCCAACCCCCACCTGGTTCAAATGGCTGCCAGTTCCCCCTCTGGCATCACAGAAGCTTGAGGTTCATATCAGTCGAACCCAAATCGATGGGCCTTCAATCTGATAACAGGCTGGTCCATATGTGTTCATTGCTTCCAGAGATATTGTGGGTAAACTGATTTTTTCATTTCTGAAATGTCATTTTATGGCTGTTTATGTTGTTTGAGGGAATATTTCTCTGCAACCAAACAGCCCAGTTTCATGGGACCAGAATCATTCAAAGCAGACTCAAAAGTTCTTCAATTTGATACTGGTCTCATGTAAATGGGTCAGTTGGTTCCGAAGATATAGCCGGTTGGTTAAATGGGGGGGGGTCTCTCCCCCTCACGCCAGAAAATGCAGGGACTAGGCTGGAGTAAAAGGGCCCAGCCCGAGAATGTCCCTGTATGATCCGGAGTCCATATTCCTGGGTAAGTCCCTGCATTTTCTGGTGTGAAAGGGGTATTATTTCAATTAATCGGGACCTGTAGTGCTATGAATACAGCTGGGCAGCCCCCCGCTCTCTGCCTGGCTGTCCATGGCTGTCATTTCTGCCCGGCGGCTCTCCCCCAATTACCACGAGCATGTATTCCCCCTTGGCAATGAGCATGGAATCCCTGGCAATGAGCATGGAACCCCTGGTGATGAGCATGTAGGTAAGCAGCATTTATGAAGCATAATTTTTTATAGGCATTATGGTGTTTGGCATAATACGTAATTGACATTATGGTGTGTGTGGCTTAACATATAATGGGCATTATGGTGTACATTTTTAATGCGCTCCCTAGGTGCGCAATGCCCCTGTTTATGAAGCGTATTGTGCATTATTGCTCAATCCGTTTGGTATAGTGTGTATTTTGCCTCAATTCATGTGGCAAAATGTGAATTTTGCTTTAATCTGTGTGGCATAACGTGAATTTTAACTCAATCCATGTGCCATAGTGTGAATTTTGGCTCAGTCGGTGTGTGAATTTTGGCTCCTTCCATGTGGCATAATGTGTAAGAGGCAAGTACAGTATAAGGGGGTTACTATTGTGTTGCATGATTTGTATAAGGGGTATACGGTGTGGTAAACTTAGGTGACCACATAAAAGGTGCTGAAATGTTGTCTACCAAATTTTGGCTTTCAGTATTTTTTTTTTATGACTAGAGTGCCGCCTCACCCCGCATGTATCTTAGGATATCGGCGTCCTGCGGGTGCACCTTTGGAGAGCACCCGCCAATATATCTCCCTGCATTTTTTTTTATGCCAGCCACCTGTCTTTTCAAGGCATATATAATTAGTTGAAAGTACTTACACAAATAGAGACACACTCATGGGCAGACCACCCAAACAAAACACTGGTCATGCCCACCACGTTATTAGGTGCTGGCCACAACCCCTATTATTGCGCATAATACGCCCTTGATAATTTTCAGCTCCAGGCCCATTTATACCTTAATCGGGCACTGACCACAGACTTACCCAAAGACTTTTACTCTGTAAACTGCCTAGACCAGCCTGCCTTTATTGTAATTTCCACCAACCTACTGAATACTGGTATACTTGACAACTATACCACTTTGAGGTGACCCTCTATATTCGACTATACTTAGATTACAAATTGTGCCCAGCAAAGCACTGAACCTCAAGATTTGAGGATGATTGCTTCAATACCATCTGTTTGGATTCAAGCCTCTAGCATTACTGGGTAAATATTCATCCCAAGGGGCAAGCCTAAAAATACAGAATGTGCTATTTCTGACTTCTCTCCATTGCTCTTATTTGTCTAAAATCTGGTGGCAAACTAGGAACGGGACTTCTATTGCAAAAATCAGTCCAAATCTGTAACTTTTAACATACATTTTTTTTATTATTTTTCTCATTTAAATTGTTATTATAATACAGTGTGTCATTTATGGTACTATATGCATAACTTTACTATATGCATACCTTTTAAGCGGTGAAAAAAATACCAAATTTTCTTCCATTATTGGTCTATAAGGTAAACGTTTCAGGCGCCGGACCCCTGTCGTCAGGACAAAATAGATGGCAGTGTACTGCCTTCTATTTTGTCCTGAAACGGGGGTCGGCCCTCGAAGCTTTGACCTTATAGACCAGTAATGGAATAAAGTTTGGTGTTGTTTTCCACCTTATGGTGAGTCCACTGATTTTAAAACAGCACTTGTCTTCTTTACTTAGACCGCTGCTCCTTTATTTGTCCTGATTCGGGGAGACACCAGCGTTGGAGGCGCCGTAAGCTGTGCTGTGATCGAGCCGAAAGCTGAAATAATGATATCGGTGGTAATATCTGAGAGATCCGTGAGCGCACTGTGGCCGGCGACCGTAACATTTGCCAGTGTGGAAATTGTTTTGAAATCTTGTGGTAATCAGCCCACTGCTGATGAAAACTGTGGACTATAAAAAAATGCTAATGCACCATTAGGCGCCTTTCTATTCTTTGTAGTGTGAACTGAGCTGTGGAGTGCCGGCCTAATATTGATTGTGTATGTATGTGTGTATATATATATATATATAAGATCGAAAAACCCAACCGCGCCTCACAGAGAGATGGCAGCACCTCTGAGGGGCCCCCTGTTAGACAGGACCCAGGGTTTAGAGATAGAGAAAGTGGGGTATCAGAGTGCGCCAATTCATTTGCATATACAACAGTATTGTTGAACAAACGGTAATTAGAAGCAAAATCTTAAAATAAATTTTTTAATCGGAATTCTTCCAAGAGATGATACAGGCCCAACGCGTTTCGTCAACAGCTTGACTTCATCAGGGGCATTGGAAGCAGAGTAGTACAAAGCAATTTCACACTGTAAAATCATAACAGATTGATGTCAATTGTACATAAAAGCAATATTAAAAATATTAAAAAATATAAGTAAATGAAGAATATGATGATGATAGAGGACATAACGTGAGGAGGAGGATAGCGGGAGAACCACTTGAAACCCTTGTTTATCGAGAGAGAGTCTCAGTGGCCGAAATATATTTATTTGGCACCCAATTTGTGGATCATATATACCATCTTCTAGCTTGAACAAGAGATAAGAGAAAAACCACGGTGTAAATTTTCACAACATGAACGCCTGTAGTCAGCTTGAATGGAAGGTGATAGAAGTAAAACCACGGTGAGAATTCTCACATTGATAGAGAAAAATATTAATTAATTAATCAGAGTCCCAATGAGGTAATTCGAGATAAGACATACCTATAAAGTTCTTATTGTTTAATTTAAGAAACATACAGCAGAAATTTTCATGCGAAAGGGTAAACCTTGGAAATGGTTCACGCTGAAAAGGTGAAATAATAAAAAAAATTTTTTGGGCATATGGAAATTCGTTTAGAATGATATTCCACTAAAATAAATCAAATATGACATACCACTAAGCGTCAGCAACATTGATAAGGCATCGCAATCCAGTGATATCCAAAGTTTTAAACGCAATTTTAGGGGGAGGGCAAATGTCCCCAATAAACTGAAGAGAGAAATGACATAACCACTAGTCTATACATAGTCACACAATATGAGGCAGTGAGCAGACTTGTGCAGTGATAAAGTGTACTTACAATAGCAAGGCAGACCGGATGTAAACTCCTGGGATCCAAAGTGCTGAATGACCAACTAGTGGGGATGTGTGTCTTATGTAGCAGAGTAGCGCTTACATCACTTCCTGTTATTAGGATGCCAGCACTCCAAATAATCTTATAAGCGCTTTAATTTCAGCGCTAAAACATAGATGTATGGGGAGAGCGCTAGTATTAAGACTTGTGCGCTTGTTTATATTTTGGGTTAGTGAAGTAAAGGAGAAGGTTTTAATGCACCTGCGCTGCCAAAGAACCGATCTAAAGTTCACCTGCGATTTCACACTGAACAGAAGGACACCAGGGCACAAAATGATATAACAAATTTTTTATATATGAAAAAGAATATAAAATACACAAATATGCATATATTTAAAATAGATCTAGACAATATATATCATATATTCAAAGGTCAAGGGTTACTCATATACAAATGAGGTCCCAAGAAGCAAACAATAAGTTAAAAGTAGCCAGCAACACCAGTGGGGTAATGAAGTCCGCAAATGGGCATAGCAGCACAGTTAGCATATGTTAGTATCAGCCAGATGATGGATAGCAGAGATGATTGGGTTAAATGACAGGATGGAGCAGGATTTTAGTAAGCCAGAAATATTTGTAACAGTTTGTTTAGAATGGAAGCTCGATGCGAAATGCCTGGTTTAAGCGCTTAGAAACGCCAGGTGATATGCAGTCAGGTAGCGCAGAGACTTTCCTTAATGTATGCTCACCCTCCTTGATGTTTTTGGAGATGGTGGGGCGGGGAGCCCAGATGACAGCGGGCTCTACCCGCTGTGGATGGTAACTGGCGTCCTTTATCCTCCAGATATATGACTGTCAAGGCGTGAGCCGGTTGTACGGCAGTGGACGGCTGAATATGTCGAGCGGGAGTCTGCCGCTGGAAGCCGGAATGTGCACAGCGAGGCTCTAAGTTAATGGTGCTGTAGCGTGACCTCTCACGTAACTTGGCGTGCTGGCGTATGACGTCGACGCGTTTCGTTCCCTAGCAACGGGAACTTTTTCAAGACGGATAGTAGTGAGACCTAGTATACGGTATTTATAGGCATCTGCCATCTGTTTTTAATTAGCACTTTAATAGCTGAATAGTCTAGTAAATTAATATACATAAAGTGTGCCCGGTGTCATAATTATTCAGTATACGCAAAACAGCATTTACATTTGAATAGCAACATCACAAAGACTGTACACATATTAAATTGGTGATCAATTAAACGGCATTTCATACATATACAGAGGCTTTCATTAATTAATTGATCAAGCAACATTTTGTATATACATAAGGTTTTTTTTGGGAATACAGATACATAGATAAATTATATTAAATGGTATAATACTAAAGCTATATATTTTCTAAGAGAGAAAAGGTTTGATCAAGATTGTGAATTTATTCACATAGGAGAGAGATGAATATTTTTTCAGTATTAGTCTGCAGCAAATTAGTATTCTGAGAGTTCCATTTAATAACAGGCTACAGTCGGCTTCTAACAGTAAATTTTAATGTGCTTTTTCTGCCTATAGCAAAACAAGTATATTAGTTTCAATGCGATTACATTTATATATATGCCCACAATCAATTAGTACATAGATAGTATTGTATTCACGAAACTCAACATCAATTATGATTATATTTAATTATTTATTTATTTGATTATTTACACTCAAATGAAAGTGTTCTTTCAGTATAGAGGGATCATAAAGGGAAGGGGAAGGGAAGTGGGAAGGGGAATAAGGGAGGAAAAAAACAGAGCGACTAATTAGAGTCAGATGGATATATAAATAGCCAGTGTATATATTTTTAGTTTTTTATTTATTATTTTATTTTGAAAACTTATATAGTATACCAGGATGGTTAGTTTTTATATAAAACCCAATCTATATAAATCTGAATGAAGCGATCAGTGTGCTGGGAATGTGGGGAGTCTGGTCTGCAGACCCGGGGCATCATGGATATCCAAGTGTCCCGGGTAGACTTAAGTCTCCACAGTCGCAACACAATGTCTCCATTTTGGTTGTTAGAATATTTCTTATGCTTTTTATAATAGAAAACATGAAAAAGGATATAAAAAGGGGGAAGGAGGGGGGGGATAAGAAAGGGAGACAAAAAGAAGAGGAATTAGCATGGACTAACCCCGAAGTCACCCTAAACATCAATCCATACAAGTAAGGTCTAGAGCTTCGTTTAAGCCTGAAGGGCTTAAAGTATCGAGCTTAAAGATCCAGGAAGATTCACTAATACATAGTTTTCTAAACCTATCCCCTCCTCTTTTGGTATTCCCAACATGATCAATACCCGTTATTTTGAGGCCAACAGGGTCTCCATTGTGAAATTCGGAGAAATGTCGGGGGATACTGTGATTGGTTAGTTTCTTCAGAATATTGTTGCGGTGTTCCCTGAATCGAGTTTTTATACTACGGGTCGTTCGTCCAATATATTGTAACTGACATGGGCACTCGAGAAGATAGATGCAATAGTCTGTATCGCAATTGATAAAATGTTTGATATCAAACACCCTTCCATTATGAAAAGATGTTATTTTGTTAGTTTTATTACACATGTATTTGCATGTGAGGCATACATTCTTATTGCATCTATAATTTCCCAGCGGTTTATTAGGTAGCCAAAAGGACTGAGATATTTTCGGGAGGGGGGGTAGGAGGCTCGGGGCAATGTAATCTTTAATATTTTTGTTTCTTTTGAAAATTATTCTGGGTTTTGAACAAGTGATAGGGAGGATCTTGTCATATTTGAGGAGTTCTGAATTCTTCAAAATAATTTTCTTTATTTCCGTTGATTTATTATTAAATTTAGATATAAAAAGAGGAGGGGGTTGATTAGAATGTACTATTTCGCTGGTGGATTCTTTTGATTTTAGTAGATCAATTCTTGCAGTGGATTCTGCTGTAGTGGAGGCCTCTTGAAGTAGAGGTTCAGGGTATCCTCGTCTTTTAAAATGTCCTAGCATAGACTTAGATTGGAGTTTATAGTCACTATCCAATGTACAATTTCTGCGGACCCTTAGCAGTTGGTTCTTGGGGATATTAGTCACCCAAGGTTTATAATGACTACTGTTGTAATGTAAATAGTTGTTTGTGCCAACCGACTTGATATAATTATTTGAAATAACCATTTGGTTATGGATAGAGAAGGTGGATAGACGGATAGACGAGGATACCCTGAACCTCTACTTCAAGAGGCCTCCACTACAGCAGAATCCACTGCAAGAATTGATGTACTAAAATCAAAAGAATCCACCAGCGAAATAGTAAATTCTAATCAACCCCCTCCTCTTTTTATATCTAAATTTAATAATAAATCAACGGAAATAAAGAAAATTATTTTGAAGAATTCAGAACTCCTCAAATATGACAAGATCCTCCCTATCACTTGTTCAAAACCCAGAATAATTTTCAAAAGAAACAAAAATATTAAAGATTACATTGCCCCGAGCCTCCTACCCCCCCTCCCGAAAATATCTCAGTCCTTTTGGCTACCTAATAAACCGCTGGGAAATTATAGATGCAATAAGAATGTATGCCTCACATGCAAATACATGTGTAATAAAACTAACAAAATAACATCTTTTCATAATGGAAGGGTGTTTGATATCAAACATTTTATCAATTGCGATACAGACTATTGCATCTATCTTCTCGAGTGCCCATGTCAGTTACAATATATTGGACGAACGACCCGTAGTATAAAAACTCGATTCAGGGAACACCGCAACAATATTCTGAAGAAACTAACCAATCACAGTATCCCCCGACATTTCTCCGAATTTCACAATGGAGACCCTGTTGGCCTCAAAATAACGGGTATTGATCATGTTGGGAATACCAAAAGAGGAGGGGATAGGTTTAGAAAACTATGTATTAGTGAATCTTCCTGGATCTTTAAGCTCGATACTTTAAGCCCTTCAGGCTTAAACGAAGCTCTAGACCTTACTTGTATGGATTGATGTTTAGGGTGACTTCGGGGTTAGTCCATGCTACAGTAATTCCTCTTCTTTTTGTCTCCCTTTCTTATCCCCCCCCTCCTTCCCCCTTTTTATATCCTTTTTCATGTTTTCTATTATAAAAAGCATAAGAAATATTCTAACAACCAAAATGGAGACATTGTGTTGCGACTGTGGAGACTTAAGTCTACCCGGGACACTTGGATATCCATGATGCCCCGGGTC
Source organism: Crinia signifera (assembly GCF_055691185.1). NCBI lineage: Eukaryota > Metazoa > Chordata > Amphibia > Anura > Myobatrachidae > Crinia > Crinia signifera. The sequence continues at coordinate 242,158,622 of NC_139217.1, forward strand.
TGCAGACCAGACTCCCCACATTCCCAGCACACTGATCGCTTCATTCAGATTTATATAGATTGGGTTTTATATAAAAACTAACCATCCTGGTATACTATATAAGTTTTCAAAATAAAATAATAAATAAAAAACTAAAAATATATACACTGGCTATTTATATATCCATCTGACTCTAATTAGTCGCTCTGTTTTTTTCCTCCCTTATTCCCCTTCCCACTTCCCTTCCCCTTCCCTTTATGATCCCTCTATACTGAAAGAACACTTTCATTTGAGTGTAAATAATCAAATAAATAAATAATTAAATATAATCATAATTGATGTTGAGTTTCGTGAATACAATACTATCTATGTACTAATTGATTGTGGGCATATATATAAATGTAATCACATTGAAACTAATATACTTGTTTTGCTATAGGCAGAAAAAGCACATTAAAATTTACTGTTAGAAGCCGACTGTAGCCTGTTATTAAATGGAACTCTCAGAATACTAATTTGCTGCAGACTAATACTGAAAAAATATTCATCTCTCTCCTATGTGAATAAATTCACAATCTTGATCAAACCTTTTCTCTCTTAGAAAATATATAGCTTTAGTATTATACCATTTAATATAATTTATCTATGTATCTGTATTCCCAAAAAAAACCTTATGTATATACAAAATGTTGCTTGATCAATTAATTAATGAAAGCCTCTGTATATGTATGAAATGCCGTTTAATTGATCACCAATTTAATATGTGTACAGTCTTTGTGATGTTGCTATTCAAATGTAAATGCTGTTTTGCGTATACTGAATAATTATGACACCGGGCACACTTTATGTATATTAATTTACTAGACTATTCAGCTATTAAAGTGCTAATTAAAAACAGATGGCAGATGCCTATAAATACCGTATACTAGGTCTCACTACTATCCGTCTTGAAAAAGTTCCCGTTGCTAGGGAACGAAACGCGTCGACGTCATACGCCAGCACGCCAAGTTACGTGAGAGGTCACGCTACAGCACCATTAACTTAGAGCCTCGCTGTGCACATTCCGGCTTCCAGCGGCAGACTCCCGCTCGACATATTCAGCCGTCCACTGCCGTACAACCGGCTCACGCCTTGACAGTCATATATCTGGAGGATAAAGGACGCCAGTTACCATCCACAGCGGGTAGAGCCCGCTGTCATCTGGGCTCCCCGCCCCACCATCTCCAAAAACATCAAGGAGGGTGAGCATACATTAAGGAAAGTCTCTGCGCTACCTGACTGCATATCACCTGGCGTTTCTAAGCGCTTAAACCAGGCATTTCGCATCGAGCTTCCATTCTAAACAAACTGTTACAAATATTTCTGGCTTACTAAAATCCTGCTCCATCCTGTCATTTAACCCAATCATCTCTGCTATCCATCATCTGGCTGATACTAACATATGCTAACTGTGCTGCTATGCCCATTTGCGGACTTCATTACCCCACTGGTGTTGCTGGCTACTTTTAACTTATTGTTTGCTTCTTGGGACCTCATTTGTATATGAGTAACCCTTGACCTTTGAATATATGATATATATTGTCTAGATCTATTTTAAATATATGCATATTTGTGTATTTTATATTCTTTTTCATATATAAAAAATTTGTTATATCATTTTGTGCCCTGGTGTCCTTCTGTTCAGTGTGAAATCGCAGGTGAACTTTAGATCAGTTCTTTGGCAGCGCAGGTGCATTAAAACCTTCTTCTTTTCAATCTTCTAGTGAGTTAATAGCAGACTCATTTGCCCCTGCTGCAGCCATAGACCGTTATACATATATATTATTTTTACAAAATATTTCCAATATATATTTTTTATTTAAAGCGCTGGGTTCTGTGGGCTTTTGGAGACCTCTTAGGAGTGTCCTCCATACCCTCAGATTTTCTTGTCTTCCCCCCTTTTTTTGCTATACCCGTGCAGCTCAGTAGATTATTATCTCTCACCATTTGAGACGATTATTATTATTATTTCTATACCTTGCGAATCACTCACTGAACAGAAGTTATAATGAATGATTTTAAGTGCTACAACGACCGCAAAACTAGAAGAGAGTGTTATCTCTCATCATTCAATTTAAACTCAAGGGACGATGAACAGCCTTCCAATGCCAATCCAGATATGAGTAAACTATTTTTTGGTCTTGAGGATCTACTGAAAGACGAAATGCGTAATTGGTGGGATAGCATTTCCCTCCAAAAATACCTTGACGCAAGAATTATTCCTAGAGGGCTTAGAATATTCAAGCACCTCTCAATTATAGATCATCCAGATCTACAGAAAAAATGGAACGAGGCATTGGACGGCTGCTCATTTTCCCTTATGAAGTTGTTGATACAATACAGAGAGGAATCAGTTAATAAGACTATTATAAAGATTGAGAAAATTAAGGATGATCTAACACCTTTCAAAGATAGCCCCACATTTAGAGACCGAGATGAACAAGTTAATATAAGAGTTGAAAAATTTGAGAGAGAGCTGATATCGAATAAAAAGCGTAAATGGATTAGAGACCAAAATGATTATCAAAAAGATCAAGTAAGAACCTATCATAAAGAATCTAGATATAATGAACCAACTAGAGAGAATTATAGACCGATAATTCAACGTCCCACATACAGATCTAGGAAACCGTCAAACTTCAATTACAATCAGAGAGAGAGACAATCCCATTATCAAGACAGAACGTATCCCAACAATCCTACACGGAGATACAATTATCCCAATCATACAAATAGAGATACTAGACCCGTTTCCCAATCCGCATCTGAAAGTACCCCAAATTATAGAAACAATAAGGATCAGGTTTTTCAGACGAGAGCATGGCAGGATTACAATCCTTACGAAAATCTGACCAATCTCACGCCAAAAAGAACAAGAGACCGAGAGGGAGAAGAGGTAGAGGAAAGGGATCACAGGAAACCAAGACTAAAGTAGATACAACAGGCCTTTTTAATTTAACTCAACATGAACTAACCACTGCCCAAAAATCTTTACTTTGTAAGGGTTTAAATTTTGCCCCGCAACAAGACCCCAATATATTCGACCTTTTCGTGGATCTCAATAAATATACTAGAGACCTGTGTAGAAAACGTTTTTTTGCTGCAAAACAGCTCAAGAAAGCGTTCCCTAACGATACTTGTGAACCTGTGGTCCTAGACGAAAGTGATCAACCATCATTACAGGATCTTGAATCTCTCTTAAATGAAAATAGTGATTTGGAGGTAGAATTATTCAATACCAACACCATCTCAGATTGTAAACCCAATCACCCTGTCTTTAAAAAGAAATCTAACTTTTTTCCGTTGGAACATAAAAGTCCAGCTATTAATATTTTTTATAACAAAACTTTAGAAGACTTTAAAAAGGTTTGTGCCAAACCGAACCATAAATCTCATTACAAAAAAGATAATCTGAACAAAATGGAACGTCAAGCATTAAATGCTTTGAAAAAAGATCTGTCAGTAGTGGTCAAACAGGCTGACAAGGGGGGTGGGGTGGTGTTGATGGACAAGAAGGCCTACCTTCATGAAGCGTTCAAACAATTGAACGACTCATGTTACTATGGACGCCTGCCATCCAACCCCACCCCCCTATACCAATCTGAATTCAGAATTCTTCTGGACAAAGCTGTACATGAGAAGGCGATATCTAGGGAAGAATCACAGTTTTTATTTCCTTTTCACCCCATCACCCCCACTTTTTACTTTTTACCAAAAATCCACAAAGATCTCACCACACCTCCCGGGAGACCAATTATTTCTGGTGTAGGGTCCCTCACTTCTAATTTGTCACATTTTGTTGATTTTCACCTTCAAAATCACGTCACTTCCCTTCCGTCACATATCAAGGATACTTTGCATATTCTGAATAAAACCCATGAGTTGCCTTGGACGGACGGGTGGGCTTTTCTAACCCTGGACGTCCAAGCACTTTATTCAAATATACCACATGATCTTGGTATACAAGCAACCAATTATTTTCTTGACCGTGATGAGACTATCACACAAAGCAGAAAGCAATTTATCCTTGATTCTATTCACTTTATTCTCACTCACAATTATTTTATTTTTGATGACACTTATTTTTTACAACGCCTTGGAACGGCCATGGGGACCAGATTTGCGCCTAGTTTCGCCAACCTCTATATGGGCCGCCTCGAAGAACAACTTATATGGGGCGGTCCATATAGAGAGAATCTGGTCCTCTATGGCCGTTTCATTGACGATTTATTTATTATTTGGAAAGGGGGACACGATTTGGCACTTGATTTTGTTAATTATTTAAATTCTAACACTTTTAATCTCACATTCACACACCAATTTAGTTTCACAACTGTGAATTTCCTAGATATCACCTTCTCTATCCATAACCAAATGGTTATTTCAAATAATTATATCAAGTCGGTTGGCACAAACAACTATTTACATTACAACAGTAGTCATTATAAACCTTGGGTGACTAATATCCCCAAGAACCAACTGCTAAGGGTCCGCAGAAATTGTACATTGGATAGTGACTATAAACTCCAATCTAAGTCTATGCTAGGACATTTTAAAAGACGAGGATACCCTGAACCTCTACTTCAAGAGGCCTCCACTACAGCAGAATCCACTGCAAGAATTGATCTACTAAAATCAAAAGAATCCACCAGCGAAATAGTAAATTCTAATCAACCCCCTCCTCTTTTTATATCTAAATTTAATAATAAATCAACGGAAATAAAGAAAATTATTTTGAAGAATTCAGAACTCCTCAAATATGACAAGATCCTCCCTATCACTTGTTCAAAACCCAGAATAATTTTCAAAAGAAACAAAAATATTAAAGATTACATTGCCCCGAGCCTCCTACCCCCCCTCCCGAAAATATCTCAGTCCTTTTGGCTACCTAATAAACCGCTGGGAAATTATAGATGCAATAAGAATGTATGCCTCACATGCAAATACATGTGTAATAAAACTAACAAAATAACATCTTTTCATAATGGAAGGGTGTTTGATATCAAACATTTTATCAATTGCGATACAGACTATTGCATCTATCTTCTCGAGTGCCCATGTCAGTTACAATATATTGGACGAACGACCCGTAGTATAAAAACTCGATTCAGGGAACACCGCAACAATATTCTGAAGAAACTAACCAATCACAGTATCCCCCGACATTTCTCCGAATTTCACAATGGAGACCCTGTTGGCCTCAAAATAACGGGTATTGATCATGTTGGGAATACCAAAAGAGGAGGGGATAGGTTTAGAAAACTATGTATTAGTGAATCTTCCTGGATCTTTAAGCTCGATACTTTAAGCCCTTCAGGCTTAAACGAAGCTCTAGACCTTACTTGTATGGATTGATGTTTAGGGTGACTTCGGGGTTAGTCCATGCTAATTCCTCTTCTTTTTGTCTCCCTTTCTTATCCCCCCCCTCCTTCCCCCTTTTTATATCCTTTTTCATGTTTTCTATTATAAAAAGCATAAGAAATATTCTAACAACCAAAATGGAGACATTGTGTTGCGACTGTGGAGACTTAAGTCTACCCGGGACACTTGGATATCCATGATGCCCCGGGTCTGCAGACCAGACTCCCCACATTCCCAGCACACTGATCGCTTCATTCAGATTTATATAGATTGGGTTTTATATAAAAACTAACCATCCTGGTATACTATATAAGTTTTCAAAATAAAATAATAAATAAAAAACTAAAAATATATACACTGGCTATTTATATATCCATCTGACTCTAATTAGTCGCTCTGTTTTTTTCCTCCCTTATTCCCCTTCCCACTTCCCTTCCCCTTCCCTTTATGATCCCTCTATACTGAAAGAACACTTTCATTTGAGTGTAAATAATCAAATAAATAAATAATTAAATATAATCATAATTGATGTTGAGTTTCGTGAATACAATACTATCTATGTACTAATTGATTGTGGGCATATATATAAATGTAATCACATTGAAACTAATATACTTGTTTTGCTATAGGCAGAAAAAGCACATTAAAATTTACTGTTAGAAGCCGACTGTAGCCTGTTATTAAATGGAACTCTCAGAATACTAATTTGCTGCAGACTAATACTGAAAAAATATTCATCTCTCTCCTATGTGAATAAATTCACAATCTTGATCAAACCTTTTCTCTCTTAGAAAATATATAGCTTTAGTATTATACCATTTAATATAATTTATCTATGTATCTGTATTCCCAAAAAAAACCTTATGTATATACAAAATGTTGCTTGATCAATTAATTAATGAAAGCCTCTGTATATGTATGAAATGCCGTTTAATTGATCACCAATTTAATATGTGTACAGTCTTTGTGATGTTGCTATTCAAATGTAAATGCTGTTTTGCGTATACTGAATAATTATGACACCGGGCACACTTTATGTATATTAATTTACTAGACTATTCAGCTATTAAAGTGCTAATTAAAAACAGATGGCAGATGCCTATAAATACCGTATACTAGGTCTCACTACTATCCGTCTTGAAAAAGTTCCCGTTGCTAGGGAACGAAACGCGTCGACGTCATACGCCAGCACGCCAAGTTACGTGAGAGGTCACGCTACAGCACCATTAACTTAGAGCCTCGCTGTGCACATTCCGGCTTCCAGCGGCAGACTCCCGCTCGACATATTCAGCCGTCCACTGCCGTACAACCGGCTCACGCCTTGACAGTCATATATCTGGAGGATAAAGGACGCCAGTTACCATCCACAGCGGGTAGAGCCCGCTGTCATCTGGGCTCCCCGCCCCACCATCTCCAAAAACATCAAGGAGGGTGAGCATACATTAAGGAAAGTCTCTGCGCTACCTGACTGCATATCACCTGGCGTTTCTAAGCGCTTAAACCAGGCATTTCGCATCGAGCTTCCATTCTAAACAAACTGTTACAAATATTTCTGGCTTACTAAAATCCTGCTCCATCCTGTCATTTAACCCAATCATCTCTGCTATCCATCATCTGGCTGATACTAACATATGCTAACTGTGCTGCTATGCCCATTTGCGGACTTCATTACCCCACTGGTGTTGCTGGCTACTTTTAACTTATTGTTTGCTTCTTGGGACCTCATTTGTATATGAGTAACCCTTGACCTTTGAATATATGATATATATTGTCTAGATCTATTTTAAATATATGCATATTTGTGTATTTTATATTCTTTTTCATATATAAAAAATTTGTTATATCATTTTGTGCCCTGGTGTCCTTCTGTTCAGTGTGAAATCGCAGGTGAACTTTAGATCGGTTCTTTGGCAGCGCAGGTGCATTAAAACCTTCTTCTTTTCAATCTTCTAGTGAGTTAATAGCAGACTCATTTGCCCCTGCTGCAGCCATAGACCGTTATACATATATATTATTTTTACAAAATATTTCCAATATATATTTTTTATTTAAAGCGCTGGGTTCTGTGGGCTTTTGGAGACCTCTTAGGAGTGTCCTCCATACCCTCAGATTTTCTTGTCTAGTGAAGTAAAGGCTATTAAAACCCCTAATTGAGCTTTGGAACGCATGACTGCGATATCATGCGTTCCAAACGGCGGCCATCTTGTTTTCGCTAATAAAGGACCAGCGTCTCCTGTCTAAGGAGGTAGGCGGATCTGTGCTTCCAATAAAAAAACCTCTAAGGGAGAAGGGTGTGATAGAGTCTGCTGATAGCATGTATAGTGGTTCTGGAACGCATGGCTATGACGTCATGCGTTCCAAACGGCGGCCATCTTGTTTTTGTTTATAAGAAAACAGCGTCTCCTATCTAGGGAGATGGGCAAATCTGTATAACCAATATAAATAATTCTCTGAAGGAGTGGGGTGTAATTTAGATCTACTGGTAGCATACGTGGTGGCTCTGGAACGCATGGCTATGATGTCATGCGTTTCAAATAGCAGCCATTTATACAGGTATAGCGCTACCCTTAATAAGGGGGTTAAATAGCAAATGTAGTGATTCCAATAAGGATATTCTGGGGTGATTAACCCTGTGAAAAAACAGTGATATTTAATAAGCTCAGATTTCGATATAATATAATGATACTAAGCTCATAAAGGACATGCTGCTAGGTGCCGTGATGTCTTAAAGTGAAACCAGAGGTGTGAATATAGAACTGATACATATGTGTTAAGGACCATAGCATAAATTGATACAAACATTTAATATTAATATGTGATAATTAGTATGAATTGGTAGGGTAACAACTGTCTTAAAAATAACAGCTGTACTTAACTCAATAATTCTATTCATACTTCTTAATGTGATCTCTAAATAATGCTTTTATAATTAATATGATAATATATATATAATATAAAGGGGTTTCTATCTAACGTGTATCTATTATAATGGCTCTACAATAAGAGCACTGTAATTGAGAATTGTCAATGTTAATAACAAAATTGGAACACACCCTCTCCTTGGGTATTCTAGTTAGGTGGTCAGTTAGCACTTGACTACTAATATATAAATCACTTCCCAAGTATGGTCACTGTCGCATTTACAAATTATTCCAGGCTCTGCGTTCAGTTAAGGGCATAGCAGAGCTGGTACTTACAGTAATTTTAATGGCTATTTTTAGACATAGGTATAGGAGGGTGCAAAGCCCCTTGTTAATTACCCATGAAAAAGCATACATGTGATATATAGTGATATACAGATTTATACATAATCACTGGTGTGATAGCAGTTGGAAACATATACTAGGAAGGGCCTCTATAGGTGGAATGGGGTAAAGTATAAGTTGAAAGAAAAGGAATCGAGACAACCCTGTGAAGGGCGGGTGACTAAAGACAAGGAATAAGGGATAGGAATTAGAGGAAAGCCACAATGTCTACCCCTTCGTTTAGGCCTTTTGGGGTCAGTGAGTTCATAGAATAAATCCAAAAGCTTTCCTTTTTGATAAGTTCCTTATCTCTGTTCCCTCCTCTGGGGTTAGTTGGTACTCGTTCGAGAATAGTGAACTTAAAGTTGTCTTTGGTTACGGTGGAGTTGTGTTTCTCGGTATAGTGTCTTGGTACACTATGTATCTTCACCTTGTTCCTTATATTCCTGATATGCTCCTGGATACGTATTTTTGTTTGCCTAATGGTCTTCCCTATGTAATTTAGGTTGCAGCTGCATGTGATCATGTAAACAACATGATCCGAATTGCATGTAACGGCTTCTTTGATGTTATAAATTCTACCGTTATCGAAGGTGTGACAGAATTGTTTTTTATCAAGATATTGGCAACAAATGCATTTGTTACATGGGGTGACTCCAGGTTTTTTAGTTAGGAAGTTGACATTTTTAACTATAGGAGCGTTCAAGGGTTTCAACTTACTGGGTGCTAAAATAGTTTTAAGATTTTTAGCTCTACGAAAGACGATTTGTGGTTTCGCCGGCAGATGTTGCCCCAGTAAAGGATCTCTTAATAAAGTATTCCAGTGTTTTTCAAGAATGCTTTTGATCACACGATTCTCACAATTATATTGTGTGATAAACGGCCTGCATTTAAATTCTTTTTTGGGTCCGGTAGATTTTGAGAGTAGGTCGTTCCGTTCTTTAAGATGAGCTTTTTGTCTCGCTTCTTCAATTAGTTCGATTTTGTATCCTCTTTCGATGAATCTATCGACCAAAAGTTGGGATTGGGACCAATATTCATTTTCGTCGCTGCAGTTTCTTCGTATCCTAAGAAACTGAGCGTATGGTACGCTGTTCTTCCATACTGGGAGGTGGCAGCTAGTGGCAGGTATGAAACTATTGGCGTCAACTGTTTTGAAGTACGTACGGGTGATGATTTCTTCGTTAGGTTTACCCTCTAGTTCAAGGTCGAGGAACTCAATTTTGGTCGGGTTAGTTTTGAATGTGAACTTTAAATTAAGATCATTCTCGTGAATGTACGATATGAATTCAGTAATACTAGTTGCGTCCCCATGCCATATGAATAACAAGTCATCTATGTATCTCTTGTATGTTATTATATTTTTCTTAAATCTGGAACCATAAATGTACTTCTCTTCCCATGCTCTCATGTGTAGGTTGGCGTAAGCCGGAGCGAATTTTGTCCCCATGGCCGTTCCTTGGGTTTGGAGGTAGAATTCGCCGTTGAACTCAAAGAAATTATGATTGAGTATATATTCGATACTTTTTAAAAGAAACGAAATTTCGAATGTTGAATTTTTAGGATCACCTTGAAGAATTTCATTTACAGATTGAAGACCTTTACTGTGTGGAATTGAAGAGTACAGTCCTTGTACGTCCACTGTTAACCAGCAGAAGTCAGTTGACCAAATTTTCCCCTTAAACAATTGGAGAACCGATGAGCTATCATTAAGATGGGACTCATTCTGTAGGACGTAAGGTTGGAGTTTGAGGTCCAAATAGTGCGACAGATTGGAAGTTAAGGAATTAATGCCGGCTATTATCGGCCGTCCAGGCGGTCGTAGTTGGTCTTTATGCACTTTGGGTAAGTGATACAGAATCGGAACGGTGGGGTGTTTGACGTTCATATATTCGAATTCTTCTTTACAGATAGTACCGTTCTGTAGGCCGGAAGAGAGGAGGGTTTCTAACTCAATTTGAAATTCCGATGTAGGATTACATTCCAGTTTGGCGTATGTGGTCCCATCGTTGAGGATTTTGTTGGCTTCCATCAGATAATCTGATCTGTCTTGTATAACCACCGCCCCACCTTTATCGGCTGATTTGATAATCGTATTTTCATCTTTTCCCAATGATTTCAGGGCTTTAATTTCTTGGGTGTTCAGATTTTTCGCAAAATGTTTTTTAGTTTTGATTGTTCTGATATAATATTTAATATTAAATGTTTGTATCAATTTATGCTATGGTCCTTAACACATATGTATCAGTTCTATATTCACACCTCTGGTTTCACTTTAAGACATCACGGCACCTAGCAGCATGTCCTTTATGAGCTTAGTATCATTATATTATATCGAAATCTGAGCTTATTAAATATCACTGTTTTTTCACAGGGTTAATCACCCCAGAATATCCTTATTGGAATCACTACATTTGCTATTTAACCCCCTTATTAAGGGTAGCGCTATACCTGTATAAATGGCTGCTATTTGAAACGCATGACATCATAGCCATGCGTTCCAGAGCCACCACGTATGCTACCAGTAGATCTAAATTACACCCCACTCCTTCAGAGAATTATTTATATTGGTTATACAGATTTGCCCATCTCCCTAGATAGGAGACGCTGTTTTCTTATAAGCTAAAACAAGATGGCCGCCGTTTGGAACGCATGACGTCATAGCCATGCGTTCCAGAACCACTATACATGCTATCAGCAGACTCTATCACACCCTTCTCCCTTAGAGGTTTTTTTATTGGAAGCACAGATCCGCCTACCTCCTTAGACAGGAGACGCTGGTCCTTTATTAGCGAAAACAAGATGGCCGCCGTTTGGAACGCATGATATCGCAGTCATGCGTTCCAAAGCTCAATTAGGGGTTTTAATAGCCTTTACTTCACTAACCCAAAATATAAACAAGCGCACAAGTCTTAATACTAGCGCTCTCCCCATACATCTATGTTTTAGCGCTGAAATTAAAGCGCTTATAAGATTATTTGGAGTGCTGGCATCCTAATAACAGGAAGTGATGTAAGCGCTACTCTGCTACATAAGACACACATCCCCACTAGTTGGTCATTCAGCACTTTGGATCCCAGGAGTTTACATCCGGTCTGCCTTGCTATTGTAAGTACACTTTATCACTGCACAAGTCTGCTCACTGCCTCATATTGTGTGACTATGTATAGACTAGTGGTTATGTCATTTCTCTCTTCAGTTTATTGGGGACATTTGCCCTCCCCCTAAAATTGCGTTTAAAACTTTGGATATCACTGGATTGCGATGCCTTATCAATGTTGCTGACGCTTAGTGGTATGTCATATTTGATTTATTTTAGTGGAATATCATTCTAAACGAATTTCCATATGCCCAAAAAAATTTTTTTATTATTTCACCTTTTCAGCGTGAACCATTTCCAAGGTTTACCCTTTCGCATGAAAATTTCTGCTGTATGTTTCTTAAATTAAACAATAAGAACTTTATAGGTATGTCTTATCTCGAATTACCTCATTGGGACTCTGATTAATTAATTAATATTTTTCTCTATCAATGTGAGAATTCTCACCGTGGTTTTACTTCTATCACCTTCCATTCAAGCTGACTACAGGCGTTCATGTTGTGAAAATTTACACCGTGGTTTTTCTCTTATCTCTTGTTCAAGCTAGAAGATGGTATATATGATCCACAAATTGGGTGCCAAATAAATATATTTCGGCCACTGAGACTCTCTCTCGATAAACAAGGGTTTCAAGTGGTTCTCCCGCTATCCTCCTCCTCACGTTATGTCCTCTATCATCATCATATTCTTCATTTACTTATATTTTTTAATATTTTTAATATTGCTTTTATGTACAATTGACATCAATCTGTTATGATTTTACAGTGTGAAATTGCTTTGTACTACTCTGCTTCCAATGCCCCTGATGAAGTCAAGCTGTTGACGAAACGCGTTGGGCCTGTATCATCTCTTGGAAGAATTCCGATTAAAAAATTTATTTTAAGATTTTGCTTCTAATTACCGTTTGTTCAACAATACTGTTGTATATGCAAATGAATTGGCGCACTCTGATACCCCACTTTCTCTATATATATACTGTATATATATATATATATATATAATAGCCAGGCAAAGTACCAGCACTCGTGGGACTTATTAAGAAAACAGCAGACCCAGATGTCTGTCAAGCGACGTTTCGGGTTATTACAACCTTTTTCAAGCTTGAAAAAGGTTGTAATAAACCGAAACGTCGCTTGACAGACATCTGGGTCTGCTGTTTTCTTAATAAGTCCCACGAGTGCTGGTACTTTGCCTGGCTATTATCTATATGTGTGGAAACACATTGCATGGCACCGGGGCCATTGTGACATTTTGCTGCTTCATAGGAGAGTGCTGACTTGAACTTTCTATCTATCTACAGATGTGTCCACATACATCTTGGTTTTACTGCACCATGTATGGCATAATATGGCACACCTTGGACTCTGCAAAAGTCACGCTTTGTGATTTTTCTAAAAATTTGCTTCTCTAATCTATTACTTCATACAAGTTCTACTGCTTCAGAAATGGGGTGGGGTGCGGTGACCTGTGACCACACACTCTAGTAAATACAAACACAGGGGGCCCAGCACTCACTACAACAAACTAACTCACCTTAACATTCAAATAATCAATAATATAATAATGGATCATAGCTTTCTCATGCACCCTAGACAAGCTCATTTACCTGAAACCTGTGACAGCTGCCCCTTTAATACTAATTCAGGTGCTGTGTTTGGGATTGTCTCACCTTATAAAAGCCATAAGTTACTTGGCAGTTAAGCATTAACCCAGAAAAAAACTAGAGATGTGCGGGCTCGGATTCCCCAGATCCAAGCCCGCACGGACGTCATCAATCCGGGCCCGGATACTAGCAGCGCTCGGAGCTTCCCGTCTGACTCGAATCCGGGCGCACGGGCAAAACGTCATCGCCCGGTGTCGGATTCTCGCGAGATCACGGAACCCTTAAATTCCGCAACCTCGCGCCGCCATCTTCACTCCAATCTCGGAGAAGGGTAGGGAAGGGTGTGCTGCTGCTGTGTGTGGTCTCTGCTGGGGCCCGTGCTGCTGTGTACTGTGTCTCTGCTCAGTGATCAAGACATCACCATTGCAAGGATGACTGGTGCTGTGTTCTGTCTCTCCTTTGTGCTGGGGCCTGCCTCTGCTGAGTCTGCTCCTGTATAGTCAGTCACAGTGTGATAGTCCACTGGTGCTGCTAGTGCCACTGCCTGCCCTGCACTGCCTAGTGTCTGCTGCAGTCTGCTCTCTGCTGTTGCCACTGGCTAGTGCCTACCAGTACCTATTGCAGTATATAATTCCAGTGTGCTGTTGCCCCTGGCTACCAGTACCTATCACAGTATATATTTCCAGTTTGCTGTTGCCACTGGCAGTGGCTACCAGTATTTTATTTATTGCAGTATATAATTCTAGTCTGCTGTTGCCACTGGCTACCAGTATTTATCGCAGTATATAATTCCAGTCTGCTGTTGCCGCTGGCTACCAGTATTATTTATCACAGTATATAAATCCAGTCTGTTGTTTCCACTGGCTACCAGCATTTATCGCAGTATATAATTCCAGTCTGTTGCCACTGGCTACCAGTATTTATTGCAGTATATAATTCCAATCTGCTGTTTCCACTGGCTACCAGTACTATCAGTCCAGGGGTGCCCACATGTGTGCTGTATCCATCCAGGGGTGCCCACATGTGTGCTGTATTTGTCCAGGGGTGCCCCCATGTGTCCTGTATAAGTCCTGGGGTGCCCGCATGTGTGCCGTATAATTCCAGGGGTGCCCCATGTGTCCCATATCAGACCAGGGGTGCTGCCCTTTTTTTTAATGAAAATAAAATTAAGGTGTTTTTTTTTTTTTTTTTTTTTTTACTGCAAGGGCTGTTAAATGCGCTGTAGTCCAGGGGTGAGCCAAGAGTGCTGTATAATTCATGGGGTGTTGCTAAGTAAGGTGTGCTGCTCTTTTTTATAATTAAAAGAATACACATTTTGATTTTTACTGCAGGAATTTGTCTGCCGTATAATTCCATGCCTGCCGCCATGTGTGCCGTAACAGTCCAGGGGTGCCGCCATCTGTGCCGTATAATTCCATGTGTGCTGTATCAGGTCAGGGGTGCCACCATCTGTGCCGTATAATTCCTGGGGTAAGCCAAGTCTGCCGTATAATTCATGGGGTGCTGCCAAGTGTGCTGTATTAGTCCAGGGGTGATGCTAAGCGTGCCATATCAGTCCAGGGGTGATGCTAGGTGTGCCGTATCAGACTATGGGGGATGCTAAGTGTGCCATATCAGTCCAGGGGTGATGCTAAATGTGCCGTATCAGTCCAGGGGTGATGCTACCTGTGCCATATCAGTCCAGGGGTAATTCTAGGTGTGCAGTGGCAGCCTAGAGGGTATGCTAAGTGTGCCATATCAGTCTAGTGTTTGTGCCGCACACTTGTGTGGCTTATCATAGTTATCCAGCTACCTCGGTGCAACCTTTTGCCCTAAAAACAATATTGTAAGGTGTGAGCTGTTCAGAATAGACTGTAAATGAGTGGAAATGAATGTTATTGAGGTTAATATAGCGTAGGAGCAAAAAAAAAAAAATTCTGCGATTTTAGCAGTTTTTATGCTTTTTTTTCCATTTATCTTTTATTGACAGGAGATACAAATAAATGTGCACACAATTTTAACTCAAAGAATACATAGATAACATTGTCCGCTCGGAATACAAAAATAACAACAGTGTATGATGGTATAATCGCATAGTCATCAAGATTGTTAGATGCACCACAATTAAAGTCAAAGGGTTACACACAAATAATAGTTCAAAAAGGAGGGTCATTGGATAGAGTTTCAGTTAGATACCAGGTGGTATCAGAGAAGGAGTTTCTTAGGGCGGTTTTCAGAGGGGGGGACAGGGTGTGTATATAGGGCAACCAGGTATCAAAGAATTTTGCTGTGAGGTTCTCTTTTATGCTTTTTTAACAAAAAAATCAGAACCCAAAACCCAAGAAATCCAAACACAAAACACTTAGGAGGTGTTTTGGCAAAACCCATTAGAACCCAAAACCTCAAGGTAATCAGAACCCAAAACCCGAAAAGTGGCCGGTGCACATCTCTAAAAAAAACAAACACATGTTCATTTTAGCTATGATGTGTAAGCAGGTGCCAGGTTCCCAAGAATACCAATTGTTAGTGTAGGACTTGCAGTGAAATGGGGTCCCTTGGCGATGGGCTGCAAGCTTAAATGCATTGATCAATTCATGAACTAAAACCCCATTATTTATTTATTGATTATTTAAATGTTAAGGTGAGTTAGTTTGTTGTAGTGAGTGCTGGGCCCCCTGTGTTCTATATATACATATATATATATATATATATATATATATATATATATATATATATATATATATATATATATATATATATATAGAAGTAGCACTTACCCTGCCTTGCAGCGGGAAGGAGATAGACCAGCACTCAGTTTGATGAAGAAAAAAAACGTGTATTCACAAAGAAAGCATCGTGGTTACAGCAAGGTTAACAGCATGATGGAAGATACATGACATCACAGCTGACCCGACAGCTGTTTCGAACTGGATCCTATCCAGATCTCTTCAGGGGTACTGACAGTGCGCAGTGAGCGTTACTTTATACATTAAGTAAAGGCGCCAAGTCCGCCCTTAGAATTTCAAACAGGCGCTGTCACTCAGCACCACGGGGTGTGTGAGAGCGTCCTGTTGCTAAGTAACATGGTGCGGGGGTTTGGTCGAGTGACGCGTCACTCGGGAATCCCGGCGTCAGCTGTAGCTAGCTGTCAGCGCGGCTGCTGGATGTCGGGGCAGGGAGAAACAAGCCAACACTGAAGGCAGACTGCGTGAAGGTTAAGGTGCCTGCGTGTGGGGTTTTAAACAAGCGGGGACAGCGGACAGTGAAAACAATACGAGGCGTCTGGTGCATACTATATGCGGGGATAAATAGAATCAAGGCTGAGCGGATGACTGTATCTAATGCTAAGTATTACACAGGATCACATCTTAATGGCACCCAAACAATACGGCTATGTCGATCACAGTACGTGTCAGCACTAACGTACATACACTTGATGCAGTTACCGCAATGGCACTCGGCGGTGCATTCTTATGCAGTAGAATGGAGGTACATATAGTCCAGCATTTAGAACCCACGGCGGGGTCATAGTGTATGTCTGATGTGTAGTTAAAAAGTGCTGGATCACAGGCTTAGATATCAAAAAAAGCTATCAAGCCTGTTTCCAACATTTTAAATGTACATTGTTCTTAACCGTATGTGAAATGTATTCAAACAACAAAAAAGGGGTTGGGTCTGTGTGGCAAAGCAAGAAAAGATAAGTACACTCAGGTACTGTACGTAGGGTGTTCCCTTAGATGTAGCACCCCATTTTAAAGTCCTCATTCAGGCCATGCGGGGTGAGGGAGTTCAAACGGAAAATCCACTTCAGCTCGCGCTGTAATAGAAGGGTGTCCCTGTCACCGCCTCGCCTAAGTGGCGGTATGTGGTCCAAAAGATGGCACTTGAGTTGTCCAATGTTATGTCCTTTTTCCAGATAATGTCTGGCAACAGGAAGGTGTTTTAGATCCAGGTCTGCATTGGAGGTGATAAAGCTTTTTTTGATCGATGATCTATGTTGCCCTAGTCTTTCTTTGATCATTCTCGTCGTTTTCCCGACATAGACGAGGTTGCAGGGGCAAGTTAAGGCATACACAATAAATTTGCTGTTGCAATCCAATCTGTGGTTTAGCTTGTATTTTTGTCCATTTGCTGGGTTAATGAATTCATTCCCAGTGACTAAGAAGCTGCAGTTAGTACAACCTGAGCATTTATAGACTCCAGGTTTTCTTGATAGCCAGGTTTTGGAGTTCTGGATATTTGGAGAGATGTCTGTTACCACCAAATGATCTCTCAGGTTAGGCCCCCTTCGATAGGCAAATCTGGGGGGTGTCTTTAGTACCGGTTCCAGGGTTGGGTCACTCGCAATCAGGTGCCAATGTTCAAGGATTTTTTTCTTGATAAGTTTAGAAACAACTGTATAAGTGCTGCAAAAGTTAATTCTCTTTTCAGGCTCGTCGGATAACTTATTTTTCTGCACCAGTAGATCATCTCTTTTGTGTCCAAGGGCTCTATGGAGAGCTGCATCCACATCATGTTTTTTGTATCCTCTCTCTAAGAATCTCTTGCCCATTTCTGTTAATGCCAAAGGCAGTGCTTCTGGGTAAGATGTGATCCTGCAAACCCTTAACATCTGGGAGTACGGCAGGCCTTTCTTGAGTGCTTCTGGGTGATGACTGTTGGCATGTAGTAAGGTATTTTTATCCGTGGTCTTGCTGTAGACTTTTGTATGCAGATTGCCCTCCTTAAGGGTTATACTTACATCAAGAAAACTGATGGATTGGCGGCTGAAGTTTATAGTGAACCTGATTGTCCCTGGCAGTGCATTAAGGTAATTGACAAAAAGCAGTAGGTTCTCCTCTCCTCCGGTCCACAATAGAAACAAATCGTCTATATATCGAACATATAGCTTCATGTATTTGCTAAAAGTTGAATGTCCGCTTATGTGCTGTTTTTCATAATCCGTCATAAACAGATTAGCGTAGGCTGGGGCCATATTGGACCCCATTGCTGTGACCTGGCGTTGGAGGAAAAACCTGTTCAAAAAGAGAAAATAGTTCTTGTTGAGAATGATTTCCATGAGAAGTGCGAGATAGTCAATTGGTGGTCCAGAATATGCTTAGCATTAGATACAGTCATCCGCTCAGCCTTGATTCTATTTATCCCCGCATATAGTATGCACCAGACGCCTCGTATTGTTTTCACTGTCCGCTGTCCCCGCTTGTTTAAAACCCCACACGCAGGCACCTTAACCTTCACGCAGTCTGCCTTCAGTGTTGGCTTGTTTCTCCCTGCCCCGACATCCAGCAGCCGCGCTGACAGCTAGCTACAGCTGACGCCGGGATTCCCGAGTGACGCGTCACTCGACCAAACCCCCGCACCATGTTACTTAGCAACAGGAAGCTCTCACACACCCCGTGGTGCTGAGTGACAGCGCCTGTTTGAAATTCTAAGGGCGGACTTGGCGCCTTTACTTAATGTATAAAGTAACGCTCACTGCGCCCTGTCAGTACCCCTGAAGAGATCTGGATAGGATCCAGTTCGAAACAGCTGTCGGGTCAGCTGTGATGTCATGTATCTTCCATCATGCTGTTAACCTTGCTGTAACCACGATGCTTTCTTTGTGAATACACGTTTTTTTTCTTCATCAAACTGAGTGCTGGTCTATCTCCTTCCCGCTGCAAGGCAGGGTAAGTGCTACTTCTACATTTCCTACTTTGGACCCTGCACCTAAACTTATCTAAGAGTTCTTGCGAGTTCCATTTTGAAAACCAATATATATATATATTGTAGATAGATCAGGCGGCACTCGAGGATTTTCAATGCAAATAAAACGTGTTTATTCCTCCGACATGTTTCGGGCTATTGAAATCCCTGAGGACGGGCAATAGCCCGAAACATGTCGGAGGAAGAAACACGTTTTATTTGCATTGAAAATCCTCGAGTGCCGCCTGATCTATCTACGCTGTATTGGGACATCACGGTTCCGTGAGGAAGGCACCAGGTGCTACTACATTTATGATTGCGGAGTGCCGGGCAACACTGGAGATATATATATATATATATATATTTGTAGTATCATAAGCTGCGTCCAATTCCTGGATTGAAGCTTTTGAAGAAGAGGCGGCACTCAATGGGTTGATTTTTAAAGGTGTATTATAAATAGCATAAGTGCTCCAATGACGGTGGTTACATTAGACAGACAACGTTTCAAGACCTGTGCGGTCTTTTCATCAGGTCAGATAATGCATACATGGTGAGTAAGTCGTGCAAAAGATTACAACAAAGATTTGTTGTAATCTTTTGCACGATTTACTCACCATGTATGCATTATCTGACCTGATGAAAAGACCGCACAGGTCTTGAAACGTTGTCTGTCTAATGTAACCACCGTCATTGGAGCACTTATGCTATTTATAATACACCTTTAAAAATCAACCCATTGAGTGCCGCCTCTTCTTCAAAAGCTTCAATCCAGGAATTGGACGCAGCTTATGATACTACAAATATCTACATACCCACGGAGGGCACCTTGGTTTTCATCAATTATCGTCCAGAGTGCCAAACCACAACTGTCTCTATATATATATATATATATATATATATATATATATATATATATATATATATATATATATATATATATATATATATATACATATACACACACAGTATTTCCAGTGCGTTAATACTTCCCACACACACAAAACATAGTCACCACGTCATCAACCTGTACCAGCAGACCCAGCACATGCTGGGTGATCAATTTTGTAATTTTGTTGCAAACACATTTTACAGAGGGAAACATTTGTAATCCTCATGTCTACTGTACTGTATTTAAAACACAAACAGTAAGCAGAACAATGGTGGGTGCAAGGGTTATGTGTGGTGGCCAGAGGTTTAGGGGGAACAAAGCTATGGAGGTGCATACAGTACAGATATAGGGTGAGATTTAATAGGATGAGAGATTCAAAAAGTGAGAGACTTGGTAAGAAATCTCCAGGTTTTTTAAAGCCGCAACCATTTACACTGCAAAACCAGATTGGTTTTGAAGTGTAAATTATTGCCGCTTTAAAAAAAACCTGGAGATTTCTTCCCAAATCTCTCACTTTCTGAATATCTCATCCTATTAAATCTCACCTATATTGTATACTTCAAGGTGGGGTTAGAAAAACAACAGTTAGAAGTTGACTGGCTGGGGCATTATCAAACTACAGAACAAGTCTCACAGGGAGGTGGGGTTGGCAGCCTACTGTATGATCAATTGGTTATGGCCACGGGTGGCATGGAAAATCAATCCCATTACATTTGTAAATACAGTAGGGGTGTGCACTAGGCAATTATCATGTTTTGGTTTTGGATCTATATCTCCGGTTATGTTTTGGATCTGAATTGGTTTTGCCAAACCACCATTTCAGGTTTTGGGTCCGTATTTATTATCTGAGAACTGAAAATAATAACATCTAAAATCACAGAATTTTGGTGGTGTTTTTTTTTTTTTGTTCCTATGCTATTATTAACCTCAATAACATTAATTTCCAGTCTATTCTTAACACTTCACAATATTGTTTTTAGGCCAATAGGTTGCAACGAGGTACAGTAGCTGGATGACTATGCTAAGCAACACAAGTGGGCGTCAAAAACACTTGGCACATCTAGCCGTGCAAAAAAAAAACGCCGCTCAACAAGGTTCCTAGCTGCACAAAAAACTCTTTCAGAGTACATGCTGGAGTGCGAACAACTCAGGTAAAATAGAGCCAGTTTGTACAGGGGCCTCCAAATTGCTTCTTTTTTCCACCAGTTCAGATACAGACTGTCTGACATGCTTACCATTTTTTTTTTCAATGGTGACAGCATCGTATCAAGTGACAGTAGGCAAGTCAGAAATTTTGGCATGTCCTTCATTCCGGACCAAATTTCCAAACTCACTCCTGCCTGCCCTGCATCACTGCTAGTGGGTTGGTTAGGAAATCTGAGTTGTTCCTCGCAGACTCAGTTGCGGGAGAAAATGAAGGAGGAGCTGTTGATGTGTCACATCCTGACCAGCAGGTCTTTGCACCACTGTAGACTTGTGTCTGACAGAAACAGAGACACAACATAGGCTTTAAACAGACGATCAAGCATTGTGGCCAAAATGTAGTGGTCTGATTTTAACAGATTGACCACCCTCTAACCCTGCCAAAGCAAATGGAGGACTTCATCAACAAGTCCCACATACTTAGTGAAATCGCTCCTTTTTAGCTCCTCCTTCACTTTCTTTAGCTGCATCTGTAAAAACATGATGAGGGGAATGACCTGGGACTCAAGCTGGCAGTGTCATAACTGACTTCACGTATGGCAAGCTCAAAGGGTTGGAGAACCCTGCGCAACCCAAAAATCATTCTCCACTGCACTTCAGTCATGTGCATTCCCTCTCCTTTACCTATGTTATAGGTGGCTGTGTAGGTTTGAATGGCCATTTGCTGCTCCTCCATCCTCTGCACCATATAAAGGGTAGAGTTCCAACGTGTCATCACCTCTTGTTTGTGGTGATTGCAGAGCAGGTTCAGGAGGGTTAAAAACAAGAAAAATGAAAAAGTGGCGCTGGTTTGATGAAAAGGTATACAAATATTTAATAACAGTTAAAAATCATAAGTACATTGCAGAATATGAGAAATAAAAATAAAACATGGGTGAATAAAATTGAAATAATAGATCTGGACCGGAAGCTGAATTGGTGAGATAAATACTGGAAATTATCCCAATGGATCGTGGAGTGTAACAGTAGATGGAGTAAGTCAAGGTGCCCAATAGGCTAATAATTACCACACGGTGTCTCGGATAGTCCAATCCCAGGTGCACAATTGCGAGGTGTCCTCAATTGAATGTGGCAGTGGGGCCACAATAGGCAATGACCCGATGATGACGGGGGCTAAGATGGTAAATAGCCACGGTTTCCCACTTCGCTAGAGGTCCCAACTGAAGAAGGTTGGGGGCAGGTGTCCTCAAGGTTGGTGGACTTGATGATGTTGAATGGAAGTAGGCAACCTCAAATCCTGCACTCGCTGCACAATTTCTATCCGGCTGGAATGGTAGCCAGCAATTGTGGAGTGGATGGAGATGGAAAAGTTCCACTGTGGTGGGGGACAGGCTGGGAGAGCGTGGGCAACAAAGTGACAATGGTGATCCAGATGACAAGGGGGAGGGGGAGTGGGGTCCAGTAGATGTCAGCTGGTCCGGTCCTAGGAGGTCCGGAGGGTTTGCTGTTGCTCCAGTCTTCGGCAGACAGTTGCAGAATGGGGAAAAATTGCAGGCCACCGCAAGCATCGGCTGAATGCCCCTGTCACTTTTTAGGAAATGCTGCACCACAAAATTTATTGTGTGGGCAAAACATGGGACATGCTGGAATTTGCCCAGATGTAATGCCTGCACAATATTGGTGGCATTAATCCCCTGGAGAGTCATAGCCCCACTAAGTCATTGTGCGATGATTTCCCTCAGTTTCTATAATAGGTGATACACAGTGTAGCCCGCTTTGGAATGAGCTGGCATTTCTGAGATGCTGCTAATTGTGCTGCTGCTGTTGTTTCTGCAGAAGGCGATACATCTACCCAGTGGGCTGTTACAGTCATATAGTTTTAGTTTGCCCCGCACCATTGCACAGGGTAGTATTTGTACAGTTGAACATTTATCTGTGGATTTGGGTACCCTCATTTGTGGAGAGGGATTCCCTCTCCACAAATATATTGTAATGTAGTAAACTAATTTTTGGATATGAATCCGAATTGAAATCAGAAGGGCTGAGCAGTGGAAAATGCAGCATTTTCAAAGGGGGGTTTCCAAACAGTACAGCCCTCCCCCCCCCCCCCCCTTCCCATAGGCAGACATTTCAGACATCTGAATATGTCTATATGTGACATGTCTGCCTATGGGTGAATGGGGGGGGGGGGGGCTGTGCTGCAGGGGGATCTGACACCCCATAGGCAGACATGTTACATATTCAGATCCCCTCCGGCACAGTAAAGGAACAAACATCCATATAGAAAAATAAAAAACACCTTGGATTTAAGTGAAGGAGCCACAGACTAGTGGGAGGACAAAAACAGGTGCCGGCTGCGTGATCGGTACAGTGTATGCAGCAGCCATACTTCTCATTCTACTTCTATTTAATAATGGCCCATTAACCCGTTCCCTGCCAGGGGGGGGGGCTATGCTGGCTTACATGTCAGTCAGTACCACAGCTTCTCCTGTGTGTCCTGAGGCCTTTTATGCCTGTGAAGATTTCACTTGCAGCTATATGAGGAGGGGGATCGGGCATAGTCTCTGCATCAGCCCATGTTACTGCCAGGTGTCCCGGGCTGCGGGCACGTCTCCTGCTCACCCAGGGCCGGCCCAGGTAAATGCGCAGTTAGAGAGAGTTTCATGTGGTGTCTTCCCGCCTTCAGCTTCCGCTGCACAGCAGCGTAGTCACTGGGATCGGATTATACGGCGGCGGTGGCCTGACATCCCGCTGCAGCGGATGTTAGGGGGTAAAGTGTACAAGACTGCAGGCCGACATGGAAGTACAGTACTGGCCGCCTGCTTCCCTGCACAATGTTCTGTAGACGTAAAGTGTCACAGAGACCGCAGCAGGGAGGAGGGAGCCAGAAATTGAATGACACTGCCGCTCAGCAGCTCAGGCCCACTGCGCCATCGGGAATATAGGAACCATAAACGATATATCAACGGCCAGGGGGTCTTTCTAAAGAAACCCCCCTGCATGCGCACCTGCTGAGTAAGCTGTCTGCTTCTATCTGCAAAAGAAACCATGATGTTCATATTTCAACTTAGACTTGGGTGAGTAATAGTACACACTCTATGCCATTTATACTAAATCTGCATCCTCTATGGGCAGTATTCAATTCGCAATTCGCTGCTGTTTTCCAGTGGGTTTTTCACTGTGATTCGCCGTGATTGTACTCAATGCTAGGATGGCGAATTGCTTTCAGCGTGATTTCCTATTTCTGGTGAACTGGAATGTTATCTTTTAAAATAGAGTTTTTTTTTTATTTGGTGTAAAAAAAAAATCAGTAATATTTTTCTGTGAAGGGGCATGCTATTTTTATTCATGAATATATATTTAATTTTTTTACATTTTTTTTTTACATATAAACCAGCAGGGGGTGGGGAGCCGCTCCTTAATATTCACTTCACACTGCTCCCGCTCATTACATATGCACGAGCGGGACCAGTGTAGTGGCTCCCTAACCGCGTCCCCTGCCAGCTCTCCCGTGTCCCCGGGAGCCCTCCTCCCCCCACACACATTCCGGCGCAGGCAGGGAGACTTCCATCTCCCTGCCTGCCGCCATCCCCCGGCTCGGGGTTAAAATTTGCTGTCAGGGACAGCGAGTCCCTGCGGGATCGAATAGGGCGACAGGGAGGGCTTCACACCAGAAGAATCAACAGTATTTACTTAAGGGACATATTTTAATATTTTTCTTATGACTTTTTTGTTCTGTTGACTGTGCCACCTGAACACTTTAATACCAATGTTTCTATTGGATTCTGTACCCTCACAAATGGCAGAAAACATCCCTCTACATTTTGTTCTTGAAAGAAGATCTATTCCTTGATACCTACAGAAATAAGAAAATGCTGGTCAATAATAAGCAACGCATGCTGCAATATAGAGGTTGTATTGTTTTACATGTTTTTTTATGTAACCTAAATGACAGTATACATTACAGAACCAAAAAGAGAGTTAAATTTGGGTGGGGTGTGTTGAAACAGAAATCTAAATTGCAGTGTAAAAATAATGCAGCCAGTATTTACCCTACACAGAAACAAAAGAACTCCCCCAAATCTTGCTCTCTCTATACATGTTACATCTGCCCCACCTGCAGTGCACCTGACTTTGCCCATTTTGAGAACAAATTTGTACTGCAATCAAATCTGAATAAGGGCCACTGTCCTTCAATTGTTTACTTTTTATTGTGTAGAATAATGGATTTGTACTCTACAGTATACAATATTTTACATTGTAGGGCCACAGCTCCACCCCATTTTCCTACACATCCTACTGCTCGTGCAGGAGATGTCCATGTCATACTTCAAATGGTGAAATGTGGAGGTGGAAACTGACTGTTTTTTGGGAGTGTTAAGAAAAATGCTAGGCGTGCCTAGAAAAATGCCGGAAGTGTCGGGGAAAATGCAAGCATGCCAAGGGGGTTTGTGATGTCAACTTCAGCCCAGATGTGCCTACTTTTTAATTGCACCTTTGAGTAAGTCTCGGGCTACACAGTGCCTGTGATAACTTGTGCCCTATGTAAAAATCATTTGATGGTGAGCCTGTTACAAAGGATTTTGGACAGCAGACTCCTATAAAACGTGTTTCACCGCTCTCAGGCGGCTTTTTCAATTAAGAGTCCACCTGAGGCCGGCGAAACGCATTTTAGAGGAGTCTGCTGTCCTTGGAAGTAGCTGTGTATACCTCATGTCCAATTGATGGACACTCCATTTGGAAGTGACTATCGTCATTGTTACCACCGGCGCTGTGGCAGAGTGTCAGTTGGGAACGGCATCTTACACTGCAGCCTGAGGATCATACAACAGCCACGGGCAGGCCCGATTCACATACACCGGGAGCCCACGCCTGAGTGGAGAGATTGGTTCAAGTCTTGTGGAAATCATCAGACCGTGCGAGTCTACACGTAGGAACCCCTCTCCATTAATCAACAGATGGACACTGCAGTCTGTTGTCTGTGGCAGCTTACACGGGAAAACTTGTGGAGGTAACATAACTACATTGTGTCAACTACAATAGAGACATTGGGTGACATTCTATGGGATGAGATTTGTGTTTTTTGGCGTTAATTAGTAAACAAAATGGCGATATCGCATTTTTCCGTTTTAATAGGATGCGCTAAGGTAGTGAAATCGCATATTATGTGCGTTAAGGTATGCGGACCAAAAGTGCGAGATAAATTCGCATTTATATTGCATCCAGATGTTTTCATAGAGAAAAGTATACAAATCGCTTATTTAATGCAATGCGTTTTCTTAGGTGTCTAATAATCGCACTTATTTCAGACCAGGTTCTGTTTGGCGATTTGGCCCAGAACTCATTTTGTTCAAGTGCACACATGGTTAATTTCAGCACAGGTGCCCTCATTTTCACTCAGAAACACCCCTACATAAACCCCAACATCATTAAGGACACCTGTGAGGGTTTGAGACATGGAGATTTTGCAGAGTGGTTTGGAGTTGCTTATCTGTGATGTGGCCCATTTGGAGGAGCTGCGCAGGAGGGAGGAAGCTGCCCGCCAGATCCAGCTAGCCCCCCGTCTACTGCGTACCCCACGTATGTATCCTGTTCGGCTGTACCTGGACTCCCTCTCGGATCAACAGGTTGTGGGGATGTTTAGGCTGAACCGCATTAACCTGTTGGACTTATATGAGCAGGTGAGAGATGATTGGGACCCTTTTGGGGGAGGCAACTATGCAGTGTCTGGGCTGCACAAATTAATGTGTGCCCTCTACTATTTGGCCACAGGCTCCACTCAGTCTGTGACCTCATGGTCTTTGGGGGTATCACAGGCCACTTTCTCTAAGCATTTTACTCAAGTGTTACTTGCTTTAAAGAAGTTGTGGCGGACATACATCAGATTCCCCAGTTCTGAGTTGGAGTGGCAGGACCACAAGTTGGCTTTCTATAGACTCTCAGCATTCCCTCACGTGCTGGGAGCTATAGACTGCACACACATTGGGATTCGGGCACCGCACGTGCGGGGCCACGTCTACGTCAATAGGCGTGGGCGGCACTCCCTGAACGTGCAGGTTGTATCCAATGCTCACCTGAAAATCCTGAGTGTTGTTGCAGGCTTTCCTGGGAACTGCCATGACGCCTATATTCTGAGACACTCAGCCCTCTGGAACCGATTTACCGACCACCAAATGCCAGAGGGCTACTAGGTAAGTACCTTTTTACATATCACCCTGTCTGTCCTTATTTGTACCTGCTCTAATGTGTGTGTTTCCTGTTTCACAAGCATATTGTTCTTCTAACAGTGTGTCCTGTTTGAAAGAAACACATACCTTACCATATAAGGCAATCACTTTCTATCTGTGTTTTAGGGGACTCAGGATATGGGTGTGTTTCCTGGCTCATGACACCTTTGCACTCCCCAGAGGGCCCTGCACAGCACCGGTATAATGAAGCCCATATTGCAACCCGCAATGTGGTGGAGCGCACATTTGTCATTTTGATGAGTCGATTCCGGTGTTTGGACAGGTCATCGGGTACGCTGCTTTACCACCCTGCCAATGTAGTGATGATCATCCAGGCTTGCTGCATGTTGCACAACATAGCCCTGTTCCAACCTGCCTATGTGGAGGAGGAACATGCAGCAGTCGTGCAGGAAGCCCAACCTACCTCACCTCGGGTAGTGAGGGGTACGCAGAGGGGGAATCTGGTGCGCACACACATCATCAGCCGTTACTTTTCTGGTAAGCACATGTGCCCTGTTCTCCAAAATGTACCTGTGATGTAAGTGTACTCATAAACAAATTATTGACCAATACCATCTGTGTCCACCCACATTTAGCCTAATACACAGAGGCCAACGGATGCAGCTGGTGGTGCTGACCTATCCCTTGCTGGTATCAAGCTTGTAAGTACATTTGATACATGTATGAATTACGTTTGCTGGAAAACATGGCTCACTGGTGTTGTGGAACTACACGTGCCAGCATGCCCTGACACACTATAACCATTACAGTCCAAACCATGAGTGTCAGAGCTTGCTGGAATATGTAGTTCCACAACCTTTGACGGGCCAGGAGTTACCCCACACTACTTTAGAGCAATCCCATTGTCATATACCATTACACTATGTCATAATTCACACAACAATTGTTTTAAAAATAATACACAGACACAATGGTATGCGGTTAGACATTTTTACTGCAGTCTACTATGTCAGAATCAATCTGCATTTTTGCAAGTGAAACATAAAAACTGTCGGGGGATGTAACAAGATGTATTGCATATTACCAAACTATCAAAAATATGAGCTATCTTCTCCCAGCATCAGGCAACCCTACACCACTTCTAGAACCTGCACCCAGCCCACCACGGGTCCTAATACTCCGACGGGGTGGGGAAGTGGGGGAGCCACTTATTGGGGTGCTAGATACACTACTGAGAGTTGATGCTGCGCCACCTCTGACATTGGCTTCCAGCTGCTGTAGTTGGGCCTGCATATCTATTAAGGCATTGGTCTGCGCTGTGCATGATTGGCTTAGTGCAGCTATACTTTGCGCAAGGCTGCCAATATGGCTATTCTGTTCCCTTACAGCAGAAGTTAGATCTGCAATAGGCGTGGGCGGCACTCCCTGAACGTGCAGGTTGTATCCAATGCTCACCTGAAAATCCTGAGTGTTGTTGCAGGCTTTCCTGGGAACTGCCATGACGCCTATATTCTGAGACACTCAGCCCTCTGGAACCGATTTACCGACCACCAAATGCCAAAGGGCTACTAGGTAAGTACCTTTTTACATATCACCCTGTCTGTCCTTATTTGTACCTGCTCTAATGTGTGTGTTTCCTGTTTCACAAGCATATTGTTCTTCTAACAGTGTGTCCTGTTTGAAAGAAACACATACCTTACCATATAAGGCAATCACTTCCTATCTGTGTTTTAGGT
This sequence comes from Crinia signifera, assembly GCF_055691185.1. NCBI lineage: Eukaryota > Metazoa > Chordata > Amphibia > Anura > Myobatrachidae > Crinia > Crinia signifera. The sequence goes on from NC_139217.1 coordinate 242,187,569, forward strand.
GACTCAGGATATGGGTGTGTTTCCTGGCTCATGACACCTTTGCACTCCCCAGAGGGCCCTGCACAGCACCGGTATAATGAAGCCCATATTGCAACCCGCAATGTGGTGGAGCGCACATTTGTCATTTTGATGAGTCGATTCCGGTGTTTGGACAGGTCATCGGGTACGCTGCTTTACCACCCTGCCAAAGTAGTGATGATCATCCAGGCTTGCTGCATGTTGCACAACATAGCCCTGTTCCAACCTGCCTATGTGGAGGAGGAACATGCAGCAGTCGTGCAGGAAGCCCAACCTACCTCACCTCGGGTAGTGAGGGGTACGCAGAGGGGGAATCTGGTGCGCACACACATCATCAGCCGTTACTTTTCTGGTAAGCACATGTGCCCTGTTCTCCAAAATGTACCTGTGATGTAAGTGTACTCATAAACAAATTATTGACCAATACCATCTGTGTCCACCCACATTTAGCCTAATACACAGAGGCCAACGGATGCAGCTGGTGGTGCTGACCTATCCCTTGCTGGTATCAAGCTTGTAAGTACATTTGATACATGTATGAATTACGTTTGCTGGAAAACATGGCTCACTGGTGTTGTGGAACTACACGTGCCAGCATGCCCTGACACACTATAACCATTACAGTCCAAACCATGAGTGTCAGAGCTTGCTGGAATATGTAGTTCCACAACCTTTGACGGGCCAGGAGTTACCCCACACTACTTTAGAGCAATCCCATTGTCATATACCATTACACTATGTCATAATTCACACAACAATTGTTTTAAAAATAATACACAGACACAATGGTATGCGGTTAGACATTTTTACTGCAGTCTACTATGTCAGAATCAATCTGCATTTTTGCAAGTGAAACATAAAAACTGTCGGGGGATGTAACAAGATGTATTGCATATTACCAAACTATCAAAAATATGAGCTATCTTCTCCCAGCATCAGGCAACCCTACACCACTTCTAGAACCTGCACCCAGCCCACCACGGGTCCTAATACTCCGACGGGGTGGGGAAGTGGGGGAGCCACTTATTGGGGTGCTAGATACACTACTGAGAGTTGATGCTGCGCCACCTCTGACATTGGCTTCCAGCTGCTGTAGTTGGGCCTGCATATCTATTAAGGCATTGGTCTGCGCTGTGCATGATTGGCTTAGTGCAGCTATACTTTGCGCAAGGCTGCCAATATGGCTATTCTGTTCCCTTACAGCAGAAGTTAGATCTGCAATAGGCGTGGGCGGCACTCCCTGAACGTGCAGGTTGTATCCAATGCTCACCTGAAAATCCTGAGTGTTGTTGCAGGCTTTCCTGGGAACTGCCATGACGCCTATATTCTGAGACACTCAGCCCTCTGGAACCGATTTACCGACCACCAAATGCCAAAGGGCTACTAGGTAAGTACCTTTTTACATATCACCCTGTCTGTCCTTATTTGTACCTGCTCTAATGTGTGTGTTTCCTGTTTCACAAGCATATTGTTCTTCTAACAGTGTGTCCTGTTTGAAAGAAACACATACCTTACCATATAAGGCAATCACTTCCTATCTGTGTTTTAGGTGACTCAGGATATGGGTGTGTTTCCTGGCTCATGACACCTTTGCACTCCCCAGAGGGCCCTGCACAGCACCGGTATAATGAAGCCCATATTGCAACCCGCAATGTGGTGGAGCGCACATTTGTCATTTTGATGAGTCGATTCCGGTGTTTGGACAGGTCATCGGGTACGCTGCTTTACCACCCTGCCAAAGTAGTGATGATCATCCAGGCTTGCTGCATGTTGCACAACATAGCCCTGTTCCAACCTGCCTATGTGGAGGAGGAACATGCAGCAGTCGTGCAGGAAGCCCAACCTACCTCACCTCGGGTAGTGAGGGGTACGCAGAGGGGGAATCTGGTGCGCACACACATCATCAGCCGTTACTTTTCTGGTAAGCACATGTGCCCTGTTCTCCAAAATGTACCTGTGATGTAAGTGTACTCATAAACAAATTATTGACCAATACCATCTGTGTCCACCCACATTTAGCCTAATACACAGAGGCCAACGGATGCAGCTGGTGGTGCTGACCTATCCCTTGCTGGTATCAAGCTTGTAAGTACATTTGATACATGTATGAATTACGTTTGCTGGAAAACATGGCTCACTGGTGTTGTGGAACTACACGTGCCAGCATGCCCTGACACACTATAACCATTACAGTCCAAACCATGAGTGTCAGAGCTTGCTGGAATATGTAGTTCCACAACCTTTGACGGGCCAGGAGTTACCCCACACTACTTTAGAGCAATCCCATTGTCATATACCATTACACTATGTCATAATTCACACAACAATTGTTTTAAAAATAATACACAGACACAATGGTATGCGGTTAGACATTTTTACTGCAGTCTACTATGTCAGAATCAATCTGCATTTTTGCAAGTGAAACATAAAAACTGTCGGGGGATGTAACAAGATGTATTGCATATTACCAAACTATCAAAAATATGAGCTATCTTCTCCCAGCATCAGGCAACCCTACACCACTTCTAGAACCTGCACCCAGCCCACCACGGGTCCTAATACTCCGACGGGGTGGGGAAGTGGGGGAGCCACTTATTGGGGTGCTAGATACACTACTGAGAGTTGATGCTGCGCCACCTCTGACATTGGCTTCCAGCTGCTGTAGTTGGGCCTGCATATCTATTAAGGCATTGGTCTGCGCTGTGCATGATTGGCTTAGTGCAGCTATACTTTGCGCAAGGCTGCCAATATGGCTATTCTGTTCCCTTACAGCAGAAGTTAGATCTGCAAAACGGGTGTCAATACTATTAGCAATGCGCACATGAGTGCCTACACCTACCCGTACACTACGTGCAATTTTTCGTAATTGAAGAAACGTGTCACGCATGTACCCCTGGATGTTACCTATTTGCAGGCTTTGGGAGGCCATGAATTTGATTTGTTTGTCCTTGAAATTGACCAAGGAGTTAGCTACTTGGGAAGCAGAAGCTGCTGTATGGGGTGTGTTTGTGGGTGGGGGTGGGTTGGGTTGGGAGACACCCCACTTGGGGGAAGATCACTCTGTGATGAGGTCTGTATTTCCTCCTCTGCCGCAAAGGTCTCCACGGGTTCAAGAATGATGTCCATTTCGTCTAACACCATCATTGAAGAATCTGTTTGATCTGTCCCTAGTTGTATAGTACCTGTGGATACAGATGAAGAGGTAAGTACTGATGCATATATAGGCCAGACTCTCTTCTGTACGGTTTTAGAAAGGGCTTGAGATGCTGGACGCACATACCTAGGGGTGTTATATACTTACACATGTACCCCGATACAGCATTTAACATTGACATTAATAATAAGTCACATGCCTAGCTCAGATTACATTCATTTCCGTTGCAATGTAGCAGCAGGAGATGAATGTAGTGTGAGATATTGTTGATGTGACATGGGTGTGTGTACTGTATGTGTAATGGCGTGTTTTGTGTTCATTTACCTGCTTCCACAGATTCAGCAGCAACGGGCCTTCTTGTCTTGGATGCCGGAGCACTTCGGTATGGACAATCTGTGCAAGGAAAGATGGGCAGCCTTTATGTACCTTGCAATGGATAAGCATTTTCAGCAAACATGCATTCAAATGACAATAATGGACAATACTTCCTTTGGATAAGGACTGCATTATTTATTCCCCACATTTATTTTTTTTCCAGATTATTTTGTTAGATTATTATTAAACTATTGTACACATGACAACTATTGGATAATCTGTGGTATGTAGGCATGGCAGCTAAACCACCAGTACACCTATGTGTTTTTGGCCACATACATGTTAGGCTGCTAGAAAGAATGTTACAGTGTTGATCAATATGAGCAGTTGTGGAACTACAAGGCCCAGCATTATGAGCTATTTGAAAGTAGGAGCAGGCAATTTCTTGTGCATGACCTTGCTGGGCTATGTAGTTCCACAGCAGCACTTTACTTAGCATAACAATTCAAGTGAAGATTACAGTTAGAAAACATTGGTATGTTTGTTTAAGATTGCATGTGGTCACACTTACCAGCTCTGGATGGCGTTTGCGGCCTATCGGTATCCGCCACGTGCATGCCAGGCAGGACCTCAGGGGGTATGATGCGCTTCAACTTCACCTCATAGGATGTGTAGCACACAGTGGTGGGGCTTCCTCCGCCAGTCTTGGTGGCCTCCTCCAAATCCATGGCCATTTTACTTTTCAGCTGCCTTTTGATGTCATTGAATCTCTTCTTGACATTTCTGACCAGGCGCTTGTGCTGACTTACAGTGTTCACCGCCTGGGTGATGTCCTTCCACATAGCCCTTTTGCGCTGTGCAGAGGTCTTGTGGTGAGTTTTCCCAAGTAACCGGTCAAATACAGGCATGATAGCCCGGAAAAGTGCAGCATTTTCCTCATAGGAGAATCTGACCTTTTGGCCACTTTTTGTGCGGCCAGCTTCTACCTCCTCCTCCTCCTCATTTTCTACTCCAGCCATGCACCCCTCCTCCTCCATGCCAGTGTCTTCCTCCTCCACACCTCCATCTTCCTCCACCTCTGACATGTGGCCCTCCTACAGCTGGTCTTGGCTATAGGATGGGGATGCCAGCGGATCCTCCACCTCCTCCTGCTGGGGCTGGACGGCCAGGGCCTGGTCTGGGGTTGGCCTTGCTGTGGCCATGCTGCCTGCCACACTGGCTCTCCCACTTGGCTGGCTGCTGCCACTGCTCCCTCTGCCACTGCTCCCTCTGCCACCAACACCTCTTCCTCTACTTACACTGCCACTGCTCCTCTCCATGCTCCTTACTTCCTATCAAAGAGTGAAATGGCGCCAATGCCCCTTTATATAGGGGGTGTGATGCATAATGGAGGGGACAGAGGTGGGCCAATAGGTTGGGGGGTTCTTAGTCATGCGGAGACAGTTTTGTAAATCGCACTCCGGTTGTTCCAAAACTCGCACATGACCGGCGGAAGAAATCGCACTTTTTTGTTACTTAAAATCGCACCACTTTGCCGCAAATCGCACCACTTCGCACTTTTCAGCCTCCAAAGCGCATCACATTAAATATGCAAATTATTACTAAAAAATGCGATTTCAAAAAGGGCGAATAGCGGCGATGTGGTGCGATAAAAAAACATGCGCATTTATCTCAATCCATAGAATGTCACCCCACTGTGTCCTCAGTAATAACCAGAAGTATACCTCTGATTGTAGCAACAATATTACTGTGAGCCACTGATAAATAACTCAATTGAGACTGAGCTACATCTGAGTCCTTTCTGAAGTGCACTACCAGCGGCAGATTGGCCCAGCGGGATGCCAGGAAATTTCCCAGTGGCCGGTCCTATAGCTCACTCGGCAGGGCTGGTCCCGTAGTCCCACGGTCCGGCTCACACTTATTGTGGTCTCGCACTCACTAAACTGACTGCTCCTGCACTGGGAGCAGAATGCAGCAGCCGCCTAGATTAACTCCACCCGACGGCAGAATGAGGGATCCTGTGGGCATTAAAGGACTATCTGGCAGCCTTGTCAACAGCTCTAAAGTATCCTCAGGCCACCCGCAGGTGTGCTTGGACAGAGAGCCTGCATATACAGATGGAGCGCCTCTCATTTTTGCTGGTGCTGCGACAGCGCCAGAATATGGCGGGGAGGCGCCCCATCTGGCAGATGCGCGTGCGTCTCACACGCACCTCAGTTTCCCAGTCGGCGGGGGATGGGAACGCTGTCCGTCTCCGCTTCTGGGAGACAGACAGGGTTGGGGGGGAGGGGGGCGGGTACCCGGGGCGAACCTAGGCGAGGCGACGCGGACCCGGGGGGGGGAGCCCCGTTGTAAAACGCATCTCGTGCGCGCACGTCCCCTTACGGCGGCTGGCGGGGATGGAGGCTGGCGAATCTTCCGCCATCCCCTGCAAGAGCGAGAGGCGCTCCATCTGTAGGGTTAACATCCCTCTTCAAAGTGAAAGTGTGAAAAACAGCAGACACCGATTCGGAGCTCCCTGTTATCAGCTGGCTGCCTGTCACGTCTGAATTTACTGTCAGAACACTGACAGCTAGTCAACCAGCATACAGTTCTACCTGGATTTAATGTTCTGAGAAAAAGTGCAAAAGGACTTGACTCCAGCGGGTGAGCTCTTGGGACCCCCCTGTTCTGATATTTTGTTTTTTTACATAGCCCTTCATAAATACTGAGGGTTTTTTACTAATCTATAGAAATACTTATTATGTTGACTGATAACTGATTAATATACCTATAATTGCTGCAGAATTGACATATCTGACATAGGGCTTTTATTGTTTTATATGATAAAATAAATAATGTTTTAATTGTTTTATATGATAAAATAAATAATGTTTTATTTATAATGATTCATAAATATATATTTTTTTATGTAACTGTTTAGTGCATTATATATATTTGTGTGTTTGGCGGGTAGACGCTGGCTTCTTTAAGTGTGTGTAGGTGTGGTATGTGTATATAAATAGAAATGCCGGTATTTAGTGACTGCCTTTAGTAGTTCGGTGCCAGATCTGCGCAGGCTTCCTGATCGGTGAGTATGTGGGAAGCGAGCGGGCCGAGATTGGGAAGTTAGATTTAGGCACTAGTGGGGGATTAGGTTTAGGCTGTGTGATGTGGGGTTGGCAGTAGAAGAGAGCGTTAGTGTCAGCATGCGGGTGGGTAGTTAAGTGGGGTCATACTTCTGACCGCAAACATCCTGACAACCAGTTATCCGTATAAATTCCTATGTGTATAAAACATAAAAACACTTGAATTCCCCCCATAGAGGCAAGGCGCAGCATTAGACTTTAATTATATAAAATATATATATTTATTTCTATAAACACACATCTCACATACAGTAATCTCCACCTTCCCCCCACATCCTCCCCCCCCCCCCCTTCCTTTTTAAATCCTGCATTTGGCCCTGGAGGAGGGGAGTCTCCCGCCCTTCTATCTCTGTAGTCTATGCCTCCCTCCTTCTGTCTCTCTGTAGTCTGCGTCTCCCCACTTATGTCTCTGTAGCTAGTGTCTACCCCTTCTGTTTCTGTAGTCTGCGTCTCCCGCCCATCTATCTCCCAGACTGCATCTTGTCCCCTTCTGTCTCTGTAGTCTGCGTCCCCCCTTTCTGTCTCTCTCTGTAGTCTACATCTCCCCCTTCTCTCTCTCTCTGTAGTCTGCGTCTCCCCCCTTCTGTCTCTCTCTGTAGTCTGCGTCTCCCCCCTTCTGTCTCTGTAGCTAGTGTCTACCCCTTCTGTCCCTGTAGTCTGTCTCCCCCTTCTGTTTCTGTGTGGCCTGTGTCTCACCCTCCTTCTGTCTCTCTGTAGTCTGCGCCTCCCCCTTCTATCTCATCTCTGTGTAGTTTGCATCTCCCCCTTCTGTCTGTCTGTAGCCTGCATCCCCTCCTTCCGACACAACTGTGTCAAAGAACAGAAACATGCCTTTTGAGGAGTAAAACTGAACCCTCAACAGACCCCACCCCCTCAGTGGTCCCCGCCCCCATTAGGGCTGCTTCAATACATTTCGGGCTGCTTTTCCATCCCAATACGCCCCTGTGCACTACCATTCAATTCCTTAAGGTCTTACTAATGACCCCTTGACATCAATGAAATATTCAGTGCATGCATACATTGTTTGTGTGGCATCCTACAATATGATTGTATATACGTGTAAAAAAAATGAAGAAACCTTTTATAAATGTACTAAAGATGTGTCTTCCTCGCAGAGGGGAAAATATTGCATTATTTATGTGATGTTTGGGAAGGACTTTATTGGATTGTCAGCAAGTGGCGATTATTGTGTTAAAGTGTCCCCATAGACTTGTCACAGTATACAGATGTCTCGCTGATGGCTGACGGTTGTCAAGTGGGAGATTATAAGAATAATAAAGTTGGCTGGAGTGTGGCTGGAACCAGGACAGCCGTTATTACCTGGCAGTTCCCCTCAGAGACTGGTAGTCAGCAGAGCTACGCAGCATGCAGGGCGGATAGCGGTGCTGTGGAAGGCCGGGACACTGACAGCATCCAATATGGGGAGTGGTGAGTGTTGAACCCTGCCCCGGCAAGCCCAGCACTGCCTTATAGGTTTAGTGACACCCAGGATTACCTACACCTTGAGAACAGCCAGTCGAAGGGGACTAAACCCGGCCGGCTTACCTGGCCTGGGGACGTCCCTACAGAATCGTCATTCTGCCATTAAATAAATAAAGAGCACACCGTAACAAGCTAAATCCGGTGAAAACACCAGGGGACGCTCCAAACTAGTGCTAGCTATACTTCAGGAGACTTTCAGAGATAGAGAAAGGCTTGACACATTTAGCAAGAGGAGAGCTGCTATCAGTCCTATCTGAGTAGCAGGCAGTTAAAGGACAGTTGCAGCAGCCATTTTGGTGACACGGAGAGGAATAAATCTGCATCATCACACCTTTAGTGTTACCAGAAGCGTTATTAATAGATTGCTCTGGATGACCACAGAGAGTGCAGCATATCAGAGTTTCCGACTATCCTAATTTGCAGAGAGCCATGGATGCCTGTATAGACGTATAAAATATCTTCTGAAGCCGCGCTGCATATGGAACTGTGTTAAATACTTATTAATTTCGAGGTCAGTAATCTCTACATCAACAGTATCTGCAGCATGGATATAATGTTATCTCTTCATTCCAAAGGAAAGTTTATTATTACATGCTGTGCTGTATAAATCTTTAAGGAAGGAAAGAACTGAGATAAACTGTGACTCACCTGTAGTTGTATCCCGGATTGTTGAAAGGGGACTGTAACGTTGAGGACAGTGGCCACCGGGAGGGACTCTGTGTAAAACAAAAGCGCTTTTGAGTTGTTTAGGAAAGGTAACAAATTATTGCGCAATAATATAATAGTAATTATTAAACCCCTTCCTGACGCAGCATGTTTTTGCCTTCCTGACAGAGCCCTTTTTTTCAAATCTGACATGTATCCCTTAAGTGGGGATAACTTTTCTTTGCTTTTACTTATCCCAGTGATTTTGAGATTGTTTTCTCGTGACACATTGTACTTCAAGTTAGTGGTAAATTTGGGTCGATACAGTCTGTGTTTTTTTGTGAAAAATACCAAAATGTCGTAAAAAAATGGAAAATTTAGCAATTTTCAAAATGTTAAATTTTCTGCTTGTGAGACAAATAATCATACCACTCAAAATAGTTAATAACTAACATAGACCATATGTCTACTTTATGTTTCCATCATTATTTCAACATCCTTTTAATTTTTTTGGACACTAGGAGGCTTAAAATATGAATAGCAAATTCTCAAATTTTCAAGAAAATTTAAAACACTGATTTTTTTAGGGACCAGTTCAGTTCCGATGTGACTTTGAGGGACTTGTATGTGAGACACCCCCATAAATGATGCCATTTCAAAAACTGCACCCCTCACAGTATTCAAAACAGCATTTTGGAAGTTTGTTAAGCCTTTAGGTGTTTCACAGGAATTAAAACAAAGTGTAGGTGAAATTTCAAAATTTCATTTTTTTTGCAGATTTGCAATTTTAATACATTTTTCTAAGGAACACAGTAGATTTTACTAGAGAAATGTGACTAAAAATTGATTCCCCCAATTATTTTGTTTTCATAAATATCCTATATGTGGCCCTAGTGTGCAAGTTGACCAAACCACAGGCTTCATAATAGAAGGAGCACCTACTTGATTTTGGAGCCTCCTTTTTATGAGATTATTTTTTAGGCACCATGTAGGTTTCTAGGCACCATAAGATGCTAAAAGTTAGGAACCCCCCCACAAGTGACCCCATTTTGTAAACTACACCCCTCAGGGAATTCATCTAGGGGTATAGTGTACATTTCAAACCCCCAGGGGTTTCACCAATTGTGGTACAACTGGGCAGTGAAAATGAAAAATTAATTTTTTTACACAAAAATGCAGTTCTGGCTCCAAATTTTTCATTTTCACAAGTAATGAAGGAGACAAAGCACCCCAAAATCTGTGCCCCAATTTCTCCCGAGTACGGCAATGCCTCACATGTGACCAAAAAATACCATTTGGGTGCATGGCAGGACTCAGAAGGGAAGGAGTGATATTTGGATTTTGCAGCACAAATTCTGGTGGAATGTTGGTGGGTGCTATGTCGCATTAGCAAGACCCCCGAAGCACCAATACAGTGGAACCCCCCCCACAAGTGACCCCATTTTGAAAACTACACCCCTCAGGGAATTCATCTAGGGGTATAGTGTACATTTCAAACCCCCAGGGGTTTCACCAATTTTGATACAACTGGGCTGTGCAAATGAAAAATTACATTTTTTACACAAAAATGCAGTTCTGGCTCCAAATTTTTCATTTTCACAAGGAATGAAGGAGACAAAGCACCCCAAAATCTGTGCCCCAATTTCTCCCGAGTATGGCAATGCCTCATATGTGACCAAAAAATACCAGTTGGGTGCATGGCAGGACTCAGAAGGGAAGGAGTGATTTTTGGATTTTGCAGCTCAGATTCTGGTGGAATGAATGGTGGGTGCTATGTGGCATTAGCAAGACCCCCGAAGCACGGTGAAATGATGAACCTAATAATCCATAGATGTGTGGTATATTTTAAAACACTCCTTTATACATAGGCCGGGTTTGTCGGGGCAAGTTTCACAGTGGAAAATAGTATCCTTTCTTATTCCCTTTTTATAGCAAACTTTGCACCTTTTTTGTGTCCTGCCCTTTCTTGCAGTGGAGGGGATTTCGTTAGGAAAATGCTGCCCTGGTACAATACGGGGGCCAGTACTAGAAGTACTGGTGCCCTCTGCCTGCTGGTTCCCAAATATTAGGCCCTTTATGACTTCCTCTTGAAAGTGCATAAATGTCCCCCTCTGGCTGGTAGAACGGAATAGCACGTAAGCGTTATACAGTGCCATCTGGATGATATACACGGCCAGCTTCTTGTACCAGATTTTTGTTTTCCGCAGGGGACTGTACAGCTTCAGTACCTGATCTGAAAGATCCACTCCGCCCATGTACTTATTGTAATCTAGGATACAATTAGGTTTTGAGGTGTGGGTACTGGTACCTCGTACAGGGATGGAGGTGGTACTGTCTCCATGAATTGTTGTCAGTATAAGGACATCCCTCTTGTCCTTATATTTGACCAACAACATATTTTCGGTGCATATTCCCCTGCTTTCACCCCTTCTCAGTAATTGGGCAACGTGCGTTTTTGGGAGGCCTCTTTGGTTCTTGCGCACAGTACCGCAAGCTGCTGTACCTCTTGAACCAAGGGCCTTAAACAGGGGGATGCTAGTGTAAAAGTTATCCACATAGAGGTGATAACCTTTATCCAGGAAGGGGTGCACTAAATCCCAGACAATTTTTCCACTAACACCTACGAGGGAGGGGGGGCATTCTGGCGGTTCAATTCTTGAATCCTTCCCTTCATATACCCTAAACCTGTGGGTGTACCCTGAGGTGCTTTCACACAGTTTATACATTTTTATGCCATACCTTGCCCTCTTACTGGGAAGGTACTGGCGGAATTTAACCCTTCCTTTAAAATGTATAAGGGACTCGTCGATACAAATAAATTTTTCAGGGATGTACATCTCTGCAAATTTGGCACTGAAATGATCAATGACCGGCCTGACTTTGAATAGCCGGTCAAAGGTGGGATCATCTCTGGGTGGGCACTGTGCATTATCGGTGTAATGTAAAAATTTAAGGATTGTCTCAAAACGAGTCCGAGTCATGGCCATACGGTAAAATGGGGTGCTGTACAGAACATCTGTACTCCAATATTGCCTAATTTCTGGCTTTTTTACTATGCCCATATGTAACACCAGACCCCAAAACGTCATCATCTCTACTGCATCTACAGGGGTCCACCTAGCAAATGATGACGTGGGGTTTTGAGCAATAAACTGCTGGGCATATAAATTACTTTGGTCCACCATTAAATTTATAAAATCATCAGAGAAAAATAATTTGAAAAAGTCAATTTCTCTGAGACCTGTTGAATCAAATTGGATTCCTGGGATGGCCAAAAACTCAGGAACCTGGGGCTCAAAATTGTCTGGTGGTGGGGTCCATACGGGATCAATCATTTGGGGGGGGGGGGTCTCAGCTGCTCTACGGGGGCTTCTTTGAGAGGGTCCCTCATCACTAGAGGAGGAAGAGGAGCTTAAGACGAATCCTTCAAATTCCCTGCTTGCATCACTGGCTGTGTCAGAGTCAGAGGCAAGCATGGCATATGCCTCCTCCGCTGAATACATTCTTCTGGATGACATTTGGGATGCCATTTTTATTTTTGTGTTTCTGTAAGTGTAATGTTTCAACACGTGTATAGTGTAGGGGGGGTACAAACTTTATTTCAACACGGGGGGTATGTAGTGTGTAGTGTGTATGTAGTGCAGAAAAAAATACTTTATACAGGAATTTGATCCCAATAATAAAAAATAAAAAATGAAGGGGTTAAAAAATAAATAAAAAAGGTCCTGCGCCAAAAATTGAGCACAGGTGTTGGTCAGTAACGTCCGTCACTGAACAGCGCTCAAAGGCAACAGGACACCCACAAAAGCAACGTGGGTGTAAAAACAATAAAAAAAAAAAAATACCACAGCACTCTCCAAAAAAAAAACAATTTAAAAAAACTGCAGAAAAAAAATGATATCAACCCTGTGCCAAAAATGCTGTTCAGTGATGTACGTCACTGATCAGCGGCCACAGGACACCCACAAAAGCAACGTGGGTGTAATAAACCACAGCACTCTCCAAAAAAAAAAAAACAATTTAAAAAAACTGCAGAAAAATGATATCAACCCTGTGCCAAAAATGCTGTTCAGTGATGTACGTCACTGATCAACGGACACAGGACACCCACAAAAGCAACGTGGGTGTAAAAACAAAACCCCACTGCAATTCCCCCCCCCCCCCCCCAAAAAAAAAACTGCAGATCAGTGATGCAGTGATGCGACACTGATTAGCAGTGAGGGGCAGCAGGCAGACAACTGTGGGTGCAACCTGACAGGGTATATATAAAAAAAAAAAACCTGGACCCCCAAAAAGTTGCTGATCAGTTAATTAATTTAAACTGATCAGCACAAAAGGGGGGGCAGCAGTCAGTTGCACAGGCAGCACAACCTTTGGTGCAACTGACAGGTATATATATATATATATATATAAAAAAAAAAAACCCAAAAAAGTTGCTGATCAGCACAGATATACTGATCAGCACAAAAGGGGTGCAGCAGACACAAAATATAGCACTCTCTATCACTCTCTGTCACTCTCTGTCACTATCTCTCACGATCTGTGACTCTATGACACTGCAGCAGCAGGACACAGGAAGTCACAAGATCCAGGAAGCATCCAGCTGCTGGCAGCACGCTACCAGCGGTAATCAGGTAAGTATCAGGCAAGGTTCAGGTATGTATATCACGACAGAGTGGCCGGTGACCGCTCTGCACGCAATTCCAGACCGGAATGGCGTCTGCAGCGCAGTCACCGTTAGTTTAAATGACGCGCCTTGGCTGTGATTGGTCCGTCGGACCAATCACAGCCTTGGGGGCAGGTGGGGTGAGGTGGGGTGAGGTGTGGTCATCACCGGAGACCCCCTCATGCCCCCTCACACCCGGCGGTGATTGACACCTGTGTTACCGAGCATCTGATTCGCCGGTAACACAGGAAAACGCTGCAACTGGATGTTCACATTGAACAGCCAATCACAGCGATCGCCGACGGGGGGGAGGCATCGCCACCCCCCCTGGGCATGCAGGGACATGTCTGCTGTCCCTAACTTCAGAATCCAGTGGGTTTCACGGCGCAATAATAATTTTTCTCTATCCCCTCCTCTTTTGGGGGGCAAAACCTGTTCAATTATTCTGAAAACCGCTCCACTGGGGTCACTGTTATGGAAAGTTTTAAAGTGCCTTGGAACACTATGGTTTTTTAGACCATTTTTTATATTTCTCATGTGTTCCAAAGCCCTTATTTTAAAAACTCGTTTCGTTTTTCCAACATAGTGAAGGTCACATTTACAGGACAAAACATAAACTACAAATGTTGAATTGCAGTTTGTAAACTGTTGTGGTTTAATAGCTGATAATTTTGGATTAGTTAAGTCTGCTCCTCTCGCTATATTTTTACAGACTTTACAGCTATTACACTGATAACATCCTTTTAAATCCAAAAAAGTTGTAGTAGTGGGATTCTGACTTGTATTACTTAGCTGGCTCTTGGCGATCATATTCTTTAAAGTCCTCGCTTTTTTGTACACTATCTTGGGTCGTGATGGTAATGACTCTCCAAGAATAGGATCCAGCTTAAGAATATGCCAGTTATTATCCAATATACGCTTAATCTCTTTCTCTTTATCATTAAATTGCGTGACAAAGGAACAATGGTCATCTATGTGACCAGTTTTATTATTCACACTTTTATATTGTAAGAGATTATTGCGTTCTAATCCACGTGCTCTATCTCTAGCTCTATTAATGGTGTTAATAGGGTACCCCCTTTCACTGAATCTCTTAGTGTATATATCTGCTTGGGTATCATATGTTACAATATTAGAGCAATTTCTGCGAAGTCGAATAAACTGTGAGAAAGGAATATTTTGTTTCCAAGAGTCCAAATGGCAACTCTGGAATTCCAGATAACTATTACAATCGACTTGTTTGAAATATGTGGAAGTCTCAATGGACTTAATTCTACGCATAACTTCCGGTTATTTGATACGCATAGCAATGCGATTCATCTCTATGTATAGCTCAGTTACCAAGCCAATATGCGGAGGCTTGCGTTCCATACACCGGATATCCGGCGACGCACTTCCGCAGATGGACTTCCGTTTTCACGGCAATACCCGCAGATTGGCGGGAATTTTGTACACATGTGACTTCCTGTTTTCTGGTATATAAGTCCGGGCCTGGGCAGTCTTCAGACATGGTTGGCGTTCCTGAACCATGCTGATCTGCGTCTATGATACCCTTGTATTGCATGCTTTCTGAATACTTCTGCCTATGTAAGTACATGGGGTTTACCCTTTGTTTTTTATGCTTGTTCTAATGTTAGAACATGATTGTTATATTCACATACTAGTGATACACTATATGTTATGATATTTCAGGCTCCTTGATAAAGGTCCAGATGTAGGACCGAAACGTCGGGGCTATATTGTGGCAAAAGATAAAGATATGGATATCTCCTTATGAAAATAAAGACCAATTTTGAATTTTACCTGAGCAAGTTTTTGTGATATTGGCGAGTGCACATTCCCAACCGGGAGAACTGTTATATATATATATATATATATATATATATATATATATATATATATGGTGTTCCACCTTGATAATAATATATCTAACTATTCAAGGCACCTATAAATCCGCATTAGATCTGCGGCTTTAGTATTCTTTTGCACAAAGTGTGTCTGTGGTGAAACTCAAATCACCTGTAAGGCTTTCACCCCACCTGTCATTAGTACATGACATCACCGGCATTTCAGAGATTCTGATTGGTGGATAGTTGGGATAATTTATCCTCGGGTAGTCACTGAGCCACGCCCTCTGACAAAGTCTCTGACGAAACATGTTAGGGCTTGGTCAGTGCTGTCTTCTGCCTGTGTCCCCGGCCTCCGGTTTCCGAGTCCTGTCGGCGCAACCCAGCGTCTGCGAGTCCCTGTCGACCTGATGCCAGTGGAGATGCGGTTGGAGCAGATTTGCTGTGGTATTGTTTGTTTTATCATGTGGTAACCAGCCCACACTGTTCTTTTATTGGTACGAGCAATTGCTTTTATCCTTTTTAAGGAGTGTTTGTTCCTCCATAATAAATATATCGTTTACATGCCCCATGGAGCGCCCCTCTGTTCTATATTTTCTCTAGATCTATCTTATATATATATATATATATATATATATCATTAAATGAGGGCAAAAATGTATAAAAATTACTTACATTTGGAATCTAAAGAAACAGTAGGAAGAGGTGAAATCAGCAGAAACAGTTATAAAACAGCAAGAAGACATTAGTTTTTTACATATTTGTTTTGAGCCAACGTGCCAATGGGCGGTATTTCATGCCCTACCATCCACTATGGCGTGGAGGGAGAATAGAGTAGTCGTAGCATATTGGTCGACCGAATGATCCTTACAAATTTTATTTATTTCATCAGTGTGCACATGCAACAGCCCTATGCCTGGTTTAAAATGACTTATTGTTGCAATTGAAACTTGTCCATCGATGCATTACCCATACTTACATGTGGTCTTTTTTGGAGCACATACTGTATAGCTCTGAATGATCTGGTCACTGCTAAGTCTAAAGGCCACTACTCACTACTAATTCTTCTAGATCTCTCTGCTGCTTTTGGCACTGTTGACCATACACTTCTCATATCACTACAATCCCTAGGTCTTAAATACACATCCCTCTCTTGGTTCTCATCCTACCTATCTAACCACTCCTTCAGTGTTTGTTTCTCTGATTCCATCTTCTTTTCGCTACCTCTATCAGTAGGCGTACCTCAGGGTTCAGTTTGAGGTCCTCTGCTTTTCTCAACCTCATCTTGGCAAACTAATCAGCTCTTTTGGATTTCAGTATCATCTATATGGATGATACTCAGCTCTGCCTATCCTCCCCGGACCTGTCCCCATCTGCATAGCGCCATGTTTCTGAATGCCTTTCTGCTGTTTCATCCTGGATGTCATCTCACCACCTCAAACTGAATATTTCTAAAACAGAATTAATTATATTTACACCAATAAATAGTAGTTACAGATGGAGCATCCCTTATCCTTGCTCGGCGCCCACCAGAACGCTCCCTCTGTTGAGCGCCGGTGGACAGGGACTCCATTAAACTGGGATGCACGTGCGTCTCACGTGCAAGCGTGTCCCAGTCTCTTGGCAGCTCGGTGCCGGGAACCTGTCTGTCTCCAATACAGGGAGACAGGCAGGGTTAGGGAGGTAAGGGGAAGCGGTGGAATGTAGCGGCAGGGACCCGGGGGAGCTCCGTCGCCACGGGTCATGCGAGCGTCTCCTGCGTGCACACCCCCTAGTGGAAGCTGGTGGCTGTCGGGGGGCCACATCCCCTGCCTGAACAAGAGACGCTCCATCTGTACCAACCAGATATCACTATAGCTGTTGAGAATATGACAATCAATCCTACCTCTCAAGCTCGCTGCCTAGGTGTCATTTCAAAATTCACCCTTACCTACAGTAACACTGCAAAAACTCTAATCCATGCTCTCATCATCTCACACATCGATTATTGCAGTAGTCTTCTTATTGGCCTTCCCCAATACAGACTCTCACCACTACAGTCCATCATGAATGCAGCTGCGAGGCTAATCTTTCTAGCCAGATGTTTATCGTCTGCAAAGCTACTCTGTCAGTCACTTCATTGTTTACCTGTACTATACCGTATTCAATACAAAATAATTTTTCTCACACATAAAGCCATAGACCAAGCTACACCAACATATATCTCTTCTCTTATCTCAAAATATCTTCCAACCAGACCTCTTCGCTCCTCCCAAGATCTACGTCTCTCATCCACACTCATTCCCAGTCACAGGACTATAGTTGGGCTGCACCCACTCTGTGGAATGCTCCCCCATGCACTCTCTTTCTTTTTCATATTTTCCATCCTCCTGACCCATGGCTGGGTCACCATATCATACAGCACAGAAGGAACTTTTGCATTCTGGTGGAACTAATGCCTATTTCCCTATAGATTGTAAGCTTGCGAGCAGGATCCTCATACCTTTGACTGTCTGTAAATACCCTGTTTGTTGTAGAACTGTCTCCTATTGTAAAGCCCAACCAAATATGGTGTGCTATATAAGAAACTATTAATAAATAAACATAGGAAGTTATTCGGGTCACTTCGCTCCCCTGTGCGACTGCACATGCGCATAAACTTTTATGCGCATGTGCAGCCACTTTGTGCAAGTGGTGGTGGCAGATTGCTGACCTGTTCACGCAAAGCAGTGCAGGCAGGGGGCTTTGGCCGGCAGCAAGGGGTTGCGCCCATGGGAACACTCAGCGGGTGCCGGGAGTGGGCAGCTGACGTCAGCAGATGTCAGCTGCCCGCCCACTTCACGTACAGGAACGCCGCAGATCTAAGACACCAGAGAGGTGTCTTAGGTCTGCGAGCGTTGTGGAAATAATTTGATGGTCAGCGACATTAGAATGATTCTGCCCTCGCACGCAAGGCTGCAAATGGATGTTTATGGTAAACATCCATTTGCATGCATTCGGCAAAATCGGAGCGAGGGGGGGTGGACGGTTGTGCGGGCAGCATTTAGATGACCCACAAAGCTGCAAATTTTGCAGCCTTAAGGGTCAACCAGAATAGCCTCCATAGTACAAATAAATGCAAAATGGTCTCCACATATTGGAATACATTCCTCCACGCATCAGCTCCTTAGTAGGTTAACAGAGAATTGTTCAAGCTACTGTTTCCTTAAATTCGATTTGTGATTATTTTCTTTCTACATAAATTAGATGTCAGGAAGTGAATGCAATCCTGCACTACTGTATGCATGGTTGTATGATTCATTATAGTATAACCTCTTTTAAATCCAGTTACAGTTATATGTATAACTAAAATGACGTATATTTGGAACGTGATGATAGATGGCAAACATATATTCCATGTTTATCTGGAAAAAAATTAGATACGTGGGTGTTAGATGTTCAATCTTTAAATACGTTAGGGCAGTGGCATGTGCTGGGAACATGTTATAGTTTCAGATTCTCTCCACTCCTTTGTTGGTTTATCCTGACACAACAACTCCTTTTTTGAGCTCAATATGTATTTGAGATGAGACACAGAGTAACAAAGAGAAGTGTTTGCAAAACTGAAGGTTTGCAGAGACCTGAATCATACAGTTTATGGTTTCCTGCTTGTAACAAAATATCAGATGGAATTTCACGCTTTGTTCATTGTCTCTTTCTCAAAGGTCAGGCTGGCAACAGTAGAACGCTGAGGACACTGGAGTCAATAGTATAATACAGAGTCTTCCTTTAAAACTTCACTCTTCTCGTGACTAGTAGCAAGACACTGCTATGCACGGATGCTGTCCCCAAAATACTGTAGCTAGGATAACATAACCAAGAAAAACTACTAATGGACATATAGGCTGATATTCAATTGTTTATCACTAGCATTTCAGCTCGCTATCCATGGGGGGTGACGAGCTGAAATCCGCAAATGCGTGGCTAAACCTGACCATAATGAGTGCAAAATATACAAAATAAAAAAATAGATCAATTGAAAACTGCCCCATGATCTCCCGTCACTTTAGATGGGAGATCGGGTGCAATATAACAATTGAATACACCCACTGAATTTAATGGTCCATCATTTGAGGGAAAAAAAGCAAAACTGCCTCAAGACTTTCTCTTACAACAGATGCAAGTAGCTAGTAACGATGGCATGCTGGGGATCGCCCACACAAGACAAGGCTGCCCGGCTTCCTGCAATGAGATCACAATCTAATTGTGATCACATTGCAGGAATCACCACAATCACAGTGATTTCAGCAATTAGGGTTTACCTGTGCAGCCTTGCTGCCAAGACAGGTGCACTACCATGTTTCCTGTCATGGAGCCAACCTGAAAAATGCTTTTCCTCCAAAATGCTCAACATTGCCCCTGATGGCAGCCACTGTCAATCACAGTGTGAGCGCATCCTTCTGAGATGCAATTGCACTTCCACACATGCAATGTTATGGTCAGTGCAAATGAGGTCATGGTCAGTGCAAATGAGTGGGACACCGCATCATGCCAGCCTTACGCATTGCTGGGACTCCAAATAGCCCCCTCAGTTCTTGGTCCCAGGTGCTGTCTAGCAGGCAATGACTGCTTGTGTACAAGTATCTTACAGCTGCAATCTATGCTGGCTCAGTGTCATTGGTCATTGCTTCTGGTAAAAGAGTCAGTCCTGCCAGGGTTCCTGACTCTAGCGAGCTTATCACATGGTCACTGTACCCAATATAGTTCCCAGTCTCCCTGTCTGTTTTCATATCCTGATACCATGTCATTGTGTATCCTATGTCATTGCTCAGTGTGTTGTTCGCACCAGTCATGCAACCTTGCACTTTTGGATTCCAAATGTGCTATCCAGTGTCCGGTCCTGATTTGTGTCCAATCTCAAGTCTATGTGACTATTCGCTGCAAGTTCTAGTTCTGGTTCTATGTACTTCCAGCAGGTGACCCTGGTCACCTACTGGTCATAGTACATTCACTCCAGCTGTGCTTATAATTGGTTTTCTGTGGCTATTACCAGTATACCAGAACACAGGGCAGGGTCAGGACCAGTGGATATGTTTTTTGGCACCTCCCCCCTCTACAAAGTATTATGGTTTTCTGTTTGAATTACTGTGCAGGGCCAAGGTGGAGGTTGATCTAGTTCCACTTCTCCATTAGGGGTGGTGGAACTCATTTCCACCCCTTTCCCCTCACTTTAACCGTTGCACGAACCGGTACTTAAGTTGGGACTGTTATGATTGCCACCAGATGGTACTATGTGGCACTGTTACACTTGCACAGTGGTCTTCTAGCCTCCTGCAAGCTAAACCTTCAACAATAACTGCTGCCTTTCCTCTGTGGATTTGGTTTACTAATTAGTGGGATGCAATCTGGACTTTCTATGGACAAGGCTTCTATGGAGACTGTGCAAGGTAAGGAACACTTGGGAAAGGACCCACAAAACAGGGTAAACCAAGCTAAACCCCAAAAATAACACAGGCAAAACTAACAAATGTAAACTGATACAAACAGCAGAGTGCTTATCTGAAAAGCAGCACTGTTAACTATTGGTGTCATAGCACAAGGGTGCAGTATGAGCAGAGATGGATGCACAACACAGTAGATATTAATTAGAACCACTGCAGTGTTTGTACAGAGTGTTACATATACAAGACAGAAGTGCATGATTAAATGCAACAATTCATGAGATGTTATTAATGCAGACTATTAAGGCAGGATTGAAGGCAACAATGCATAGGATGTTATTAGGCAGAATAAATAAAAGGTTCAAGACTACAGGAGGACAAGGGTTCAAACTGAATAGACAGACAGGTTTCAGGAATACACCAGGACAGGTTTTTAGGCTGTTCAAACAGACATGGTCCAGGACTACAACACGACAGTGTTTCAGAATACAGCAGGACAGGGTTTCAGACTGGACACACAGACAAGGACCAGGACTGTAGCAGGACAGGGTTTTAGACTGGTATAACCAGGCAGGTATCAAAACCCCAGGACTTAGCTTAACATTCTGCGGAAGCCTGGAAGCTGGAACTGGGACTGAGACAGGAGCTTGGAAGCTTGAGAAATCAACAGACTCAGGATTCAATCAAGGTACAACAACCTATAACCCATCCCCTCCAACATCCTCAACTAAAAAACCGGTACAGGGGTATGGCCATTGATAGAGGGGCGTGACCACGGGTAAAGGGGGCGTGACCTCGACCATTTTACTTTCAACCACATTGCCAATTTCATCAAGCGTTCAATTTTAATATAAATATTGGGCTGGCTGTTCCTACCTCATGACGTCACGCCGCCCCGGAGGTGGTGGCTTGTGCTGTAGCGGCCGGGACTTGTAGTCTCTGCACAGCCGAGACATCCCCAGTCTCTCCCTTAGCAGGGGGAGCTGAGCCTGACACAGCCCTCCGCCGTGCACCCTGGGAGATGTAGTCCCATCTGGCTGCTCCTCCATGCTCCCTGGGGTGCAGTCGGCAGTATAATCAACTACATCTCCCAGAGTGCCCCAGTCAGCCAGGGCTGATATTAAAAAAAACGGTACAATCGGTACAGTTTATTTTAGCCGGTACAGACCGTTAAAAAACGGTACTGTACCGGCTAAAACGGTACAGTTGGAGGGTATGATAACCGGCGTCAGGTGAAGTGCAGGCTGGAATATATAGGAAGCAAGTCCTAATCAGGGTTGCTGGGAAAGGACAAGCCTCCTGAAACCCAGATTAAATTCAGCTGGACAGACAGACATATAGAGGTAATGGGCTAATTATGTAGCAGCTGAGGCTGCACACAGACTACATAAAGGAATCAGGCTTCAGTTACATAGGCCTGCAAGAGGTGGCTAGTAACAGTTACTTTGCCGCGTCTTTTGTCCTGTCTGTGTCCTAGCTGCATAGTTCATCCAGAAAGTCTCCCTATAGTTAGCTTATATTTTGTCAGCGCTCTGCTACAGATCCCACTCACACTCAGCTCCGGATTGTTTACAGCAGTTAACAATCCTCTTGCCATTATAAGCAGCAGTTAACTTATTTCTCCAGTTAACTTTTGTCTTGCCATGAATCTAGTGCAAATTCTGTTCAGTAGTCTTTAGTCATGATACCTTGCCAAGTCTGTCTCCAGTTAAAATTGCTGTGTCTATTCAGCCTGTAATTACCTTTTGTTTTTCCAGCAGCCATATTGCATGGATCTTGCCTGTTTCAATAAAGGGATTTTTGTAAGAACTTACCGTTCGAATCCCTTTCTCTGATATGGTCCTGGTGACACAGCTCAACACTGGGATGTAGGAGGGTCCGAAGGAGCCAGGAACCTATCCTAAAGCTTTTAGAGGGTAGGCTCCTCCCCTACTGCATCCCGGACTCTTCAGTTCAATCTTTCAAAGCCACTGGAATACATTAACTCAGTACAAACGCCTGCACATATTATATGCACATTTTTCAACAATAACTTGTAACCAAATAACATGAAACATCATGAACCTGGCATACTTACTGAGCGTAAGGGAGGGATCGCTGTGTCACCAGGACCATATCAGAGAAAGGGATTCGAACGGTAAGTTCTTACAAAAAGGTGGGTGGGTACGCTCAGGTCTGCAGTTCTCATCACTGCACGCCCGAATGATGCGTCCTCCGACGCAAACTCATGGAACCTATAGTATTTGGCAAATGTATGAACAGATGACCAAGTGGCAGCCCTGCAAACCTGCTCAGCTGTTGCCCCATGTCGAACCGCCCAAGAGGTAGTAACCGACCTGGTGGTATGCGCATTAATCCTGGCCGGAACAGGCCTACCAACTTTTGTATATGCAAACGCTATAACAGAGCGCAACCACCTAGCAATGGTCTGCTTAGAAGCAGGCCATCCAATTTTGTGTATGTCATACAACACTAACAAGGTATCAGTCTTTCTGACACTCTTAACTCTGTCCACATAAATGCGTAAGGCACGCACAACATCCAAACTCCTCAATTTGTCCCTTTTTCTTGAACCCTCTGGGGGTTGAAACACAGGCAGAACTATCTCCTGATTTAGATGAAAAGCAGAGACTACTTTCGGTAAAAATTGGGGTACTGTCCGAAGAACAGCCCTATCATCATGAAATATAAGGAAGGGAGACTTGCAGGACAAAGCTCCCAACTCCGATACTCTTTTTGCTGACGCCACTGCCAACAAAAATACCAGTTTCCATGTAAGGAATTTAAGGTCAGCCGACCTTAATGGTTCAAAAGGTGCCTTCTGAAGGCACTCCAAAACCAGCGATAAGTCCCATGGTGATACTGGTTGTTTGTAGGGTGGTTTCAACCGAGACACCCCCTGTAGGAAGGTCTGTACTTCCGGCAATAATGCAATCCTTTTCTGGAAGTAAATGGACAAGGCCGAGATCTGCACCTTTAGAGACTGAAGGCTTAACCCAGAGGAAAAACCATCCTGCAAAAATTCCAACATTTTTGTCAATTTAAAGGGTGATGTATGAGACTTCTGTCTCTCACACCAACGAATATAGGTCTTCCAGACCCTATAATAATTTGCCGAAGACACTGACTTTCTGGCTTTTATCATGGTGTTAACCACTGCCTCTGAGAATCCCTTATTCTTTAAAATGGCGGTTTCAACAGCCAGGCCGTCAAAATTAATCTAGCTGAATCCAGATGATTGAACGGCCCTTGTCTTAGAAGATCTGACCTCAGAGGTAGACGCCACGAGTCCACAGACAATTTCTGAAGCCTCGAGTACCAGGACCTCCTTGGCCAATCCGGGGCCACTAAAATCACTGTGATTTCTTGGGCCTGTATCCTCTTCAACACTCTCGCCAGCATTGGGACTGGCGGAAAAACATAAAGAAGATTCCCCTCCCAGGGGATAGTCATGGCATCCACTGCTTTTGCCAGTGGGTCCCTTGTCCTGGCATAAAACCTGGGCACCTGATGGTTGAACCTGGATGCCATCAGGTCCACGTCCGGGGTTCCCCACTTCAAGGTAATTTGATGAAATATTTGAGGATTCAGGCTCCATTCCCCTTCCTTCAGCTCCTCCCTGCTCAGGAAGTCGGCCTCTATATTCTCCACTCCTGGTATGAATATAGCTGATAAAGCTGGAACATTCTGTTCCGCCCACAAGAGGATTCTGGACACCTCCCACATGGCCAGTTTGCTGCGTGTGCCTCCCTGGTGATTCAGATACGCCACAGCTGTGGCGTTGTCGGTCTGAATCCTCAAAGGGAGCCTCTGTAACCTGTCTCCCGCCAGAGAAATCACTTTCCACACAGCTCTCAGTTCCAAGATGTTGATCGGTAAGGCAGATTCCTCTGGAGTCCACAAGCCCTGCAGACGCAGGTCCAAGACTACTGCCCCCCAGCCCCTGAGACTGGCGTCGGTAGTGACTACCAGCCAGCTCCAGGACTGCAGTGACCGACCCCACTGAAGGGAATCCACGTCTGTCCACCATTTCAGGGAGGCTCGAGTTTCCGAAGACAGCACAATCTGTTCTGACTTCATGGTCTGCGTGTTTCCTGACCAAGCCGTCAAAATGTTCCACTGGAACCCCCGAGAGTGGAACCTGGCAAACTGCAGTGTCTCGAAAGACGCCACCATCTTCCCCAGCAGCTTGAGGCACCTCCACACTGATGTGCTCCGAGAGCTGAGAATCTCCTGGACTAAGGCAACCAGATCCCTGGCCTTTGCCTCCGGTAAAAATACCCGATGTAGATGGGTATCCAGAATGACCCCCCAAGAATTGGAGTCTCTGTGACGGCACCAACTGAGACTTTTGCAAGTTTAAAAGCCAGCCGTGAGCCTGCAAAAAACTGATGGCTTCTGCCAAATGACTCTGCAACCTGTCTGCTGACTCAGCTTTGAACAGCAGGTCGTCCAAATAAGGTATCACTGTGATTCCCCTCAGCCGGAGCACAGCCGCCATTACAGACATTATTTTGGTGAAAACCCTTGGTGCTGTGGCCAGACCAAAGGGCAACGCCTGGAACTGTAAGTGCAGGTCTCCTATCGCAAACCTCAACAGGGCCTGATGTTCTGGGTGTATGGGGACATGAAGATACGCGTCCTGGACATCCATGGACGCCAAAAATTCTCCCTGGTCCAGGCTTAGCAGCACTGACCGTAGAGACTCCATTTTTAAATGGTCTACCCACAAATGGACATTCAGTGACTTTAAATTCAGTATTGGTCTGAAAGACCCGTCTGGTTTGGGTACCAGAAACAGAGTGGAATAAAAGCCTTTCTTCCACTCTGCCCTGGGAACCGGAATTACCACCCCCTTCTCTAACAGAGAGTGAGCTGCTCTTAAGAGAGCTGTACGGAGCCGAGCTTCCTTTGGTAAAACTGTGGGAATGAATCTTCTCGGAGGAAGACCTTTGAAGGGAATTCTGTATCCCTGGGCTATAATGTCTAACACCCAGGAATCCTGGTCTAGTAACGCCCAGGCATCCTTGAACAGTGATAGACGACCCCCCACCTTTACCACTGCCGGGCAAATCCCCTGACAGTCATGCGGACGGTTTGTTCTCTCCTTTGGTGACAGGTTTCTTGTGGAAAGAACCAAATTTTGACTTTGGGGCCTTACCCCTGGAGGACTGAAAATTTACCCTAAATGACTGTCCTCGAAAGGACGCACCACCTCTAGGGGAGGGCCGAAAGGACAGCCTAAAAGCAGAAAATCTTGATGTCTGCTTGGCTGCGGGGGCAGGCAGGAAGGTACTCTTGCCACCCGTGGCCTACTTAATAATCTCTTCTAATTCAGATCCAAATAATAACTTTCCTTTGAAAGCTATTGTTTCTAAGGCCTTCTTAGACTCATTATCTGCCTCCCAGGCCTTAAGCCAGAGTACTCTCCTGGCATTGATAGACACTGTGGAAACTCTGGTCGCCATTTTGATAGCTTCCTCTTCAGCTTCCAACACATATTCTGCAGCTGCCTTAAGCTTCTCCGCTAGCAACAACACACCAGGATCAGCATGTAAAATGGTGCATAAATCATTGGCCCACTCAATCATGGCCTTAGAGACCCAGGCTGAAGCAATAAGGGGACGTAGGGTGAATCCCAGTGGCGTAGCTACAGGGGTCGCAGCGGTTGCAGGTGCGACCGGGCCCCTGAGCCAGGGGGGCCCAACCCCCGCCACCAGGGCCGGACTGGCCATCTGGCACTTCTGGCAAATGCCAGAAGGGCCGATGGCCTAGTGGGCTGATTTTGTGCAGCATGATTTGAACATAGTGAGCGCCGCTATGCGGCGCAGCACGTCTATTGTTTATTGACGTCATGACGCCGCAGCGTCATGACGCAACAGTGCTTGAGCCTCCGGCGCCCACATCCTTCCAGTCAGTGTGAGTAGCGCTAATAGTGGGGGGAGCTGAGGTGACGGGAGAGCCTGGCAGATCATCACCTGGTGGGATCCGTCCTAGCCTGCCTACTGTGCAAGTGAGTGGCCTGCTTCCTGCCTTGTGCTGCCTCCTGCCCCATACCCTCATGTATATGTATCTGGCGCTGGAGGGCATATGTACCTGGCACTGTGGGGCATATGTACCTGGCACTGTGGGGCATACTGTATGTATCTGGCACTGTGGGACATATATATATATCTGGCACTGTGGGATATATCTGGCACTGTGGGACATATATATATCTGGCACTGGGGTATATATGTATCTGGCACTGTGGGGCATATGTATCTGGCACTGTTGGGAATAATATGTATCTGGCACTGTGGGGCATATGTAGCTGGCACTGTGGGGCATATGTAACTGGCACTGTGGGGCATACTGTATGTATCTGGCACTATGGGACATATATATCTGGCACTGTGGGATATATCTGGCACTGGGGCATATATGTATCTGGCACTGTGGGGCATATGTATCTGGCACTGGGGGGCATATGTATTTGGCGTGCTGTAGACATAATATACTTGATGTATTAAAATATAAACAAACCGAGATTTTAATTTTGTTGTATGTAGGGGGGCCCCAAGCTGACCTTTCGCACCAGGGCCCATGAACCCTTAGCTACGCCCCTGGTGAATCCCACCCCTTCAAATATAGCTTTGAGATTACCCTCCAGCTTTTTGTCCACCGGGTCCTTAAAAGCTGCGCCCCCTTGCACTGGTAATACAGTAGCTTTTGACAGACATGCCACAGAAGCATCAACTACTGGCACTTTTTCCCAGAGCTCCGCATGAGACTCCGGCATGGGGTACAAACTTAAGAATCTCTTTAGCATCTGCAGCCTTTTATCAGGAGTTTTCCAAGCTCCTTCCAACAATTCTTGTAAACCTTCATCTGAAGGAAATGTAACAGCTTCCTTACGCTGCCGTTTAAATACACCTTTAGCAGGAGTTTTATCCTCCACTGAAAGTTTTAAAGCCTGTTTAATAGCTATAATCAAATCCTCCACCCCTGCGGCTGAGGAATCTTCAGAATCATCACCCTGCTCCCAGGGAATGTCTGCATATGCTCCCTCCTCTTCATCTACCAATAAAGGCACCGAGTAAGACCTTTTAGGGGTCCCTACAGCATCAACATCAATTTTGTCTAGTAAATCACTAAACCTGTTGATCCCCTTTGCAGTATCCTGCATCACCTGTATGAAGGCTGGATCTGCCTGGGTAAGAGGCAAGGAGCCAGAAGACTGCTGAGATGATGACATAGGCCTCTGAGATTCTACCAAGGCATCACTCTGTCTGTCCAGCAATTGCACCAAAGCGTTAACAGACCTGCCCAGGGCACTAGCCCACGCGGGTTCAATTTGCTCTGCCCTCTGGGGTTCACTCCCCATGGGTCTCACAGCAGTGCAAGCAATACACAAACCCCACTTGGCCATCTGCTCAGGTACAAATTTTTGTGTACACACATTACAAGCGCTCATAGTATTAAGGGCTCCCTCCCCCAAAACCACAGCTTGTTGCTCAGACATGATGTAAAGTAACCACACAGTGCATACAATGTACAACAGCGCTTATAAAGAGTCAATGCACCCAGCCACTTATCTGTCTGTCGGTTTCAGATGCTGGGAAACGATGCCTAGGAAATCCAAACACTCTGTCAGGATCTGTAAGCCAGCTCAGCTCCACTGCAAGTGTTCTGAAAGGCGCCAAAACAGAGTGAGGGAAGAGACCAAGTCCCTGGTGCTGCGGGGTCCGTGACTTTTTGGCGCCAACCACCCCCAGACAGCCGCTCCCTTAGTAGGATCTCCTAGTTCCAGTATCTTGGAACATGCCTGTAACACACTGCTGTCCTCTCATAACAGGAGCTCAGTGTGTAAGTTCCGCAGAAAATGGCCGCCGCCATCACGGAGCGCCTGTCCCCCATGATCCCCACCTGCGTGAAGCCGGTTTTAGAGCGCTCCGGAGCCCAGGCAGCTTCTTAAAAGAAGCTGTAAGCGCTGCACAGGGAGGCCAGACAGCGTCTCCCCTGTGCACAGTGAGCTGACAGGACGCGCTTCTGTCAGCTCCTGCTGCGCTAGCAGAGTGAGGATTCACTAATGAGAATCCTCACTCTGTGCCTACCTAGCTAGGGTGAAAGTTAATAAAATAATAAAAATTCCCTTACTACTCTAATTCTTCGGCTGCTCCTGCAGCCCTTTAGAATAGCACCCACTCCAGTGGGCACCTAACACGAACTGAAGAGTCCGGGATGCAGTAGGGGAGGAGCCTACCCTCTAAAAGCTTTAGGATAGGTGCCTGGCTCCTTCGGACCCTCCTACATCCCAGTGTTGAGCTGTGTCACCAGGACCATTGAAAGAGAAAACCTTTTACTGCTCCAAGCATACCAGGCTGCAGACTATATCACGTATTAGCGCCATTGGAACAGGAGTGGCTGTTATGGGTTTAAAGAGCTAACCAGTGTGGCCCATAGAGTCTTATTGAAACAGACTCTGGTGTATCCTAAAAATGATCTACCTTGACACTTAAATAGTATCTGAAGAAGAAATTAGTAGATAGGAATTGGGTCCATAATGTGATTATTTTAGGTCATTTGAATTTGCCTACTTCAAGCAACATTTTCATGGGTAGGATTTGATTTGTGATGCAAGAGATCATTGTGGGGTACCAACCACCTAATATACTTGAAAAGTTTGTACTAGTTTGTGTTGGGGATCTGCGCACTTTTTGTGCGTGAACATTCAGACTAGTGCGGGAGGTGAGTACCCGCAGCAATAAATGTCAATAGGGGAGACATTGTAGTCATCCCCTAGCTCTCAGTACAACAGACATGGCTAAACCTGAGATTGCAGCATTTTCTGGCCATCTTTTTCCTCAGAGGTTAATTATAATTGAATAAAACTATGTGACTTTTTTTTTGTGTCCATGTCGTTATTTCAATTAATAGAGTTATACCCAGGATGGTAAAATTACTTGGGAAACTACCGTATTTACAAGTTGTGTGGTCATTAATTTAATGATGGTTAAAGGGTAAATTTGGTTAAGTTAGTATAATGTTTTATTAGGTTAATTAAGAATAAACCCATGGAGCGCTCATGATTCAATCCTTAAATACGTCCTGCCTCACCTTGTATTGCAGCTGTATACAGTAGCTGTGGTACAGTTTGTGTAATAGACATGCACTGAAGTGCCCAGGGACTCCCACAGTTTAGGACACCAATAGCACTTAAGTTGGCTGACATGTTAAATCTTTCACCACATCTATGAATAGATGTGGACTGTTCCATGTTTGCTTAAATTACAGTATATTATAAAGAAAACAAAAAATAACAGCGATTCTTTTAGGATGCGTCATGTAGGAATTCAAATGTCTAGCTTCATTGCACTAGTCAGTGCTTGAATTGAGGTAAATTTGGCTCACATGTATCAAATATTTATCAAGATGTTTAGGAAATAACTGATAAGAACATTTTAATCAGCTGAATCTAGGAACAGAAGAATTTCATACAAAATCCATACTGAAACTTATATATTTAAACACATTTTTATTGTGAAATACATGGTTGTGATCAGGGCTACCATCAGACATTGCGGGGTCCGGGGCTGACAAAACACGCAGGGCCCCCTTCCTTTTCTTGAAAACCTGGAACGCCTGATGAGACCTCCGGTGTCTGCAGCACTTTTCGCACTGCTTAATCTCTACATTGCTACAAGGGAAATGTGACCTTGTTTATGAGAAATTATACTTTATAAACTCCAGTCCATGGCCCCCTTTCTGTCTGGACCCGAGACTGGAGTCCCCGCAGTCCCCCCTAATGGCTGCCCTGGTTGTGATCTACAACAATATAAGTGAAATTATCATCACATGGAAGGATATATTTATTTTAAATGTTATTGAACAATTGCAGTCTATGATATTAAGTACAATTATAATCTTAATAAAGATATAAAGGTGCCCATACACGTACCAATTACCCGGTACTTTTTGTGCTAACATAGCATTGCATCGCATGCACAATGCATGCACAACGATGCTATTTTAGCACAAAAAGTACCGGGTAATGGGTACGTGTATGGGCACCTTTACTCCTCAAATGTCTTCCTAATGAATACTGAAGTTAAACCTTATAAGCATGGTTTTCCAGAGGAAATATATATTACAATTATGACTTTACAGTCAATAAAAGTTCCATCTATTTACATTTTTTTGTAAGGTAGCATTACACATTCAAAAGACTGCATTTAAAAAAAACACATGTAATTTGTAGCTAAATGGAAACCATGGAGAGGAAAAGACAAGCGAGCTATACACTACTGCGATTTGGCCTTTTTTCTTCAGATTCCGATGGATAGGGCCAAGAAATCAGATGAAAAGGGGCAAATTGTATGTGTTTTGTCTCCGATTTCGATCCAATGAGCGGTCCTGAAGCAGGTAGTAGTGTGTGGTCAACACTGACAACTGGAGCTTCATCACTTTATATATCTGACGCATACTAGATGATACAATTACTGAGCACTCAGATCCTCTGCTAAAGGTCACATTAATCCGGACTCAGAGACCTCACTTGTATGCATGCTTTCAACCAAGTATAGATGAAAATTCACTTATTGAAGGCCATATGTGACTTTAGATAATCCTTATATACCTGCCAATAGTGTCCTTATATACCTGCCAATAGTGCCTATTTTCCAGACTTAGGGGCAGATTTATTAAGCTTGGAGAAGAGATAAACTGGAGATAAAGCGGAGAAAAGGTAAAAGGAGATAAAGCACCAGCCAATCAACTCCCAACTGTCTTTTTCAAACACAGCTGATTGGCTGGTGCTTTATCTCCTTTTACCTTTTCTCCGCTTTATCTCCAGTTTATCTCTTCTCCAAGCTTAATAAATCTGCCCCATAATCTTAATCTTAATTTTCTAAATCCAGGAGAGTTGTAGCATGCAGGATATGGGGACTGTTATGAGGAGTGTGTGATTTGTGTGCATCTAACCTAGCCATAATTTGGATAAATTGGGAAGCATTTAAGAAGAATTGAGTGTGGGGTTTTTTCATGGCAAATTTCCAATTGGTAAAATTGGCACATATGTTATTGGCTCTGTGTAGTACCTTTTATTTTGAAAGCCAGCCAGGGACAGTGCACTTGACTTTGATTGTATATAGATGAAACATAAGCAAAAGAACATTCATTCACACTTACGTTTGTGTTTTCAACCTTTTGTAATTTCAGAAATTCAATCTCAAAGTAAATGATCAACAAGTTACACAACTAAAAATATATTTTGTACAGTATATAAACAGTGTATAATGAGTTGTGTACCAGTAGCATAAACAATGAAGTCAGATTATCTAAATTCCAAGCATCTGTAAGATAAAAAAAAGCAATGCAACTAATAAATAGGTTTTTAAAATAGCAAAACTGAGCACAGCAGAAGAATGCTAGGAATTCACAATTAGTAGTCATTACAGTGGTTATTTTCACTTGTGTTCATGTTACAGAAGTGATATAATGAATTAGGGTTGAGCAACGGCCACTTTTGGTGTTCTGTGTTATGGGTCTGTAGTTTTTTATTATTTTAAAACATGAAAAAAAAATCTAAAATCGCATAATTTGGGTTATTTGCTCCTATGCTATCATGAACCTCAATAACATCAATTTCCACTTATTTCCAGTCTATAACACCTTACAATGTTGTTTTTAGGCACCGAAGTAGCTGGATGACTATGCTAAGTGACACAAGTAGGTGGCACAAACACGTGACCCTTGTATTCTGGTAAAGCATATGAAGGCTTCATCCACAAGACCTACATGCTTTGCGGAATCCCCATGCTTTAGCTCCTGCTTCACTTTCTCTAGCTGCTTCTGCAACAGCCTGATCAAGGGAATGACCTGACTCAAGCTGGCAATGTCGGAACAGACATCATGTGTGGCAAATTCAAAAGGCTGGAGAACAATTCACAACACGCAGTCTCCATTGCACTTGAGTCAGGTGAATCCCCCCTCAGTTGCCTATGTAATAGGTAGCTGTGTAGTCTTGAATGGCCTTTTGCTGCTCCTCCATCCTCTGCAGCATACAGAGAGTGGAGTTCCCATCCCTCTTGTTTGAGGTGATTGCAGGGCAGGTTCAGGAGGGTTTGATGGCACTCCAGCCTTCGGCAGGCAGTGGCAGAATGGCAAAAGTGTCCCGCAATATTGCGGGCCACCACACGCATCTTCTGCATGCCCCTGTCAGGCATATGTCAGAATTTGCCTATTTGTAATGCCCGCATAATGTTACTGGCATTGTCTGATACCACAAATCCCCTGGAGAGTCTAAATTAAGCCACTGCACGATAATTTCCTTCAGTCTCTCCAAGAGGTTGTCAAAATTGTGCCTCTTTGTGAAACCGGTGATACATAGCGTAGCCTGCCTTGGAATGAGCTGGCGTTTCAGAGATGCTTGTGTTGCTGCGGAAGGTGATGCATCTACCCAGTGGGCCATCACAGTCGTACAGTATAGTCATTAATTTGCCCTGTACTACTTGTCCACATGTGCATGATTAAGTGGACAGGGGGTACAACCGCATTTTCCAGGGCACCGAGGACACTTTTTTGGATGTCTCTGGATATAGCCTGCCTAGTGAGGTGGAAATTACACGGGATTTGGCACTGGGGACAGAATACCTCCAACAATCATCTAAATCACACTCCACTAATGGTGGATACCAGATGCATGTCTAACACCACCATAGCTGTCATGGCCTAAGTTATCCACTTTTCCATAGGATGACTACTGTCGTACTTCATCCTCATCACAAATGACTGTTGGACAGTCAATTGCTTAGTGAAAGAAGTAATGGTGTTCTGACTTCCCCTCTGGTATGATGTATAACTCCCAGCAGCAACAACAGCAGTGGCAGCAGTAGTCATAGCACTGTAGGATCTGGACTTTAACAACAGTATCATTGGACTTTAACGGCAGTACCACCAGGGCCGGATTAACAATGGGCCTGATGGAGCTATAGCTCCAGGCCCACTCTCCAAATAGGCCAATTTTGTAGATGAGGACTGGGGCTTTTCAACGAGCCCCGCCCCGCATCGCTAGCCTCCCAGGAACTGGAGATACCACCGGGAAAGCTGGAACGTTTTCCCCATAGGATAACATGGGACCCACTAATTCCGACCCCCACCCATTTCCGACGGCTGTCCCCCTGGCATCACAGAAGCTTGTTTGATCTCATTTTAACCCAAATCGCTGGGCCTTCAACCAGGCTGGTTTATATGGGTTAATTGGTTCCAGAGATATTGTGGATAAACCAATAATTTCATAGCTGTTCATGTTCTTTGAGGGCAGATTTCTAACCAAATGGCACAGTTTCATGGGACCAAAATCATTCGAAGCCCACTTAAAAGTTATTCAATTTGATACTGGTCTCATGTAAATGAGTCAGTTGGTTCCAAAGATATAGGTTATCGGTTAAACAATACAGCCGGTTAAAGGGGGGGGTGGTTTTCTCTCCCCTTCACATCAGAAAATGCAGGGATTAGGCTGGTGTAAAATGGTCCAGGAATGTCCCTGCACAATCCTGGGACCATATTCCTGGGTAAGTCCTTGCGTTTTCTGGTGTGAAAGGGGTATAATAGCCGGGACCTGCAGTGCTCTCAATACAGCCAGGCAGCCCCCCCGCTCTCTGCCCGGCTGTCACTTCTGCCCGGCGGCGGCTGTCCCCCAGTTACCGCGAGCATGTATTCCCCCTTGGCAATGAGCATGTAATGCCACATGGTAACGAGCATGGAACCACTGGCAATTAGCATGTAGATAAGCAGCACTTATGTAGCATAATTTTTTATTGGCATAATACCTAATGGAAATTATGGTGAGTGGCTTAACATGTAATGGGCATTATGGTATAAATTTTAAATGCGTGCCTTTAGTGCGCAATGTCCCTGTTTGTGAAGCATATTGTGAATTTCGACTCTGTTTGGTATGTGTATTTTGGCATAAATTTTGGCATAATCCATGTGGCGAAATGTTAATTTTGCTTAATTGTGGCATAAGGTGAATTTTGACTCCCCGCGAGGGGACACGGATTACTGCGAGTTAAGCCCGCTCCTACCCTGATGCAGCCAGGTCTTACGGGATGACAAAGCATTTGCAATAGTCAGAAGTAGACTCAAAAGAAATACTCTAACTACAGGGGCCTAAACTGAAAATGACCCCTACCTACCGGCACCTGGCCAATGACGGGAATGCGACCCTGACGCAAGTACAACAGGTAGGATATGGGGAGTCTCCAAAAAAGAAATAACAGAGATACAGGAACAAATCCCCAATACAAGGCCGTAAGGAATGTGGGGTGACCCTACCTAACCGGGATAGCTGAAACCAGGAGCAGGGAAACAACAAGGGAATACACTGGTTCCCCACCAGTGAATAGGACTGACTGAGCCCACGGAGAGGCTGCCAGCAAGTCCAAAACTGAAGAGGCCGACTGAGCAGCTGAATAAATAAAAGAACCGGCAAGGCCGCCGGGCAAACGATAAAGAATAAACGAGGCTCCACTGGAGCACTTACGTGAACCAAGACAGGTGGTGTGATCTTGGGAAAGATCCAAGCACAGGGAGCTGAACCTGGAATGCCTGGGAAGACTGACCAGGAGCAGGACCAAGGGACCAGAGACTGGGACCAGAGACAGCTGAGTGAAAGCTATAACCGGCGCCATGTTATGGGTGCTCATCCCTTAAAAGGGAGAGCCAGCCCAATCCACGGCATCGCTGCCGACACAGCCCCCTGATTAAAGACAACTTTCAGGTGGCCGAGCGTGCATCTCTCTGGCGTCCCCTGTTGCTAAGCAACCGCTGAGCGGCTGCAGGGGAACACCGGGCGCATTGAGACGCGTCCTCCCCCCGGGTGGATGTGACTTCACCCCGCCGGCGCGGAAGAGACGCGTGGACTCTCGGCGGTGCCGGGCGGAAGTGTCGTGTGCGCCCTCCGGGCACCAGCCGCCGAGCCTCCGCGGCGGTAACATACAATGGTTTAAGGTCATGCATATTTTGATTAAAGTGACATTTTGGTGTGTGTATCAGATGCATACATTAACATACATGTTCTGGGTAGAAAGATGAAGAGAAGCGCTTCATAGTGCAAATATTGCTTTTTATTCAAAAGACATTCAGTCACTTTAAAAATCAATATAAAACAATACACTGCGTACCCTGCTTTTCAGCAGCGTGGGCTTAAATACCACGTGATTTTGACATATATCAATGTTACCGCGTCCACAGTCAGAATCTCCTTAGGGCGAATATGGGGACAGCTGCCGCATGTAGCGTCTGGCTGATAACCAAGGCTTGCTGGCGCACTTTTCTCCTTACTGCTCTCCTGATCTGTGTCGGGTACAATGGATTTGCGTCTGCTAGGACACGCCGAGACGCGTTTCGTCGATGACTTCGTCAGTGGGCTGACGAAGTCATCGACGAAACGCGTCTGGGCGTGTCCTACCAGACGCAAATCCATTGTACCCGACACAGATCAGGAGAGCAGTAAGAAGAAAAGTGCGCCAGCAAGCCTTGGTTATTAGCCAGACGCTACATGCGGCAGTCGTCCCCATATTCGCCCTAAGGAGATTCTGACTGTGGACGCGGTAACATTGATATATGTCAAAATCACGTGGTATTTAAGCCCACGCTGCTGAAAATCAGGGTACGCAGTGTATTGTTTTATATTGATTTTTAAAGTGACTGAATGTCTTTTGAATAAAAAGCAATATTTGCACTATGAAGCGCTTCTCTTCATCTTTCTACCCAGATCAATTTTAATCTCGTGGGTTCCCGGGATTCTCTCTGATTGAGAAGCTGCGGCCAGGAAAGATCAAAGGTCTAGTGCACAACCCAGTGGATTGCAGGGGCAAAATCTAGAGACCAAACTCAGATTTCTTTCTCCTCCGATCTGCTTGTCTGTATTAACATACATGTGTAGGCAAAATTATCACATGGGTAGGTGTGTGTGTGTGTATAGCAGGGTTTCTCAAAGTCTGTGCCCTGGCAGCCTGGGGTGCCTTGGGGAACTTGCAGTGGTGCCCTGGATTGGTGCTCCATTACCAATGCAAGTTATTTATGAACAATGTAATATGCAAATTGTGGTGAACCTAAATTTATATTTTTGTCAGACTCGCTAAATAATAAACTATGGGGGTACCATGAAATTTATAGGTTTAAAAAAACATGTTGCTCTTGTTATTAATGGTTGTATGGCTGAAGTATAAAGTTATTTGTCAAATGCATGGTATTGATATAAACATGTTTACAATTTGATCTCCAAAGAGCTATTTCACCCGCTCCGGCCCCTGCCGGGCGGTGAAACCCCGCACGGCGAAAAGCCGTGCCGCACACCATAGCTAATAATGAACACAATTGTGTCCATACACACGGGACGGCCACGGATCCCACCACTGGAAGGGACGGCTGCCGGGCTGTTGCCATCCCCACCATTCTAAACACCTGTTAAGCCCGCTATTCAGACATCCTTTAAATACCTGCACCCCACCAGAGGACTGCCCAACCCATATATGAAACAGGAATCCCACTTTTTTGCCTTTGTTTGGGCACCACCTCCCTACCATCTGGAGTGAACTCCTAAAGGATACCTTGCCACCTCCATCTCCACTGTGAGGCAAACCATCTATCTGGAGGCAAGCCACCTCCTAAAAAGTCTGATTCAAACTCGTGGATGAGGACATACAAATCGATATTTGGAGGTAATATCCCTATACTAGTGGATTACAAAAAAGTGGATTACAAACAAGGCTAAAATTTCTAATCCATCGATTCCCCAAACATCGGGTATTTCAAAAGTGGAAAACCAAATGATCCATTTATTTACGGACTAACCTCTGGCCAATTTGTGGGCGACTATTATTTTATTTCGATGGTGGGTCTATACTCTGTACTATAGCACTCACTCCAGTACTGTAGCACTCCTTCCTACATCGTCATCCTCAATTTGTGTTCCACAGTATATTTCACCAGCATTGTTGCAAACCACAACCATTCCTTATTCAAACCAGAGTTTCCTCCATTCCCCTGGTATGGGCATGGCCATCTTGGATGCAGTAACATGATTACTCACAGCCAATCCTGTAATCAGATACTGACATCACAGACTCCAGATGTTCCCCATAGCAACCAATCAGAATCTACTTCTAATTTATTTAGCATCTTCTAGAATATAGCTGATTTCATCTGATTGGTTTCCCACAGCAACATCCCATATTCAATAGAACTCCCATCTTAGTAAATAAACCCCTTAAAGGGCACACCATGTGACTTTAACCATATGTAGCGATATGCTTCTCTAGGTTTTAAATTTACATTACATTTAATTATGCTGTGAGGATCAAGATGAAAAGATCCCTTTGGAGATTAAAGTTACCATTGCCCTTCATTTGAAATAAAGGAAAAGGATTGTTTCCACACAAGAGGTACAAAGATCTAGGAGGTGTGACAATGATATTTCCTATTTACAGATGGAGCCGGGCTCCCTCTTGCTGGCGAATCGCCAGACTGTCACCGCTGGCAATCCGCCAGCAGCCCGGCTCTCCATCTGACTGAGCCGCGCGTGCGTCTCAGTTTCCGTGCGGCCAGGCGACGGGAACCTGTCCGTCTCCTCTTCAGGGAGACGGACAGGGTATGGGGTGGTATGGGGGGGGGTGCGGGGAGGCGGTGGGGACCCCGGGTGACCGCCGACAAGCCGGCGGGGACCAGGGAGAAGCCGTTGGAAGGGGAGGTGCACGCGCGTCCCCTTTCGCAGATACAGATGGCGGGTGGCAGGGGATGGCGGCTGGCGTCGCCATCGCCATCCCCTGCAAAGACAAGCCTGGCTCCATCTGTACTTGGATGAAGAAAAATCATTGTTTTACTTTTAGTAAAAAAAATAATAATTATTGTTGTGCTTTTAGAATCACAGATTGGTGCAGCAACATTTCAAGGACACAGGGCCAGAGCTACCGGGGCGGCAACATTTCAAGGGCGGCACTGATTGAAAGAGGAGAGTGAAGTATCCTGCGGCTGTCACTGGGGAGAGTGAGAGCTCCTGCAGCTGTCCCTGTGCTGTGAAGGGCCGGGGGATAGAGGGCTCCCACAGCCACGCTGAGTGGTGTGCAGAGGGAGGGAGTGAGGTCTCCTGCGGCTGTCCCTGTGCTGTGAAGTGCCAGGGGGAGAGCGCTCCCGCTGCCACGCTGAGCGGCATGTGGGGGGGGGGGGGAGGTTGCGGGCTCCTGTGGCTGTCCAGTGAAGTATGGGGCAGAGAGGCTCCCACAGTCATGCTGAGTGGTGTGCAGGGGGAGGAAGTGAGTTCTCCGGCGGCTGTCCCTGTGCTGTGAAGCGCCGGGGGAGAGAGAGCTCCCGCAGCCACGCTGAATGGCATGCGGGGGGGGAGGGAGTGTGGGCTCCTGCAGCTGTCTC
Organism: Crinia signifera; assembly: GCF_055691185.1. Lineage (NCBI taxonomy): Eukaryota > Metazoa > Chordata > Amphibia > Anura > Myobatrachidae > Crinia > Crinia signifera. The sequence continues at coordinate 242,226,634 of NC_139217.1, forward strand.
CCTGTGCAGTGAAGCACCGGACCAAAAAGAATTGAGTTCCTGCTCTAATATTAAATTAAAAATAAAGGCACCATGGATAAATACACTCACACAAGTAATTTTAATAATACTCAATGGTATATCATCACATTTATTTTATATATAAAATAATATAAAACAAATTCTAGGCGGCCACCTAAAAATATATATAACAAGGGATACAATAAATCAGTATAGTACAAAAGTAAAAAATGGATATATTCTGTGTTCCACTTTGAAATTTAAAGTGCACCCGGTCCGGAAACTAGTATATTCTAAATGCAGTTCAATTTTGCCACAAGCAATTTGATTATCTCAGTCATATAATCAATGTCAATGGCAATCTCCATGAATGAGTGGTAATGTTTCACCGTTTGATACAATATAGTATGTGGTAATGTTTGTTAGCGCGTGGTCAGCGCACCTCTCACCTGCGCCTCCGTGCGCTCGTAGTGCAGCTGTTGGTAGAAACTAGAGTGTCCCTCCGGTTTACAGGCAGGTGGGGATCGGACTTATGATGATCTGGCTGGTCCATGCTCGTACCCCTCCTGATGTTGAAACACAGCGGCTTGCGCCTCTCTCACCGACGCCGAGGCTTGACGGCTCTTTCTCCGGAGTACTCTAGACGCTGCTGATTACACTCCGGCTCTGTGGTGTCAGGTGGGTTTACAGTCAGTGAGTTCACCTGTTTGCCTGGAGTGTATGTGAATGCTGCAAGTTTCTGTGCTGGATATCCAGGGTGCCACTTGCTGGATGCACCACTAACACGTTTCACCCTAACAGATGGCTTTTTCAAAGAGTATTTACCGTTTGTCTTTGATGACTTAATATACCCAGATATTAATTGATCCTTTGTTTTCATTGGACTGAAAATGATGGAACAGGTGTACTCCAAATTTAACTCCTTCTGGAGTGAGTGTTCTAAAGGTTATATAGTTGTCACAGTCGCATTTATATTGTATCCAAAGGTATGTGTGTACACATAAATGTATTAGAATATCCATTATGCAAGAGGATATTATTAATCGTACCGATATATTTCTAACTCAAATAAAAAAATAAAAAATACAATACAAATCCATACATACCAAATAAATAAATAGATAGGTGATAGTGATTGTGTTTATATGTCACAGTTATCTGGTGAGGGACAGGATTTGCTTCTGTTTGTCCACATACAGTATATTATGATTGGCAGCCACAAGCACTGGTTTTCCCTGTTACATTGACCATTAATAATATGAATTGATCTTGGTCCACCAACCCAAGGCACCCCTGCAAGTGTCCTGAGGCACCTCAGGGTGCCTAGGCACACAGTTGGGGAACCACTGCTTTATACAATTAAAAAGTATTATTAAACTCTACACAAACAGGAAAAATATATACGCATATTTCTATGGGTCTCTAGATGGACTTGAATCTGGGCCCTCTTCCATAGTGGATACAGTTCCATTCTCCTTCCCCACAGGGCTTGACACATTCTATTGAGTTTTTTTTATACTTAATCATAAGTGATCATTGCTAAAACAGCCAAAGAAATATATATATATATATATATACACACACACACACATACATACAACAAAGTGCTTCTCTATTATCGGACCTATATAATCCATTCTTTGTAATTTAATTCATTCATTTTTATATATTCATACAACCTTTATTCACTCATTAAATAAACCATTTTTTATATTTATTCATTTTTTATTTATTCAATACGGAAATATAACGTTTTTTATCAATAGTCATTATTGGTTATTGATTTAATCACCCATAGGGAGATGTCTGGGTGGAGTCCGGTCCGTGACATCCCTAACCGCAGTGCCGGTCTGCAGCACCGGGATAGCCAGATACGGGAGTCACAACGCTCCACCTTATCTCCAACCACGCATCCACCTCAGGGATTTCAGCTAATTTATTTTAGTTTTCATATAATATTCTCCCCCCAAATAAAGACCTGTTCACATATATCCTCATTTGATGGGAGGGAGTGAGGGCTCCTGCGGCGGTCCCTATGGTGTGAAGCGCCAGGGGAGAGAGAGCTCCCCCAGCCACACTCAGCGGCGTGTGGAGGGGGTGAGGGCTCCTGCGGCTGTCCTTGTGCTGTGAAGCCCCGGGGGGAGGGGGGAAAGAGGACTCCCACAGCCACGCTGAGCAGGAGAGAGGGCTCCTGTGGCTGTTCCTGTGCTGTGAAGCGCCGGGGAGAGAGCGCTCCCACAGCCACGCTGAGCGGCGTGCGAGGGAGAGCTCCTGCGGCTGTCCCTGTGCTTTGAAGCGCTGGGGAAGAGAGGGATCCCACAGCCATGCTGAAGGGGGGGGGGGCGTGGCAGAAGACTTGCCTAGAGTGCTTATATACCACGCAACGTCCCTGCATATGCACATTATCAATTTGAGTCCGCAAGTGGTCATCATATTTATCTATTAACAATTTCTTATATAGAAATGCTTGACCCGATCATTTGCTTTTCTATGTTAAAAGGGGGGTTGACCTGACTGGAACCGGCAAAACAACATGACAAAAATGGCTTTGTGGGGAAGGGGCATGGCCGTACCAATTCACTTTACACCACACAGTAGTGTTTATTATCTACACTGCATCAGGTAAAGATCTTTAGACACACTGCGTCAAGATTACATCTTATGCCAATCACCATAATGCCTATTACATATTATGCCACTATGCAGTTTACTACGCAGCTTACCTACAGGCCAGGAGTTGCATGAAAGTTGTTAGGGGTTTCTTGCTGGATTCCAGCAACACAGCATTAGTAAATGTCAATATGCATGCAGAGAGTGGTGGGCTACATCGCAAGCAAAGTGTTCTGCTTGCTACATGCCATCCTTTGTGATTATATTGAGAATGTGGCAGCCTAATTTGGAATTGTCACTCATATTTTGGTTGTATTTGTACCTTATGTAGCTATGGTAACTGAAAATGCCAAATACATTTTAAATATGTTAAAAATAAACTGCTTAGCACATTTTTCTCAAAGAAATACTGAGATATCAGTGTTAACTGTACAGGAAAAGACTCTCATCCACCATAGTAAAAATTATGAAAGATTTTTTTCTCCCCTTAAATACAGCAATTTCTATAATTAAAAACTGTGCTTATGAATATGTTCTATCAATATGAAAGGGAAACAGATGCTTTAAAACTATGATCATGTGAATTTGTGAGTACTTTGTACCCTGCTATCCATTAAAACTATCTGGTTGTGAATTTCAAAATAAAACTACAGCACATTGATGCCACCTAGTGGTGTGGAAAATGTGTCTAATGTCTAGCTTTCTACTATCTATTTACAGTTTCTTAGATGGTGCAGCAGATTCTGTAGCGCTTTACAGTTGTAATCTATCTATTTAACTGTCTGTCGATCTATCTATCTTTTTATCTATATACCTTTTCAGACCTGAGCATTGCTGTGCAAAATGTCAGCGTCCTACGATCAGATGGGGGCACTGCAGCAAAACCAAGATTAGCCACCTTATAAATAGAGATGTGCAGGCTCTGATTTACTCTGATTTCAAAGCAGGATCTTATTGATTATCAACTGTCAACTACTGTCATGTGATTTGGGATAGCCAATAAGATCCTGCTTTAAAATCAGAGTAAATCAGAACCTGCACATCGCTACTTATAAAGATGAAGCTAGCTCGCCACCGTGTGTGTCCAGGAGCCAAAGGAGTTGGAACTCGGGTGCACACTACCGCCATGTGTCTTCCGAGTGATGTCACTGCGTGGGGTTCCTAGCATCCAGTCCAGTTCTCAATAGACTCACCAGCTCACTGGGTAGATATAAAGAAGTGAAATAAAATGAAAGTTTTAGTGACTAAATCATGATTTATATAAAACAATACATTGTGCCATTAGTGTATCACAAATAAAACTATACAGGGAGACTGCATCCAATTGGGGTGAGACAGATGAAGATAGAGAGTAGCTGTGTAATATAAATATACCATATAGTATAAATAACAGTATTTGTGTACTATCACGGCACCCACTTAACATACGTACAGCACCGTAATGAAATCGCATTAATCGCAGTACTTAATACGGTTTCTGTAGTGTTCTATGCGTAACGGGTTTCAGAATTACCGTGGTCAGTCAGAGATACGTTATTTGCGTAGTCAGTATTCCCGCTCCTGCTCCCTGTCAGAATCACTCGGAGGTAAATCTGTGAGAGGATAGCAGCATCACTCAGAGCTCCAGGAGATAATTATTAAATGATGGCTGAATCACCTGTGCCTAATATGTTCACCCTCCCTAACACGGAGGAGGAGGAGGCTGTCCGGTTCCTTCAGGAGCATCGTCTTCTGCCACAGACGCGGAACTGCAAAAATGGGCACCCCATGCATTTGGCACTGAAAGAATCTATGTGGCGGTACCATATTAAAGCGTGCAGAAATAAGGTGAGCCTAAGAGAGGCGATCTTTTTTTCTGGCTGCAGTCTCCCATTCCTCACTGTGGTGAGATTCATCTATTCCTGGGCACAAGAGCTCACATCTATACATTTTTGTGAACGTTGTGCAGTACAATGGATGGATGCGGGAGGCCTGTACCGCAGACCTCATGGCCCAGCCGCAGCGTCGCATTGGTGGACCTGGATGAGGTCGACAAGACCCTTTATGTTAAAGGAAATATAATGTTGGGCGTGTTTTGACCCAGCAATGGGTTTTTGGAGGGATCTCCAGAGACACTGGCCTCTGTTTCCCTTGTCCAAGTGCCAACATGTGATGCCAATAAGTTGATGTCTGTCATTAATGATAATATAGAGCCGGGCACAACAATATACTCGAATTGTTGGCGAGGATACAGTTCTCAACAATTGGAGCAGGCAGGGTATACACACGCCCCCGTAAATCATCGATACCACTTCATAGACCCCGATACAAGTGTCCAAACTCAGACAATCGAACGCCTTTGGGGCGCCTGCAAATGACGGAACAAGCGTCAACAGGGGACTGCACAGCACCATTTGCAGTCTTACTTGGAGGAGTTCCTGTGGCGGAAGTGTTTAGCAGGAGAGAAGCCATTTGAACATATCCTGCATGCACGGACACTGCAGTTTTTTTTTTCATTAATATCTTTTTTCAAGTTTATAATTGCTATTGTTCTTATTCTTAACTAATTTTTAATCATTGTAAATATTTGTTGTTAGTATTGTCGGTACTTGTGAGTTATCCGGGCTGCCGATTTTTTCATCGCGCCCGAAATCGTGGGCATCGCGTCGGTCGTGGCCGTTATAAGGAGCCGCGACGCGATGCCCACGATTTCCCATAGACAGTAATGTTAAAAGACACGATGGACCCGATTTCCGACACGATTTCCCATAGACAGTAATGTTAAAAGACGCGATGGACCCGATTTCCCATAGACAGCAATGTTAAAATAAAATTACAATGTGAAATTGGCCAATATGTTTTTAAAAAAAATGTTTCATGGCCCCCCACCACCGTTAACGCCACCCCGCTATTGACGCCAACCCGAAGCGTGGCGAGCCCGCGAGGGGCGGCGATACGCGTCCTCCGACCTTTTCATGCCCTACTATCCACTAGGGCGTGGAGTGAGAATAGAATAGTGTGGCGAGCGCAGCGAGCCACCGAGCCCGAAGCGTGGCGAGCGCAGCGAGCCCCGCGAGGGGACGCGGACACCTTCACAGGTATCCGCGTGCCCTTGCAGGCTTCACAGGTGTCCGCGTCCCCTCGCCACGCTTCGGGCTCGGTGGCTCGCTGCGCTCGCCACACTATTCTATTCTCACTCCACGCCCTAGTGGATAGTAGGGCATGAAAAGGTCGGAGGACGCGTACCGCTGCGCTCGCCACGCTGCGGGGTGGCGTTAACGGTGGTGGGGGGCCATGAAACATTTTTTTTAAAAACATATTGCCCAATTTCATATTGTAATTTTATTTTAACATTGCTGTCTATGGGAAATCGGGTCCATCGCGTCTTTTAACATTACTGTCTATGGGAAATCGGGTCCATCGTGTCTTTTAACATTACTGTCTATGGGAAATCGTGGGCATCGCGTCGCGGCCCCTTATAACGGCCACGACCGACGCGATGCCCCCGATATCGTGTCTTTTAACATTACTGTCTATGGGAAATCGGGGGCATCGCGTCGCGGCCCCTTATAACGACCACGACCGACGCGATGCCCCCGATTTGGAGCTAAATCGTGGGCATCGCGTCGGTCGGGTGTCCTTAAGTTAACCAAACTTAAGGACAAAATCGGCAGCCCGGATAACTCACAAGTACCGTATTGTCCTTTCTTTCATTATGCTCATTGTTAATTTTTGTATCACAAAATTTTACGTTAATCGTTAAAACATGTTGTCATGATGAATGATATTGAAGGTGTGAATGTGTCCCAAAAACACCCCCACTATCCACGAAATCCCGAAGCGGGGCGGGCGGACGCGTAACGCGTCCTCCTGACCTTTTCATTCCCCCACTATCCACGTCGGCGTGTTGATTTTATATAGTGTGGAGAGCGTCTAGACTGACTTATTTGAGAACGGGAAGAAAAATAAATTTGATGGTCAGTGACCATGCAAGGGGATGTGTAAGCATACACATCCCCTCACATGCAAATGTGGGGATTCACGGGTGAATGTTCGGTCCGTGGTTACCTGTTCACTAGGCTGCGAACAGGACTGAATCAGGCCCTTAGTACATTACATCACTATATGGATGATTTCATACAGCACACATATCAGCCATGTGTTGACCTTGTAGCCATGCACAGTCTTCTGGTTTAACTTCACCCAGACACACAACAAAACTATTACTCGTGTTGCAATTTGTTGTGTGTGAAAATAGGATTTATGGTCTTACATTGATAAATCCCTTTCTTTGAGTCCATAGGGGGCACAGGAATTCATGCTGGGGTATGAGAGGTGAGGTAGCAGAGCGTGCACCAAAGGGTTACAAAAATGTACCCAGCATGCTCGCTCCTGCCTCCCTTCTCCCCCATACCCCACTCCCTGACCCTGGGTCACCAGCTTTGTTAGCAAGCCCAAGGTAGGAGCAAAGCCAGAGAAGCAAGAGCAAGCGCGCACACACACACACACACACACACACACACACGCACATTAGAGCCATGGAACTTCCCTAGATAGGAAGCCCCACTACCAGGTGCATCTGGGAGGGCGTCCTGTGCCCCCTATGGACTCGAAGAAAGGGATTTATCAAGGTAAGACCATAAATCCTATATTCTTTTTTATCCACTAGGGGGCACAGGAATTCACGATGGGATGTCCTAAAGCTGTCCCCTCACGGGTGGGGGACGCTCCTGGACTGCGGAAAGAACAGGTCTACCAAACTGAGCATCAGCCGATGCAAAGGTATCAAAAGCATAAAACTTGATAAAGGTCTGGGAGGAGGACCAAGTAGCCGCCTTACAGAGCTGTTCCGCCGAGGCACCTCGACTAGCGGCCCAGGATGTACCCACAGACCTGGTAGAATGTGCAGTAACCCCCTCCAGGGGAGTAATCTACACAGAAAGATACGCTTGACGAACCACTGATCTGAGCCATTTCGCCAAGGACTGTTTGGAAGCGGGCCAGCCCCGCTTATTGGCCTCATAAAGAACAAACAGTGAATCCGATTTACGAGTCGCCTTAGTCCTGCGAAGATAAATTTGCAATGCCTCAGCTTCCGAAGATCCTGGAAAAGGCGGCACTACAATCTCCTGGTTAAGGTGAAATTTATACACCACCTTTGGAAGAAAATCCAGTTTGGTACGAAGAACCGCCCTGTCAGGGTGGAATACCAGAGAAGGCGGTCTCCATGAGAATGCACTTAGGTCGGATACCCTTAGTGCAGAATAAATAGCCAAGAGGAAGATCACCTTCCAGAAGAGCCACTTCAGATCCACCTCCTCCAGAGGCTCAAAAGGAGGTGATTGAAGGGCCCTGAGAACCAAAGAGAGATCCCACGGAGCTATTAGTGGGATCACTGGAGGCTGGACATGAAGAACCGCCTGGAAAAAAGTCCTTACATCTGGAATGAAAGCCAACTTCCTTTGAAACAGGATCGACAAGACTGACACCTGTACCTTTAACAGGCGCAAACCTAGCTCAAGGCCCGCCTGAAGAAACACCAACAGCCGAGAATTTCGAAAGAATCTAGGTCGGAGACCTCTAGACGAACATCAAAAGAAATAAGTCTTCTAGACTCTATAGTAAATTTGTGCTGAAAAAGGCTTCCTAGCACATAGTATGGATAACATAGTATGGATAACCTCTGGCGAGGGGGGATATTTCAACAGCCAGGCGGCTCAGGTCAGGGTGTAGGAACGGACCCTGAGAAATGAGATCTGGATGTAGAGACAGTCTCAGAGCAGATGCCACTGACAGGTTCCTTAGATCTGCGTACCAACCTCGACGGGGCAAATCGAGGGCCACTAGGATCATCATTCCTCCCTCCTTTTTGACCTTCCGCAGAAGGCGAAGTAGAAGCTGAAATGGGGGGAATGCATAAACGAGATGGAACGGCCAAGGCGCAGTGAGAGTCTCTACTAGAAAAGCTCCGGGGTCCCTTGTCCGGCACCCCCCCCCCCCCATTGGGACGTCAGCCACTCTAACACATCTGGATGAAGCTCCCATGTCCTGATGACTTAAAAAGTCTGCCTCCCAATTGTGCACCCCTGTGATGAAGACTGCAGAAATCGACAGAATATGCTTCTCCACCCACCTGAACATTTTGGAGACCTCCTTCATCGCTCCGTGTCCCGCCCTGCCTGTTGATGTAAGCCACGGCTGTGGCGTTCTCGGAATGGATCTTTACTTGGCACCAATGTTCCCTCTAATTTTACGAAGGCTGTGTGCGGCTAAAGATTTTGGCTGTGCAACTTTGGAATGAAACTTACATTTTTGTGTGTCACTTAACTGGAAAATGACGTTCAGCATTTGTGTTAACTTTACTTCAAAATGATATTAAACATTTAAACATTCAAAATACAGTACACAATGTAGTTAATGGGTGAAACACATTAATTGAGTCCACAACTGCAAAAAGGGACCACTGCTGCTTTGTGCGCTCAGTTGTAATGTCTGTGCGCATGCTCGTCAAGGTGTGTGTGCGCGCACAGCTTAGAGGGAACACTGCTTGGCACCCTCGGATGAGGGTGCCCACACTCTGAAGAGCCAAAAGGATTGCTCTCAATTCCAGGACATTGATCGGAAGGCAACTCTCCTGAGTAGTCCAGCGACCCTGAAAGGATTGAGAGTTGCAGACCGCTCCCCAGTCCCTTAGGCAGGCATCCGTGGTAATCAAGACCCAGGTTGGAATCCAAAATGGGAAAACAAGACAAGTTGGTTGCCTTTAACCACCATGTGAGAGACAGGCGAACCTCCGGGGATAGCTTGATCAGTTGACTCCTTAGACAAGTATGATCTCCTTTCCACTGAGAGTGTGAAGCTGAAGCTGGCGCAAGTGGAACTGCGCATACTCTACCGTGTCGAAGGAAGCCACCATAGAGCCAACACCACCATACACTTGTGTACAAACACCCTTCTGTGACCTAGAAGGGAGTGAATCTTTCTCTGGAGGGAGTGGATCCTGTCCTCTGGAAGATACACTCTCTGCAACAGAGTGTCCAGCAGAGCTCCCAAGTGAAGCATCCTTTGGGCAGGAGTAAGAAACGACTTCCTCCAGTTTATCTTCCAGCCGTGAGATAATGGAAGCATAACCAACAACTGCAAATGACTCTGAAGCTGGTCTGGGGATTTTGCCAAAATCAGGAGGTTGTCCAGGTATGGAATCATCCGAACCCCCAGCCGGTGCAAATGTGCAGCCATGACTGCCACCACTTTGGTGAACACCATGGGAGCAGTGGATAGTCCAAAGGACAGCGCCCTGAACTGGAAGAGCTCGTCCTGAAGGGCAAACCTCAGAAAGCGCTGATGGTCCTGTCTGATGGGGATGTGCAGGTAAACATCCTGTATATCCAGCAAGGCCATGAAGTCCCCTGGTTCCAGTGAGAGAATGATCGAACGAAGAGACTCCATATGAAACTTCGGCACTCGCAGAAAAACATTGAGCGATTTCAGATTTAGGATAGGGCGGTGAGAATCATCCGGCTTGTCGATCAGGAATAGGGTGGTGTAGAACCCCTGACACCTCTGTTCCTGATGAACTGGAACAATGACGTTCGAGTCCAAAAGAGAGCAGATAGAAAGCTTTAGCGCTTGTTGTTTCACTGGATCCTTTGGGAGACCCGTGCGAAAAAAAAACCTGAGGAGGGGGGAACTGGAACTTCAGGTCTCCCTGACCTAAGCATCCGTCGTGGTGTCCCACCACCCCCGCGCAAAGGACAGAAGACAGCCTCCCACCCTGGGATCCCCCGGGTGGGGGCTCGCCCTGTCAGGCTGCAGGCTTGTCATTCTGCTTAGCCGCTGGACATCTGGTAGCCCAGGGCTGCTTGGTGCGGGGCTTGGTTTCCTTAGTGGCCAAGGGAAATCTAGAGGTAGGCTGACCTCTGGCTTTGCCCTGGGGCCGAAAGGACCGAAATGAGGTCTTCTGTCGCGGGGGTGCTGCAGAGGGCAAGAACGCAGACTTAGACGCCGCCAATGTAATCACAATCTTGTCCAACTCGGGACCATAGAGAGTATCCCCATGAAAAGGGAGAGCCTCTAACGCTTTCTTAGAATTGTTATCTGCGCCCCAGGATCATAGCCACAGAACAACCAAGGCAGCTGAGGCCTTATAGGCAAGAACTCCAGAATCCAGAGCAGCCTCCCCCAAATATAAATTAGCCTTTTGTATGTTCTAAATGTGAGCTAGCAGCGAGCTACGACTAGTGCCGTCGGACAAACCCCTCTCCAGTTTGCCCGCCCACTCGGACACTGCTTTGGCAACCCATGCCGCGGCAAGAGTAGGATGCGTTATGGCCCGCAAATGTGAATAAGCAGTCTTGAGAAAATTCTCCAACTTCGTATCAGAGGGGTCCTTCAAAGATGAAGAATCCGGAACGGGCAGTAATGAGGTGCTAACTAGTCACGCGACATGAGCATCCACAGAGGGAGGATTTTCCCACTTAGCCCTCTCCGTGGGAGGAACAGGATAAAACATAGTAAGGCGCTTGGAAAGCTGGAACCGTCTAGACGGCTGAGACCATGCAGTCTCAATAAAGCCTCCATAGGGACAGAAGGAGGGAACTGGGCCGATACCTTCTTAAGACGCTTAAAAAGCGGGGCCTTACTTCTAGGGGCAGGAGCCTCATTCTCCATCTGAAGGACTGCTTTAACCTCCCGCACCAGCAACTACCTCCACCGAAGACAAAGTGTCGTCGGCAACTGCGGATTCCGCACCCGAAGAGCCAGAATTCCCGGAGATGGAATCGGAATCATCCGCAGAAGCATTGCCTAGGCTGCCTCCTGGAATCCCTGCCTGCCAGAGTAGCTGTCAACCCCTGCACAGACTGCGCAAAGGATTGCATCCAAGGGAGCTCTACATAAGAAGCTGCCCCAACACTGGCGCTGGCCACTGCAATAGGGGGCAGGGTTGCAGGGGGTGCTGACAAGCGGTCAACAAGCTGCGTCATTACCTGTGTCGGCGTCGAAGCCCAGGCCAGTTCCTGCTGGGGAGGAGGCAACGACGGATGATTTGCTTCCAGCGCCGAACACCTGGAACAGATCTCCTCCTCCTGCAGAGAGAGTATGTCCACACATACCCTACAGGTAAACCTCATTGGAAATGGAGCCTCCTTGTCAGGTTTCGCGTTAGGCATACTGACCGTGAAAAAAAAGATTAAAAAAACAGCAGTTACAGCCTTGACACAAAAGAAGCAAGTGTTCCTATATAGGAAAGGCCAGGGCCACTAATACACTTGCAGCCTTACACACAAAGCTTAGCAAAGCAATTTGGTTAGGGCAAATACACTCAACAATTCAGCAAGCTGAAACGGAGACAAAGTATATGCATAAGTATATACCATGTACAGTGACAGCTCAACTTTCCACACACAGGAAAGGAGAAAGTAGCAGAGCTCAACAATCCAGCCAGCAGCAGGAGAGGAGAAAACTACCATAAACCAGGCTCCAGGAGCAAGGTGTGGGGGAGAAATCCTAGCAGCCTCCGTCTCTGTACCAGCATGTGCCAGAATGGCTGCGGATTAGGTATATAAGGAGGAGCTAGGACACCTGGGGCGATCAGAGAGCAAGCTCCCAGCACGTCCCCAGGGGTGGGGGAGGGACCTCAGGCCATCCATCACTCCCCCCTCAGGCACCAACCCCCGGGACTTAGCCTGATAAACTGTCCCTGGTGGTCTAGTGGAAGGGTGGACCAGCCAGACCCACACTGCCTGACCCCCCCCACTTCAAGAGAAGTCCCCAGCCCAGTCACCGGCGCTGCCATTGCCACCACCGGGTGATGGAGCTGCGCTGCCGGTGACTCACTAAAAGAGCACCCGCCGCAGCAGTTCTGTAACCCAAGGCTGTTCTAACGACTGTTAATGGCGTCTACTCTCTCCTTGGAACCAAAGAAAAAACAGGTGATCCAGGGTCAGGGGGTGGGGTATGGTGGAGAAGGGAGGCAGGGAGCATGCTGGATACATTTTTGTAACCCTTTGGTGCACGCTCTGCTACCTCACCTCTCATACCCCAGCGTGAATTCTTGTGCTCCCTAGTGGATTAAAAAGAAAGTAGCTTAATGTATCAGAGCAGTCAAACTTCGGAACGCTCTTCCTGGAGAAGTGGTGTCGACAGACACTATAAATAAGTTTAAAATAAGGTTGGATAAACATTTATTGTTTAAAAACATCCATGGGTACGAATAAGGGTACTTGTTTAGTTTCACGACGGCAGCGTCTCAGTCGCAGCAGCGTCTGTGTCCCCTTGCGGTGCTCGCTTCGTTCGCCCACGCTACGGGCTCGGTGACTCGCTACGCTATCTAAAAATCAACTCCATGCCAACGTGGATAGTGGGGGTATGAACCAATTCACGTTGGCATGGACTTTATTTTAGATCGTTTTCCAAGCGCCGAACCCGGAAGTAGCGGCCGGCCATGCTGCCGCCGTGAAACTAAACAAGTTCCCGAATAAGTAACATACTGTAATATATCAGAACATACTATACAACAAGGGATAAGCTACTATAAACATAGGTTGAACTAGTCTTTATTCAGCCTCACCTACTATGTAACTATGTAATGCATTCTGGTTCACTCCTTCTGGCACATTCCTTCTTAAGGTGTGTACACACAGGGGCGATTTAGTGCAAAATCGCGGGAAATATGGTCGCTGAGTGACCATATTGCCCGAAATGGGAGTGTGCACCGGCGATATATCGCCGGGTGCGCGCTACCGTTTTTGCCCCTGTGGTGATCGCTGGTCGCAGGAGCTTGCTCCTGCGACCAGCTAATTACCTCTGCGGCACCGCCAGCAGAGGTTCCTTTTCATCAGCGACCATATCTGGTCGCTGATGCAAAGGAGACACTGGGCAATATATTGCTGAGCAATATATCTCCCCCCTTGTGTACGGGGCTTTAGATGGCCAAAACCATGTGCACTGCAGGTGGGGGTAGATGATACTTGTGCAGAGAGAATTAGATTTGGGTGGGGCTTTACTTTAAAGTGAGGTCTATATTGCAGTGTAAAAATAAAGCAGTCAATATTTTCCCTGCACAAAAAAACAAAATAACTCACCCAAATCTAATTATCTGCACATTTTACATCTGCCCCCCTGCAGTGCACATGGTTTTGTCCATCTAAGAAGGAATTTGCCAGAAGGAGTGAACCAGAATAAGGCCCTTTATCTTTCTTAAACTATGCACTTACTCTGCCACCTGCAGTCAAAAGGGTGTATGAAAAAGTCCCAGTGTTCCTTCAGCACAGAGCTGGATCATCCAAAAGAAGGAGTAAGGTTTTCAAAGACACAAATTACCTTGAAAATTCTGCCCTATGCTGCCCATACTTTACTATGACCTCCCCCACATTGTTAGTGTGAACACACCAGTCTGACAGCCTTGCCCTGGTTGTTCCTTGCAGTGGGATACCGTACTCTAATTGTAGACTATAGCACTAGTGCCTGTTATTTAAAAAAAAAAAAAAAAAAAAAATATTCCAACCTACTTAAAATAATTACGAATTTGAAAACACAAACCACTATAGATAACATAGATGTATCTTTAATCCCACATAGATCCTTATGCGGCTGCATATTTACCTTGTATATTCACTTGGTATTACCTTTTTTGTATAGTGTACTAATAGAAAGTCTGTCAAAATGACAGCTGCTGCAGTATACTTTCACTTTGAGCTGTGACCATATTTACTTGAGCTTTACAAAGGAGTAATTTAGTCCATCTAGTGGCCTCTATTGGTCAATGTCGGTACTACGCCTCAGAGGTGTGGAGTAGATGTATGTGAGGCAACAATACACAACCCAATGTTTAAGCCTACATTTGATATTGTATCGTGTCAAGAGCAAATCAGATTTCTCATTCTGTCCACTTGACTTTTCTAGGATTACAATGGATGGATGTCAGATTTGCCATTGATGCATTTAAAAAAAAAAAAAAAGTGTGAGTGTAGAAAATCCACACTCGTGTAGCTACCATAAGACACCAAACTGTTTTGCACTTATTAATTGAAATTTACCTTGAATAAGTGTAAACATTTTACACTTACTATTTACATTGATCAAAATAAATATTGTACATATTATAATATATAAAACATTGAAATGTATAACAAAATAAACAGACATCTTTTTAAATGATAGATTTTAATTAAATTGTAGAACTGTTAACACAAAAAATAACAAAAATGAATTACAGCCCTTAAGTTATGGTAAACATTTGGCAATACAAGGCACTGCAAGCAAATAGTTTGTGTAAATGTTTACAAATGTAATGTATATGAATACCTGAGATTTCAAAACCTTCCCACTCACAGAACAAACAGGCAAATGCTGCAGGTTTGTAAAGATGCATCATTTGGTCAGAGCAAACCAGTGTAATGGAAAAAAAAATGAATAAACAGTTTAACCTATTTTGACATAAAGTAGGCCACAAAAGTAGCAGTAACATTCAAAATGGGATAACCATAATAGCTATAAAAACAATAGTTACTAAAAATGTAAGGGACACAGTACACCCCATATGGCAAACAAAGTACCGTACCATTGTGTCCAACACAGTGCTTCTTAAATTTATTTCTCAGTACATGCCAACAGTGCATGTTTTCCAGGTCTCTTCACAGAAGCACACGTGAAATAGGAACCATCACCATAAGTCCATAATGGAAAAAATCTGTCCTGAGAATTGGATTTAAGCACTGGCGTTGACACCTTAAACAACTATAAGACCAGTACTGGGTCTGTATTAGGAATGTCTCCCAATTACCTCCAGATAGTGCCATACTGATCAAAATGTCAGTTCAAAATATATTTTGAAAAAAAAAATTTTTCATTGCTAGAGAATTTTAAATATAATGAATGCTACTATTGGGGTTTATAATATCTCTTTCCATTAAGGAAAAAACAGGTCTTTCTGGAATTTTCCAGGTGAAGTAATTTTTTCTGGAAATTAAGTACAATCAAAAGAAACTATTTTCTTTAAATTTACTTTTCATGGACACCTATCAGAATGTGGTCATGCTCCCTTGCAGAGCATGCATGGCAGTGTATTTCTTCACAACTGTATGACATTTTGCCGGTACAGACAGATCTTAACCAGATCCAACTGAACTGGAAGCTATTTTACACTAACTGTATAACTCTCAGCTTCATTAATATAAAAGCCTAGTTTTACACCTGATAAATGAACCCAATTTTAAATTATAAAAAGGCCATACCATAGAAGAGCAAATTACATCGACCTGATGAAGTGGGTCAGGTTGCATTACTCCATTCCTAGTTTGCAGGAAAGCCGACCATACACTGTGTGACGCTCATGCATCCGATATGCTAAAGCAGTGTTCGTTTGAACTAGATGTGAAGCAATCTAGTCCAAAATGTACATGTTACACATACTTCACTTTTTGAACCTTATGATATGATGTACATGGGAGCACGCATCGCAAGGTAAAATAGCACCGTGTGTGGGCACTCTAAAATCAGTGTCAATATATAATCTGCAACATGAAAATCTTACATTATGGCAGAATCAAGAAACATCCAATTTTATTTCATTTATTAAAAAAAAAAAAAAAAAAATCAGCTACTGTGGTTAGACTAAATGTTTGTATACCAAGCTTTCAAGGATATATATTTTGTTTCTAATATACATACACAGTCTGTAACATGGCAGATAGAAGCAGATTGATTGATTGATTGGAATTTACTCTCCAAGGTTTTAAAGAATGTCACATAGGCCCTTATTCTAGTTGAATCGGACGGATGCGTATTTCGGACTGGCACCGAGTATTCTTAGCCCCGCCTACCATACTGATCGCTCACACCCTCCAAATGCGGTAAGACGCTGAGCGAATGGACCGTGAGTGGATGTTTCATGCGAACACCTCCCCCATCTGTGGGAACCTCCCGCATTCTCCGATGGTCGCCGACCATCAAAAGATGGACTTAGCGGTCAGGCAGCCCCTAGTGCTCTAGACCACTCGGACATTTTTCCATATGAAAGCAGGGATATGGGTGGGCAGCTGACATCCGGCTATGTCAGATGTCCGCCCCCCATACGTGCGTCACGGCCGGATTACCATACGTACGCCCAGCGTTTTCATGGGAACACCCATGAAAAGCAGGGCGTACGCATATTGTATTGCATATTTAAGGGATGGTATCCAGGAATATTCAGACCATCACAGTCTACTCAGTACTAACCAACATGGGTTCGTGAAAAATCGTTCATGCCAAACTAATCTACTAGGGTTCTATGAAGAGGTTAGCAAAAACCTTGATAATGGAAATGCTGTAGATGTGATTTTCCTAGATTTCGCTAAAGCATTTGATACTGTCCCACACAAGAGGTTGATTAATAAAATTGAGAGCCTAGGATTGGGCAAAAATATCTGCAGATGGGTAGGGAATTGGCTATGTAATAGAGAACAAAAAGTGGTTGTGAATAGTGCCGTATCAGATACGATACCGGTACTAAGTGGAGTGCCCCAGGGTTTGGTTTTGGGGCCCATTCTGTTTAACATTTTTATTAATGATATTGGGATAGGGTTACTCAGCAATGTATCCATCTTTGCGGACGATACAAAACTTAGCAAAGTCATCAAATCATCAGAAGATGTCACCATGCTTCAAAATGATCTTGCAATTCTAGATGAGTGGGCAAAAAAATGGAAGATGAGGTTCAATGTAGATAAATGTAAGGTTATGCACCTTGGGAGACACAAGCAGTGTGCAAGTTACAACCTTAGCGGGGAGGAACTGGGCAATTCCATACTTGAAAAGGATCTAGGAGTCCAAATAGACAGCAAACTGGGTTGTAGTGTCCATTGTAATGTAGCTACAAAAAAGGCCAACAAAATTCTGGCATGTATTAAGAGGGGAATGGAAACTAGGTAATCAAGGGTAATTATGCCACTATATAAAGCATTGGTGAGACCTCACCTCGAGTACGGAGTGCAGTTCTGGGCCCCACACTATAAAAAGGACATCATAGAATTAGAAAAAGTCCAAAAGCTTATTAGGGGAATGGAGAATTTAAGCAATTTGGGACTATTTACAATGGAAAAGAGACGTTTAAGGGGGGACATGCTCAACATGTACAAGTATATCAAAGGACAATATAAGGAACGGTCACATACCCTCTTTTCTACTAGAAAGGAATCTAGGACACGAGGACATGAGTATAGATTAGAAGAAAAAAGGGTACTCTTTACCTAGATGGGCGCCAGCGATTGAAATCGCGGGCGTCGGGGGTAAAAATCGCGGTCATCGCGGGTAAATCGGGATGCCCGCGATGACCGCGATTTTCCCATAGGGAACAATGTTAAAAAGGCTGATTGACCGCGATTTTACTGTTAAATGCCTCAATGGACCCGATTTGGCCATAGGAATCAATGTTAAATGGGCCACAGAGCCCAAATAGGCACAATTAACCCTTAAATGTCCCCCCCAATTTTTAACGCCACCCCACGATCCACGCCAACCCGAAGCGTGGCGAGCGCAGCGAGCCCGCGAGGGGTGGCGGTACGCGTCCTCCGACCTTTTCATGCCCTACTATCCACTAGGGCGTGGAGTGAGAATAGAATAGTGTGGCGAGCGCAGCGAGCCACCGAGCCCGAAGCGTGGCGAGCGCAGCGAGCCCCGCGAGGGGACGCGGATACCTTCACAGGTAGACGCGTCCCCTCGCGGGCTTCACAGGTGTCGGCGTCGCCACGGACACCTGTGAAGCCCGCGAGGGGACGCGTATAACTGTGAAGGTATCCGCTGCGCTCGCCACGCTTCGGGCTCGGTGGCTCGCTGCGCTCGCCACACTATTATATTCTCACTCCACGCCCTAGTGGATAGTAGGGCATGAAAAGGTCGGAGGACGCGTACCGCTGCACTCGCCACGCTTCGGACATTTAAGGGTTAATGGGCTCTGTGGCCCATTTAACATTGATTCCTATGGCCAAATCGGGTCCATTGAGCCATTTAACAGTAAAATCGGGTCCATCGGGCCTTTTAACATTGATTCCTATGGTAAATCGGGAGCATCGCGTCGCGGGCATCGCGGGTACATTTATGGCCGGCCGCGACGCGACCGACACGATTTCCATGTTTAACATGGGTTTCAATGGGAAATCGCGGGCATCGCGTCGGTCGCGTCGCGGCCAGACATAAATGTACCCGCGATGACCGCGACGGGCGCCCAACTAAGTAAAGAGTACCGAAAAAAGATTTCATTCAGCTAGTAGAAAGAATTTCTTTACGGTCAGAACAGTCAAACTCTGGAACTCTCTTCCCAGAGAGGTGGTAACAGCTGGCATATTAAATGCGTTCAAGGCAAAGTTGGACAAACATTTACTGGATAAAAACACCCATGGGTACAAATAAGAAATATAATCTGTCTGTAAAATATCAGAACCTACCAAATCAGCAATGGATATCTATACCAGGTTGAACTAGATGGACGCAAGTCTTTTTTCAGCCTTACCTCCTATGTAACTATGTATTGAGCCCAAACATCCCTTCACGCCCCTCTCCACCCCCTGCTCAGATGGTTCTGACCAATCGTTTTCTGCATGGAACTCACTCCGTGTTCGCACATGCGCAGAAACGCCTCTGCACAAATCGCAAACACCAAACATCGGCCGTCCGACCGCACACGCAGCCGTCCGACTCAATCAGAATAAGGGCCATAGTATGAATACTGGGTCCTCACCCAAAATAGCTGCCACTGCTTACAGATAAGAGGTTTACATGTCTGGATAACAGAGAAAGTACTAAAAGCCAGTATCTGCATCTGAGTGATCAATCTTATGTATGAAAAAAGGGGGCGCTTTTAGGGCCAAAGAGTGTAGTAGTGAATGAGTTAAATTTGACTGGCTTACTAAGATGTCAGCCAACACACTGTGTGCCTGATTAATTCCCGTTCGCTTCGTACTTGTAGCCTACATGAATCATAGTAATGTTCATTCAATGCCATGAACACAATTCCTAAATTAAAAGTTCTTCCATGCCTTTTTACATAGAATAGAGACATTTTTTATTTAGGACACAAGTACTTGACAACTTTTCTAACTAATAAAGTAACCCTGTAAAGCACTTCCATATAACCAGGGCTATTTTTCAGCAGGCTCCAGCGGGAACTGAGGCCCTTATTCTAGTTCACTCTTTCTGACAAAATATTTCTTAGATGGACACAACTATGTGCACTGCAGGTGAGGCAGGTGTAAAACCCCACCCAAATCTAATTCTCTCTGTACAAGTAACACCTGCCTCACCTGCAGTGCACATGGTTTTGTCCATCTTAGAAATATTTTGCCAGAAAGAGTGAACTAGAATAAGGGCCTCAGTTCCAGCTGGAGCCTGCTGAAAAATAGCCCTGCATATAACAGAAAGAATACATACAAAGCTATTAATGGGAGTCACGTGTGCATACTTGCTAACAGACCAGATCTGGAAGCTAAGAGGAGCATGGTGAACGACCAGGAGGGCAATAAGGGAGCATGATCTGAAATGCACGCACTGGTTTTCTAAACAGTATTGATGGCAGGTACGATCCAATGTAAGATTTCAATGATGGGCAATCTGGCCAGCAGTAATGACAATCTTAACATAGCTTGCAAATGATAAAATACAACACATTAAAGCTACGTAATACAGTCTACGCATGATTAAAAATTGTATGAATGAGCACTTTATTACACATTTGACACTGATCACAAGGTATTTAGTTTGTACCAGATACATAGCAATTAAAACAAATGAATTATGTTTTTAGTCCAGCTAGTTAATAACTATGAGAACTTAAGTAATGTGCAATGCAAACCATATCCACTTCATATATGAAGGAACATAGCTAAATATGCTGGCTGAGCAGGGCATCTAGTAAGTAAGCGGATGTAGCACAACATTATTAACCTGATCATAGCCGACAACAGGTGTGACCGATAGGAGGAGAGGTAGAATCTCAGTCATGTCCGTTTCTGTAAGTACATGTAGAATTAGCCTATGCCACATATTATAAACATTGAAAATGGCCAAAATCTATAGTACACAATATTTTTACAACCATTTTATAAAGAAAAGGCAGTAAGTATAATTATATGCAGCCTTGTTGCTTTCATAAAGATTTGCAAAACTGTGTAGGGCTTTGGCAGAGCAAGAAGATTCTAGCTGCGGAGGTAGTCAAGTTCAGACATACATTTAAAAATTACTAACGGCAACAACAGTACATAGGTTACAAAAAGTTGCCAATCACAACGTTGAATTTACCAGATCCCTTTTTACCTCAAGTCAGTCATTTTAAATACACAATTAAAAATGAAGATTGTGACTAACCAATTACAATTTTTGGTACAGTTCTGTAGCAATGCTGCAGGCCTGACAAATGCAATATATCTAGGGATATGCTTTAAGGAGAGTGCTTTAATAAGGCACAACTATCCTCATGACCGCACCACCCAAATCAGAAAAACAAACCACCAAGTGGCATTATTTAGAACCTGCTAAATCTAGCCCTTTTTCTTTTTAAAGAACACTGGGGTAAACTAGGTTCGCCCTTTACAGAACTCTGTGGTCTAATGATGCCCACACACTAGAACAATGTTTTTGCTGATTTCCAATAAATCGGCTGATATATATCGTCCGATGTTGGCCGAAAATCGATCGATATTGGTCCGATGCGCGCTCCAGTGGATCTTTTGCTAAATCTTCTGATCTTACGTGCTACATGAAAGATTAGAAGATTTAACTAAAGATCCATAGGAACGCACAGGGGATCTTAAGAAAAATCTTTGGTAAAGATGTGCGCTTGCCTGAAATCTTTTGTCCAGCACAGACAAAAGATTAAGGCTATAATTTATGCGCACATCTTAAGATCGTAGATCTTTCTAGTGTGTGGGCACCCTAAATCCATTACATATTATACCATGGATACATGGAGCCAATTTAAAGAAGTATCAATTTTAAAAAGGGCCAGACCAGTCCTAAAAGTGACAGAAATAAATCGCTCTATCACTTTAATCACTTTTGTCCTGATACAAACGGTTTCATTTAGACCAACCTCCTACTTGGTTTACTGTGGTGGGATGCATCACATCAATTACTTCACCAAGTACTGGATTGCAGTGTGCACACTACGCTTGAAAAGATCCTTTACAACAGACATGTCATGCAATAATATGTTCTGCATTTTCTACACTCTAAGATTTGATAGGATTGTATGATCAAAAGTGGCGATACATTCTAAAGAAACTTCAAGCATAGAGGCGTAGACCTTAGCATGTGGAATATCCTACTTGCTTAACAAAAATGTGCCTAGATTTGTATGTAATAAAAGATGCAAAATTGTTAACATGAAGAATATTTAATGGAATTTGTGCTTTCTAGTTGTATTTTTACAATCCCTGGGATACAAACAATGTTTGTCCTCTAAATTGATTGTCTTGCGTATAAACTTTTGTAGCTGTAGGTTGTAAAAATAGACACATTGCAAATGATGAAATGGCTAAGCAATATGTTCTCAAATGTGCAAATCGGTTGTAATACCTTGATTAAGTATGAATACAGTTAAATCCAAAACAGGTTAGCATTGTGGGTGCTTTGGACACTGGATAGCTTGGCACATGCTTTGGAAAGTGAAGGAACTGTCAAATACAAAAGGAGACCTGGGAAAAAGTGGAGATCACAATGGGGTTTATTCTTTCTGACAAAATCCTTCTTAGATGGACAAAACCATGTGGACTGCAGGGGGGCAGATGTAACATGTGCAGAGAGAATTAGATTTGGGTGAGTTATTTTATTTCTGTGCAGGGAAAATATTGACTGCTTTATTTTACACTTCAATATAGATCTCACTTTGAAGAAAAACCCCACCCAAATCTAATTCTCTCTGCACAAGTAACATCTGCCCCACCCGCAGTGCACATGGTTTTGTCCATCTAAGAAGGATTTTGTCAGAAAGAATGGACTAGAATAACCCCCAGTGTGACCAGACTGAAGACAAAGCCAGGGAATATGCATACACCACACTGTTTACCTGTGCATAACAAAAATGTCTTTTGTCCTCATTTGTCGATAATGACTCTCTGTGCAGAAGGATTTCACATATACAAACAAATGGCACATATCATACTCATAGTATACTTCGATATTTAAACATTCAATGAAGCCTTAACTGCAGAACAATAAAACCCCAAACAATAAATTATCCCATCCCCACAACATTAATCTGAACATATACATACCTGGTCATAATCTACCTTGCTTTTAGGATTCATTTTACAAGTTTTACTACAGAATGAGAAATAATGAATGTTATTTACCAAATAGTTCCCAAATGTTTTGTGCCCAGTGACTTTTAATGACTTGGGCACACGTGAGGGGAAACCCGGTATCATGGCAGCCAGGACCAGACCGTAAAGGGGACCTAGGGGACAAAGGCTGCTACACTATCTTCTGATTGTGAATGTGTTCACCTTCCTCATCTGTTCTGTCTGCTGCCCACCACCATGTCGCATTAGGCACCAGGCATGATGATTATTCATCACACACACCAAAGTGGCTGGCTGTGGAGAATTCACTAGTCCTGGATTATGGAAGATCCATGAGAGATGGCCAGGGGGAGTGAGGTGGCTGCAAGCGTTAGCCAGCCAGTAAGGAGGAAGGGGCGGGATGTGATGGAAAATCTGCATTGGGACTGAAAAAGATCCATGATGTTGCTTAAAGCCTGAAGAATTGGTCTGCCGCATAGTTTCAAGAATCAAATTGAGACTGAGACCACAGATTGGCTTACTGTCATTGTGCCAGTACTACAGTTATACAACATAAGCTAACAGGGAGGGTACAGAGGTTGAGCTCTGACATGTTGTGATCACTTTTATATGTCTGGGAATAATATGATGCTGGCATTATAAAGGGGCAGGTAAGCTACAAATAGCATAAAAAGATAAGGAAAATGGATAAAATGCACTTGATATACTTTGCAACTCTACTAAAGTCCATTATTTATAATCATTCATATATTATATTGATACCTGGTAATGTCTTCATTTGAAGGGCCTCCCTTTTACAAAGAGCAAGATGTTGGCGTGACACTACTTTGAAGTGGCATGTATTTCCGGAGCGGAACCGGCTAAAATCTAGCCCAGGTCAGTAAAATTGGCCAGGGCCGGTCCTGACTAGACAAGGGTGATGCACCAACCTTTCAGATTGTATAAAGCCACTGTTCCCCACAATTAAAAGAACAAATCTAGACTAAAGTTCACCAATCGAAATATTGCCCCATGATTAAAAAAAATATATGATAAGCATTCCATTTTTAGAAGTACGATCTACTGCCATAGGCCCACCATTCCTTCCACACTATAGGCAGCAATAAGCAGATTTGACAAGGAAGAGGGGGGTGACAATACCCCCAAAAAATTGCCAAACATGATAAAGTAACTGGAACAGGCGATCAAATATTCTGTGGTCTGAAAAGAAGAAGTGTGCTTTCATCAGTGTTCTCGATGCATTTTTTACATACAAAGATTAGTTTTCGCAAAGAAGAAGAAACGTTTTGCTCGTCAATGTTTGTGATCACAGTTGATCTGATCTTCAGATTGCTCCAGCATGTCCAGGATCACTTTTAGAATGGCATGCACAGCTTGCCCCAGCTGTTCTGATGAGTACGGCTTACCTAAAGGAGGCACATGGATGAACACAGACTTGCCATGGCTCTTGTACAAAGAGGTGTAGTAAGTGAAGTCACACAGGTACCTGAAAGAAATAGCCAGTTAGAAATGCAATGCAACTATTCTGCTTGCCAGTAAGGCTAGTGACATGCTTATTTCACCCCATTGAAAAACCTAGTGGTTGACAATAATTAGCAAAGGGTGAGCGTTATCCTTACAACAGCATTTCCACAACATTGCCGACACCACAACTCACATATTTGTTCACAGACCTACTGGGCCGCGAACAAAAATCAGACTCTGGAGTTAAGGCGTAAACAGATTAACTATATCTACACAGGCATTGCCAAGACCAAGTAGTTGTTGTTACGCCACCTGTAATATGCAGTATAGGACTTTGGTTCCAAGTAGACAAGTAAGTAGTAGCTGCTCTATACAGTACATACATATCTCCAAAATAGTAATCCAGACACAATTTTACATATACTTAAAGTTAGATACACACTGAAGCAAGGGTGGGCAATAATTGATAAAGTACACATTCCATCATGCCTTGTATCCGTTTTAGCATGGCCAAATAGCAAAAGTAAGGCAAGGCATACTGGGATGTGTTGTTCATAAACAGCTGGAGGGACAATATGCCATTTCGTAATGACAAGAAACCTACATCACACCATATGTACCTGCCAGATGCGAACGCCTGAAGTCGCATGCAAAGTTGTCAGGTTTAATGTGCTGCATATCAAACCTAGCTTTAGAGCTAGCGATTTGGTCCCTATTGTTCAGTGTGTACGGCACACCTTATGACAAGCAATTTGACATCACCTTCATTCCACATGTAGTAGCACAAAGGTTGTTCTAGTTAAGTGGTAGCGAACTCCAGTCCTCGAGAGCTACCAACAGTTCACATTTTCCAGACAACCTAGCTGCTGCACAGGTGCACTCATTACTCACTAACACATTTTAAAAGATCCACAGGTGGAGCTAATTTCTTCATTTGTGATTCTGTGAGGATATCTGGAAAACATTAACTGTTGGTAGCTCTCGAGGACTGGAGTTGGCTACCCCAGTTCTAGTGAGTACAGGAGTAACGATAAATTGCATGCAACCAAATGATGGAATATATATCTTTTGGATGTTAGAATGCTGTGTGTATACGCTCAACTTATTCTGGTCTCAATGAATATCGTAAAGTTAGAAATACTGGTAGTCTCTCCAGAGTGCAACCAGTTTAACGTAACATTTTGCTCACCGGCATGTTTTAAGTTATAATGTTTGCATGGTTAAACATGCCTTAAGGACCATTACAACAGTGTTGGGAAATGCCTAAGCACTCTGACTTTTACAGTAAATTTCAAGAGCAAATCTCTTCAGTGTTTTTTTTTTTTTTTAACCAAAAGATCTTTAGGGGGAAATTTAATAGGATGAGAGATACAGAAATTGAGAGATTTGGAAGAAATCAAGTTTTTTTTTAAAGTGGCAATCATCTACACTGCAAAATTGGGGGGCTACAGGAGCTGGCACTTAAATAAAAAAAAATCAATAAACTTTAAACAGAAGAGCCTTCCCTCTGCAACCCATAAAAGGCAGTGTATTTTGCTCATTTGGTGGAATCATTTTTTGGGCTTCAGGCTGATTCATCTAAAAACTACTTGATGGATTTAGTGGAACAACTCTGGTGTAGGCAAGGTGGTGGTGCAATGCGCCGCCCAGGTGTCACAGAGTTTCATCTACAACTATTCTGGCTACGTAGACTATACATTCAGAATCTGCATTCCAGGAACACAGTCAAGGGCACTTTGGAAGATCTTTCCTACTGATGCATGTTCCCTTTAAGCCAGTTAGATGTGTTCCATGTCCAGGCTATGGTCACCCTTCTGCAAAGATGCAGCAACTAGAATGGAATGTCAACCAACTGCTCATTTTCCAAGACTTCTCCGCAGAGGTCACGAGGTGCGAGGAAAGAGTTCTCCCCATTGTGAGCAGATTGGTGAAGAATCACACTAAGTTTGCCCTGTTCTACCCCGCTAAACTGCTTATATTCTCAGGAACCTCCTTTAGCTTACTTGCTGGAACAAGCGCAAGCTACTTTTTCACCAGCAGGCCCGGACACGGCTCAGGATGACCAGGACCTATGATTCCTGACTGACACCTTTGAGCTCAGACTTTGCCTACAATTTCCCAACGCCCTTTAAACGTTCTGCCTGCCGTAGGACACATCTTTACCCAGGAGCGTTCTACTAGTAAACTTTGTGTCCCGATGGAGGTCTCCTCTGGATGTAATGGCTGAGGGGACGTCTCCCACTCGCATCTACTTTTCTACCAGAGACGGTAAGGGCTTATACTGAAGAGGGATGTTCACCTGACTTCACATATTCATAGCCCTTCGCAGCATGCTCACCCTGAGCGATGCAGTGCAGATTCATTGGTACCCCTATTGTCCTATGTTGTGGATAATAACTTGCTTACTCTGTTTTTCAATTCTTATGTGTATCAATGAGCTGGAGAGGGCCTACTCTACTCACCCTGCTTATACCATAGCAGGGCCCTCCTACCTCCAGGTCTGTCTGTTGTTACCCACTTTGTTTTATCACGGTCTACTATTGTAAAGCGCAACGGAATCTGCTGCGCTATACAAGAAACTGTAAATAAATAAATGCGCGCGTTACAATCATTCACTCACCCACTGTAGTGACAGAGAGTGGATTTAACTCCTGTACCCATCTTGGGTCTCGGATAGCATAATTTATGGCTGGGGCGAGTCTGTTAGTTTATGTGCAGAGAGTTGCTCTCCCCCCCCCCCGGAAGTCTACTTGTTTGTTTACTACTGTATCTGTTGTGTGGGATGCAATGTATACGCCCCTAAGTTCTTTTCTAAATTGTTCTTTAGAAATCTTGTTACCCTATTGACGGCCTACCTCAATTGTATTAGCAGCAGACTTTAATGTTGTAGCTTCCAATTTGTTAGACAGAGAGTCCAAAGCCACCACTAGACGATCCCCCCAAGACATGGTATCCATTACTTGATGTCAAGCCTTCACTTAACAGATGTCTGGCAGGCCTGTAACCCAGTTGAGCGAGAATTCTCATGTCTTACGCCAGCCCACAACACCCTTTCCCGCATAGATTATGTTCTGCTTTCCACATGGCCCTTTCCCCTAGTACAGAACGCAGGGATCGAAACTATATCATCTCAGACCACGCTGCTTGCTGGATAAACTTATATACCCCTCAGGACAGGAGTTCATACATAACCTGGAGATTCCCCAGCCACCTAGCTAGTTCTACTAAATTCAAATCCCTACTAGAATCCCCTTGAATGGAATATAAACACAACAACGTGGCCACGGAAACAGACTCACCACTTATATATTGGCACTGGTGCTACGTGGTGCAATAATCTCCTATAACTCACACATATGTAGGGAACGAACTATGCACTATTTGGAAGCTCAGTCCACATTAATGGCACCTACAACCACAAATAAAAAAGCATTTAACCAGGCGAAAAACAGTATTTGACACGCTCCTGACCAAACTGGAAACTAAGCTATCCTTCCAAACACAGAGCAATTATTAGATTCAGGGGAAAATCTAACAGATTAATGACAAATTTATTTACAAGGCTTACACCCCCACTATGATTACCTCCTTGAGGGATGATAATGGCACTCTTTTCCATAAAGGGCAAGACATATCAACTGTGCTCCATAAATTTTACTCAAAACTCTATTCACCTGCGCCTGTAGACCAAACACACAAAACCACCTTTTTGGTCCACGATCACACTCCCTACCCTTGGGGCAGACCAAACCAATTCACTGCTGGCTGATGTCACAGAGGAGGAGGTAACCAGAGCAATCGGACAGCTTAAGCCAGGCAAAGCACCAGACTGAGGATGTCGACCTGGTGTCTGATAGATTGTAGTGTGGAGCCTTTGAATGACAAACCATTAACTAAATTCCCAAGAAAACAAGTCTCCTGGGGCTGCTTATCGGGGATTTAGCATTGCATGCCTGAGGCACGTGAAGCACAAACCCTGTTAAGTGCTGGCTTACGGAGATAATTAGAAGACATCAGGTGATTGGATGTCTTACCTAAACGAAAGTTATGTCAAAAAAAAAAAGAAGAGCAGCAACTTCATAAAGTTATGTGTAACGTACCTGCCCGCATCCGTAGACACTGTAAACTGAATATCTGGTTCAACAGCTGCTGCTCTTTTGCACACCACATCCATGTCTATAGCAGACTGCAAGCATTCTGGGCCTCCTTCTACACAGCACTGTGTCCCTGGGCAGAACCGGCAGTTGTCTAGACCTTGGTAACCTTTGTTGTGGCCACATTTCTCTAGTGTTATCATTGTAGCCATGCCAGACACTCCAACATGAACTATCAACTAGAAAGCAAATAAATATAGATTATACAAATACACACATGTAGATAGCAGCACATTTGCAAAGCATAATGTGGGTTATAGTTACAATGACCTGGTTTTTTATCATGTTTACATTTTTGAAGCAGTGGCAAACTGTATTATAGTTCATGGTATGGAGGATTTTAAACATTAAACAAACTATTTTAGGAAGATTGACTTGGTTAAAAACAGGATATTAATCAAATGAGGCAATTGTATGCCCCATACTGTAAACCCACATTTTAGACCATTAGCATCATTAATACCTCTTTTACACCGCCGCCGGTGTAAAAGGGGTTAACCCGTGTCCCTTTACACAGGACTTATACCCAGATCATCCTGACCAGGGGAGAACACGGGCAGGACCTGGGTAGAGGGCAGTGTAAACGGGTACACCAGGTCATCTGACACGGCTCCCGTTTACATCAATAAGGGAATCCCAACCTAGGACGGGGGAAGGGGGGGCCACACATAGCCTCCACTGCTGTCTTCTGTACTCTGCAGAGAGCAGAGTATACAGGGAGGACGTGATTGAATGCCTGTGCGCAGCATCCATTCACTTAGAGGACGGGGGCTGGGTGCACGGTGGCAGACAGGCAGCTCACCTTGGTGCCGGGCTTGCCCCCAGCACGGCGGTCCGGGACCCAACGATCCCGGTGCTTGGAGATTATGTAATCTCCAAGCGCCGGCTCAGGAACCGCTTCCGCAAGGGGGGGGGTGCAGGTGAAATTTGCTGTGGCAGCTGCCGGTGTAAAAGGTAACAAACGCAGCGTCGGACGCAGGTTGAAGCTTGGGCCAAAAACCCGGGTGCGACCCGGCGTTTTGGTGTAAAACGGGTATAAGTGTGCTATAACAAAAAGCAATGAGGGGTTCACTTCCAGTAATATAAAAAATTAAGCTCTTTACAACTAAATGAAATTATTTGTGCCACAATACATTTATGCATGCTACATGTTATTAAAGACGACTAATAGCCTTTTCACACTGCTATGCTATGATTTTGAACACTGGTAAATCCTACGTGTGACCCAACCAAGACCCCTTTTCAGACTGGTGGCATTACCAGGCCTATTGGCAGGTATGTGATGTCACTGTAGACACTTGGAGAGATCACCTCAAAACACTGGCTCTTCCTATGGTGTGAATGGGTGCTGGGTCCCATCCACCCAGCTTACCCATTCACACGCCACCACAGTTGAAATGCCAGCTCGTTTGATGTGGGTTATTTCAACTGGGTGCTTTCACACAACAAATGTGCAATAACCCGTGATGTTGACGGCAGTGTGAAACGGGTATATTAAAGCATGAAAAAGATAAGGGAGATGTGTGATGCATATGACCTTCTTGTATAATAGTCTGGACAATTACATCTGTCAAGTGCTGCAAATTTATTAATCCCAATTTGTTAAAAAAAAATTAATCTTTCTTGCAGGGTTTGTGGTAATGTAGGACAGGTTAAGCGGTAGTGTAATGTGTGCAGAATGAACCATAGTGTAAGGAAGTGTAAGCAGGTAAGGGGTGCCGGGTGAATAGTAGTGTAAAATGTGCATTAACCCTTTGGAGGTCCGCACCACAAAAGAAGCAAAGGAAAATAAAGGTCTTTGCATTTTTTATTCACTGAGGATAATATTAACAACAACAAACAACAATCAATAGTTTTTTAAAATGAGACCCCACAGTTTGAGATATAGGCCTCTACCAAACGGTTGAGAAATCCATTTATGTTTAACTTTTTTTTGGTGCGGACCTCAAAGGGTTAAGGGGTGCAGGCCTAGAGGTAGCGCAGTGCAGTAGTGTTCATAGTGTTTGGGGAGGGGGTGTAAGGTAACCGTAGTGTAGTGCAGTCAAGAGGGGGTGCGGGGTATGGGGTGTAGAGAGGAGATAACATCAGGAAGCAGAGGAGGGAGGAGGACAGAGCTGCTGGTGATTAAATATGGGCTAATGCAAATGCTTAGTCATTAGGGAGGTGTTTAAAGGGTTGATTTTAGGAAAAATTGGACTTGCTCAAAAAACAAAAATCGTGAGCACTACAAGAAATAAAAAATATCTGCACCTCTGTAAATAATAAACCATGCTGTGCTTCCAATTAAATATACCCATAGAATTCATTATCTAGACAAATCCTTAATTTAAACATGTATAGTGCCTGTAGATGCCGTTCCGTATAAAAGTACACGGGGTTTAATGTAAATGACTAAATACAAATTATCAAAGTATTTTTGTTTGCAATCTATTTTCTTTTCAATAAAAATTAAATACCAGTAGTATAGTTTACCCAGTTTTCAGTAACAGAAAAAAAGATAAATGAACAACCAACTTTGTGAATAATTCCACAAATTTACCTGAGGCCTGTGCTTTATCCATAGATCTGGGATTAACCTTTGCACAGTTTGATATTCAACTGGAATTTCATAAACATGTAGATCAACCCCATCTCCAAGCCCTAGTTTTTTTAGTTCCTGAAAGAAATAGAAAGGTTTTAGGGAAACCTATGCTGCTTCATTGTTCCTGGCTGTCTGCTGGTTTATACAGCAAGTATTCATATTAAGGGAACAGCCAACCTTCCACATTTTGTGAACTCAATTAACAGTTTGCACTGTGCATATATATTTATGTACCTCAAAAACACACATTTTCATTGACCACCTACATTAGTCAGAAGTTTACAAAAGGACTTCAAAAAGGAACAAAGCAATATTATCAATTATAATAACTGGGTGCACACAGCCTTCACACTGACATTCAAACTCTCCCCAGTTGATAGGACTATAATATAATAGAAAAGCTGTAACAGGACAGCTTGTAAGTTAACTGATACTTTGATCTCATTGTACGTGTCTCCAAACTATTAATATGCAGCACCCTTGTGGGAGCAAAGGACACTTGTCACATGACAGTATGGGGGAAATTTACTAAAGGAAATTTGTAAAAAGTAGGTGTTTTTGTATCCAGAAATACACTTATTTTTGACATTTACTATCCCGAAAATACGGCATTTCGTATTGATAGTACATCAATACAAATACGAATTGCCGTATTTTCGGGATAGTAAATGTCAAAAATAAGTGTATTTCTGGATACAAATACACCTATTTATTTTTACAAATTTCCTTTAGTAAATTTCCCCCTATATGTGACTTCCCTAGTGGAGTTTAGATTTGTGCTCACCATCCCAAAATAACATTCATGTTCTAAAAGAAAGAATATTTTACTCTCTGCTTGTGTTCCTGTCAAAAAGGGGCTCTGATGTATTGCAGGGAGTGCACCAGGGGTGTATTTTTAAACACAATAGGACAGTATGTATTAAGCCTTAATAAAAAATATAGATTAACGCAAGGGCGATAAAGTGATAAAAGTCCAATCATCTCCTAGCTGCCATTTTTAAAATGTCCTATAACTAGTCGGCAATACTTGTGTATTTGCAGGGCGCCCAATTTACATACGTACGGCACCGTAGTAAAATTGCATCACATGCTGTGCAACGCGATGAGATTTCCCTTAGTTAATTTTTAGTGAACCCCCTGCCTGTGGACAGCATCACATCACATGCCATAAAACCAACTCCACGCCGACGTGGATAGAGGGGGTATGAAAAGGTCGGGAGGACGCGTTACGCATGCGCTCGCCACGCTTCGGGGTGACGTGGTGGTGTGCTAAATCCCATTGCATCACAGACATGTACACTGGGGGTGTTGTGCTAAATCGCAACGCACTAAAAATCACATGCAATTTTGAATGTGATGCGATCGGCGGTCAGGGTGCAGTGAATAAATGAACTAGTGAGATCGCATGGCACAGCACGAAAATGCGATTTCACTACGCAGAATATCCCACTAAGCAAATAGCATAGTGGGCGCCGTGCTAAAACACAAGTACCCAGTCAGCTAGGAGCTGACTGATTGAACATTTAACAGCGTCACCCTTGTGTTTATTGGAGAAGTACTTGGATGTACTCTCAACTGTGTACTTTAGAGAATATTTTAATAAAATATATTATAATGCACCATGAAAATATTTTATAGCACTGAAGCTGGGAGAGTTATATTGCAAGCAGCAGTGCCATGACAACTGAATCCCAAATGCTACAAACATAGAAGTACAAAATGTATTTATAATCATGTATAATATACAAATATTCACCTTACATCGCTGCTAGTCTAAGCAGATCTGGAGACCTTCATGGGTAAACAGTTGCTCAAGATCCTGTTCCCAGGTCCTCACAGGTGTGGATCATATTGTCGACCCGACTTAGGACGACAGTCATTAGGTCGACAACATTGGGTCAACAGGCAACTAGGTCGACAGGGTTCTAGGTCGACAAATGGGTTTTTCACTTTTTTATTACCCTAATGTCAACACAGTCCACATGGACACAGTTGGAAGTCAACTGCTTTGCTCGGCACACTATTTTATTCTCCCACCACGCCCTAGTAGATGGTAGGGCATGAAATACCGCCTGTTGGCACGTCGGCTCAAAAAACAATGAAAAACCCATGTCGACCTCGCAACCTAACCATGTCGACCTAATACCATGGCGACACTGTCCCATGTCGACCTAGAACCATGTCGACCTTGTTCCCTTTCGACCCAACGGTGTCAACCTAATGACTGTCGACCTAAGTTGGATCGACAATACGACCCTATCCCGTCCTCAGATCACTCAAAGGGTGGCAGAAGTAGCCATTCCTTGATGAAGGAATAGCTGTAACCACACCAAAGGTGATCCTAGCTGGCAGCTGCAAGAGTGAATCTCTTGGAGGGACTGGAAAAGGCACCTAGGCCTGGATTCTGATTCATACGGTCCCCCGCAAGTTTGCATGGGGGACCGATGTTTGTGCCCTGTGCATAATCAGGTCTTCTGTCTAAGCGCCCTTGCCGAACTGCACTGTGGGCTTGGCGCTCACACTGATTTGCCAATTTATGGATGGGTATGAAAATAAAGCAAAAACAGCTAAAGGCTAGACAAATAAGCTAAAAATAAAAAAAAAAAGAAGATGTAAATGTTATCTCAGAGAAAGAGGAGCAAGAACCAACTGATATTAGTACCTGGCAGGACTCATGACTTTTAAAACAGAACAAAAGTGGCCTCCTATACAGATTGGTAGCAGTGCAGTACATGCAGCACCCTCTTGGGTGACATTAACAGTGAAGGAACGAAAACTACATGTTCCCACTACAGATACTCATAAAGGATCCCATACACGCTCCGTTTTGCGGCTCTGTTATGTACTTTTAAAGTACACATCGTATCGGATAACATGCCTTGTGCATTCACTGCGATCAGATACGATGTGTAGCTAGTACAAAAAGTATGTGCAGCACATACTTTTTGTACCGTACTATGTGATGCGCGGGAGAGCGCATCGCATAGTACAGAACGAAGCGTGTATGGGCTCCTTAAGGGCCGAATATTGATCACAACAGCATGACAACCAGATACAGACACATAATATACATCATACAGGAATAGTACAGGTCTCCTCACAGAATCACAAGTAAAATAATTAGCTCCAGTTGTGGCTCTTAAAATGTGTCAATGAGTGCATCTGTGCACCTGCTGGTGACCTAGCAAACGTGAACTGTGTGGGGTCTTATGCGGTGTACACACGGGGGCGATCGCTGGGAATATGGTCGCAGGCGACCATATTGCCAGTGATTGGAGTGCGCACCAGCGATAAATCGCCGGGTGCGCGCTCCTGTTTTCTGCCCCATTGTAATCGCTGGTCGCAGGAGCTTACTCCTGCGACCAGCTAATTACCTCTGCGGCTCCCCCAGCAGAGGTTCCTTTTCATCAGCGACCATCTCTGGTCGCTTGATGAAAAGGAGACACTGAGCAATATATTGCTCAGCAATATATCTCCCCCCGTGTGTACGCACCTCTAAAGAGAGTTTGACTTGAGCACAGGTGACCTAATTAGCACCTGAGTTATTTTGATTTAACCATCTGTCTTGAACCCTGGATTACATTTAATCCTGCACTGTTTGTGTGCCTGGAGGACCATTTGTAGAACTGCACGCTATGTATGTGGGCTCCCAAAATAGAACATGTAGTGACCTATACTATTAGTTGGGCAGTATACAAAATGCTTCTTGCATGGATGGGTATGTAAATGCAGACACCAATTAAGCCAGAAAAAAATGTGGTAAGTAAAATTACCTGTATCAGAACTTTACACAAACAAAAATGTTAACCTTTTAACTATACAAACTTGTGAATACAGAAAATGACCTGCATGTACATGTTACAATAAGTCATCCCATTCGTCCGCATATCAGCCAGGAACACATCAATCTGACGTGTACCTATCTTAAACTTTGGATGTATACACATTCAAACAGGCCAAGAAAGAGGAGGTCCATTGGGTGATATCATTTCAATGCTATCTTCAGGCTGTTGGATTAAGTAAAATAAATAAATTGTTTACTGAAGCAACAATTAAGAAAATTAAGAAGAAAACACACGGAGGTGTTCATATATAGCAGGGGTAGCCAACTCCAGTCCTCGAGAGCTACCAACAGTAAACGTTTTCCAGGTCTCCTCACAGAATCATAAGTGAAGTAATTAGCTCCACCTGTGGATCATTTGTATGCAAATCACATGCAAATATTGCAAGCAATTCGATACGTGACGCTATTCAGCACACCCCCAATATCCATGTCACCCCTAAGTGTGGTGAGCATAGCGTTACGCGTCCTTGCGACCTGTTCATACCCCCACTATCCACATATGCGTGGAGTTGAATTTATAAAGTGTGGCGAGCACAATGAGCCACCGAGCCCAAAGCGTGGCGAGCCCCACAAGGGGACACTGAAAACGATCCTGAAGTGTGGTGAGCGCAGCGAGCCCCGCGAAGGGACACAGATTACTGGACGTGTATTCTGCGTCCCCTCACAGGCTCATTTTAGGCGGCCGCTCGCCACGCTTTATAAAATCAACTCCACGCCGACGTGGATAGTGGGGGTATGAACAGGTCGGGAGGACACGTAGTGCGCTCGCCACGCTTCGGGCTGAAGTGGATAGTGGGGTTGTGCTAAATCGTAGATCGAATCGTATGCAAATATCGCATGCGATCCGCTGGGAAGTGTCGCCGTGAAACTACATAAGTACCGATAAAACACCTTTTCTGCCATAAACCTTCATACAAGTGTATTCTTCAGCTAATTTTCAGATTCTGGATTAGTTAATAGGTCATTTTAGGGCACAGAAATTACTTACCTGTACTGCTACCCAACTTGCATTAACAGCATGCTCACCAAATGGCCCAAATCCTACAAAAGACAAAAGCAAACGATAATCGCAATATCTTGTGGCTTCCAAAAACCTATGGAGTATGTATAGATATAGTGTACTTGTATGACTACAAACGTGGTGAATAAGACTGCAAAAGGTAAAGTGTTTTTCAGTTTGCAAACAAGAAATAGAATTACTACTTAATGCAGAACTTTACATAAACGTCTTCTTTCCTTAGTAACTTTTTATTTAACATAATAATCGAGATCCTACTTTTGAACTTTAGTCCATGAATAAAGTTCACTGTAAATTAGACGTAATATTTATTTATTATTCATTAACAGTTTCTTATATAGCGCATACATATTTTGCAGCGCTTTACAGAGAATATATAAACATTCACATCAGTCCCTGCCCCAGTGATGTATAACTGTATAACTATCGCACCCCTCTTATCTGCAGGGGGGGGGGGGGGGTCGTTATATCATTATATGAATATAAATTGTGTATCATATTTTGAGTATTCTTGTCACAAGCTTCTATTTCAGACGTCATGGCTCTATTCATTATTTATTATTATTTATTAACAGTTTCTTATATAGCGCACATATTCTGCAGCGCTTTACAGAGAATATATAAACATTCACATCAGTACCTGCCCCAGTGGAGTTTACACGCAAACACGGGGAGAATATACAAACTCCGCAAAGTTAGGGCCATGGTGGGAATTGAACCCATGACCTCAGTGCTGTGAGGCAGTAATGCTAACCATTACACCAGGCATCTCCAAACTATGGCCCTCCAGCTGTTGTAAAGCTACAAGTCCCATCATGCCTTGCCACAGTTTTTCTATTAGGGAATGCTAAAACTATGGCAGGGCATGCTGGGATGTGTAGTTTCACATCAGCTGGAGTGCCATAGTTTGGACAGGCCTGCATTACACCATCCGTGCTGGTTTTTCAATAAAACAGGTTACAAAAAAATAAATAAAAAAAGATCTAGAGATTACGTGCACTATTGGGAATTGTGTTGAACATTTCTACATTGTACCCATAGAAGTCACCTTTTATACAATTCGGGATGCGGTCAGTTTCCCGGCGTTCAAAATCCCGACGCCGGAACCCCGACCGCCGAAATCCAGACACTTTCTCCCTCCGTGGGTGTCCACGACACCCATAGAGGGAGAATCAATTATTGTGCCGAGCATAGCAATGCACTGGGCCCGCTGCATGGCGAGCGCAGCGATCCCGCAAGGGGGGGTGTGATCCACGTCCCCCTTGTCGGGATTTCGACGGTCGGGATTCCGACCGCCAGCATTCCATACCGAATCCGAAAATTCCATGTGTAATACCCCGGGAATTGCACACAGGTTTTTTTTATCAGAGTTATTCCTGGGAATTACACGGGTGTCCTCTAGTGTGAACAGGAGGGACCCGGGTTTTTCACACAGGACGTAAAAAAGCAATCTAATTGGGGAATGAGTTCAGGTGACATGTAACGTCCATTTAATGCTGCAGGAGATAAGACTTGGTGCACTAGAGGGATGAGGTGGTGCTGGCGCTGCTGGCTGTGAGAGGGGAGGAGGAAATAAAGAAGCAAGTGAATGGCACGGTCAAGGTGTCAACAGTTTACTACAACATATCAAAAATACTGTCTGAACGTGGCATCCATAACACCCAGCAACAGGTTCTGAACAAACTTAAAGCAATTTGGGCTAGAGATGTGCAGGTTCTGATTAAAGGTGCCCATAGACGGTCCGTTCCCGGACCGTCCGTTCTGTACTATGAGATGCGCGGTACAAAAAGTATGTGCTGCACATACTTTTTGTACTAGGTACACATCGCATCGGATCACAGTGCATGCACAAGGCATGCACTAGGGATGCGATCCGATGCGATGCGATGCGTGCTAATTAAGTGCCGAACGGATCCGTTAAACGGACCGTGTATGGGCACCTTTACTCTGATTTCAAAGCAGGATCTTATTGGCTATCCTAAGTCACATGACAGTTGATAGTCAATAAGACCCTGCTTTGAAATCAGAGTAAAGGTGCCCATACACGTACCAATTACCCGGTACTTTTTGTGCTAAAATAGCATTGCATCGCATACACAACAATGCTATTTTAGCACAAAAAGTACTGGTAATCAGTACTTGTATGGGCACCTTAAATCAGAGCCTGTACATTTCTACTTTGGGCCTTATTCTGGTTCACTCCTTCTGGCAAATTCCTTCTTAGATGGACAAAACCATGTGCACTGCAGGGGGGCAGATGTAAAATGTGCAGAGAGAATAATACAGTATCTGGGTGAGTTATTTTGTTTCTGTGCAGGGAAAATACTGATGCTTTATTTTTACACTGCAATATAGATCTCACTTTGAAGTAAAACCCCACCCAAATCTAAAGGTATGTACAGATTTTCTGTCTGATCTATCTGGTGGGAACAAAAACCTGGAAATGTATGGGAGCAACCGACAATCAAAAAAATGTTCTGTACTTGTTTCCTAGCACGGCCACAACGATTTCTATCGTGGTGGTCGCGTCGGAAAAAATCGTGTCGGTCGCATACCAAAACGCACACGACGCGACCGACGCGATGTACCCGATTTCTCCATAGGCTTCAATGTTAAAATAATTTAACATTGAAGCCTATGGAGAAATCGGGTCCATCGTGTCCATAGGCTTCAATGTTAAATTATTTTAACATTGAAACTGAGTCCATTTAACATAGTAAAAAATGGGTAAAGGGCCAATATGGGCCATTTCTCATTGGGTATGGCCCCGTCAAGTGTGTAAAAAATAATGGCCCCCCATTGTGGCCGCCACCCCCACGATTGACGCGAACCCGAAGCGTGGCGAGCGCAGTGAGCCCACGAGGGGCGGCGGTGCGCGCCCTCCGACCTTTTCATTCCCCTACTATCCACGTCGGCGTGGAGTTGAGAATAGATTAGTGTGGCGAGCGCATCGAGCCCGAAGAGTGGCGAGCGCAGCGCGCCCCGCGAGCAGTGTTCCCTCTAAGCTGTGCGCGCGTGCGCGCGCACACAACTCGACGAGCATGCGCACAGACATTACAACAGTGCGCACAAAGCAGCAGTGATCCCTTTTTGCAGTTGTGGACTCAATTATTGTGTGTTTCATCCATTAACTACATTGTGTACTGTATTTTGAATATTTAAATGTTTAATATCATTTTGAAGTAAAGTTAACATAAATGCTGAATGTAATTTTCCAGTTATATATAAGTGACGCACAAAATGTTTAATTTCCTTCCAAAGTTGCACAGCCAAAATCTTTTGTCGCACACAGCCTTCGTAAAATTAGAGGGAACATTGCCCGCGAGGGGACGCGGACAGCTGTGAAGCCCGCGAGGGGACGCGGATACCTGTGAAGGTATCCGCATCCGCTCGCCACACTAATCTATTCTCAACTCCACGCCGACGTGGATAGTAGGGGAATGAAAAGGTCGGAGGACGCGCACCGCCGCCCCACGCGGGCTCGCTGCGCTCGCCACGCTTCGGGTTCGCGTCAATCGTGACGGGGCCATACCCAATGAGAAATGGCCCATATTGGGCCTTTTCCCATTTTTTGCTATATTAAATGGACTCAGTTTCAATGTTAAAATATTTTAACATTGAAGCCTATGGACAAATCGGGTCCATCGCATAGGCTTCAATGTTAAATATTTTAACATTGAAGCCTATGGAGAAATCGGGGGCATCGCGTCGGGCGCGCATACGCTTCAATGTTAAAATATTTTAACATTTTAGCCTATGGGGAAATCGTGGGCATCGCGTCGGTCGCGTCGTGTGCCTTCTTAAGGCACACGACCGACGCGATGTACCAGAGTTGTGGTTTTTTCAAAGGAAATCGCGGGCATCGTGTGCCTTAAAGTTAAGGCACACGATGCCCGCGATTGTGGCCGTGCTAGGAAACAAGTACCAATTGTTCCCAAACACTTGAAAACAGACAGTGATCAGTCAGACAAATTGTTTAATCCTTCTGATATAACAAATTTATCAGAGGATATATTTTTTAGTTTTTCCTGCATTTGGGTGGAACATTTTGATTGTTATATGCTCCCATACATTTCCAGGTTTTTGTTCACACCAGATAGATCAGACGGAAAATCTGTACTTGTGTACGCACCTTCAATACTGGATGGCAAAATCGACAGTGAACTATTTGATGGCAAACCCTTGGGAATTGTTTACAACATTGCTATAGCTCACCAATCAATAGACACATATAAATTACACCATTTTTGTGGCTGGATGACCTCAAGGCTGCATTTGGTACTTGTTTCGGTACTTGTGTATTTTGGCGGCGCCCATCGCATCGCATGCCATAACACATACGATGGTATGCGATGCGACGCGATATCGTACGATAGTGCACGATGGCATACAATTTTGAAATTGTATGCCATTGTACATGGCATACGATGCCATACGATGCGATGCGATGCGATTAAACATTGTATAAGCACCCTAATGGGTGCTTATACAATGTTAAGCACCCAAATGGGTGCTTACAATGTTAAATGCACCCCCACGCCACCCCCCACTATAAACGTGAACCCGAAGCGTGGCGAGCGCAGCGAGCCCGCGAGGGGCGGCGGTACGCGTCCTACGACCTTTTCATACCCCCACTATCCACGTCGGCGTGGAGTTGAGAATAGAATAGTGTGGCGAGCGCAGCGAGCCACCGAGCCCGAAGCGTGGCGAGCGCAGCGAGCCCCGCGAGGGGACGCGGATACCTTCACAGGTAAACGCGTCCCCTCGCGGGCTTCACAGGTGTCCGCGTCGCCACGGACACCTGTGAAGCCCGCGAGGGGACGCGTATAACTGTGAAGGTATCCGCGTCCCCTCGCGGGGCTCGCTGCGCTTGCCACGCTTCGGGCTCGGTGGCTCGCTGCGCTCGCCACACTATTCTATTCTCAACTCCACGCCGACGTGGATAGTGGGGGTATGAAAAGGTCGTAGGACGCGTACCGCCGCCCCTCGCGGGCTCGCTGCGCTCGCCACGCTTCGGGTTCACGTTTATAGTGGGGGGTGGCGTGGGGGTGCATTTAACATTGTAAGCACCCATTTGGGTGCTCAAAAGCACCCTTTAGGGTGCTTATACGATTTTTGGTCGTATAGGGGGTCAAAATCGCGTCGCATCGCATCGCATGCCATCGGGTGCATGGCATGCGATGCGATGCGATCTGTTCGTCGTACGACGGACATCGGGGGCGCCGCCAAAATACACAAGTACCCTTGTTTCCTATCTGGGCGCCCGCTAAGTTAATTGCGCACCATGCTATTCTCCGTAGAGAAATCTGATCGCATCGCATCGTACACATACACGATATTGAACGATGCGATGCGATTCGATTTCCCATAGGAAACAATGTTAAATGGATCAATTTACCCAAATCAGCATAGGGAAGAATGGTAAATGGGCCAGAAACCCCAAAAAAACCCACAGAGCAGTGGAATGTCCCCCCAAAAGTAGTTGACGCCACCCCGCCATCAACGTGAACCAGAAGCGTGGCTAGCGCAGCGAGCCCGCGAGGGGCGGCGGTACGCGTCCTCCGACCTTTTCATGCCCTACTATCCACTAGGGCGTGGAGTGAGAATAGAATAGTGTGGCGAGCGCAGCGAGCCACCGAGCCCGAAGCGTGGCGAGCCCCGCGGATACCTTCACAGGTAAACGCGTCCCTTCGCGGGCTTCCCAGGTGTCCGCGACGCCATGGACACCTGGGAAGCCCGCGAGGGGACGCGTATAACTGTGAAGGTATCCGCGTCCGCTCGCCACACTATTCTATTCTCACTCCACGCCCTAGTGGATAGTAGGGCATGAAAAGGTCGGAGGACGCGTACCGCCGCCGCTCGCCACGCTTCGGGTTCACGTTGATGGCGGGGTGGTGTCAACTACTTTAGGGGGGACATTTCAATGTTCAGGGGTGTTTTTGGCCCATTTACTATTGTTCCTATGATAATTTGGCTAAATTGAGCCATTTCACATTGTTTCCTATAGGAAATCGAATTGGATCGCATCGCATCGTTCAATATCGTGTATGTGTACGATGCGATGCGATCCGATTTCATTACGGTGCCGTACGTAGAAAACCTGGGCGCCCAGATAGGAAACAAGTACCCTGCATTTCGCCTGGTTTTACTCGTACACACTGGAGGCGAAATGCTGCGATATTTAAAAACTGGCAATGGCTGCCAAATTTGCACCACTTTCACTCAAAACTACTTCCCACCCTTGGGGGCAATGAGCACTTTTGAGCACCATCCATCTGCTGAGAAGTACAGTGGAAATAATGGGAATTCAGCTGAACAAGTCACCGGCAATTGAATTGCCCCCGTAGCCTGTAAAACTCATTATTAAATGGATATTATAGTAGCCTTAGCTGCATAACCATGGATATGCCTAGACATAATGAGTCAACGGCTTAAACGAAGCCCGACCTCTACATTAAATACAGTAATGAATAATATTTGTACAAGTTTTTGAGCTTTAAAAGCTAAATGTTTTCATTTTAATCCATTATCAGATTTATTAACATAGTAAATTCCACTAATGTTAAACTTTTTACAAGGACTTGTGCGAGAATTAAAAATTAATTGAAGGTTCTGTCTATTATGTGGATTGCCAAGACAAGAGGGCTTCCTTATATGTGCACCCATGTAAAAGGGACCATTAAAAAAATAAAAAAGGAGGGTGTTGACAAAATCAATGTGTTAATATCCTACTTTTGTGGATTTAAGTACTCAAAGTTAGACACCTAAAGAGCCCCGCATGAACTGACTCACTGCTAGCTCAGCTGTCACAGAAATTCATCATTGTGAGCGGTTCCAAACCACCTGCATGTCACAGGAAACCTGATGACTGCGCCGAGGATACTGGTCACCGGGAGATATACACGCTGTACATACATAGCGGAATTATTCATCTGCAGGACACGAGCAGTGTAAACGCCATCTCAGCGTGTAACACACGCAGCTCAGCTCTCGCCCTATGCATCAACAAGTGGCGGCTCTCGCCTATGCATCAACAAGTGGCGCGGTGCACGGATAGTGCATAACAAATTCTGAGAGTACAGCATGAAGCACAAAGGAGAGCTAGGAGTGCCGGCAGCTGCAGTGTTGTAGGGTGCTTCCTCCACATGCCAATATAGGGAAGTGCCCACCTGCCAGTCTCACTTACCGGTCACTACCACACATTTCCTGTGATCCTCCATAACAAGTAGGTCACGTCACACCCGACAACGCTCCGCCGTCTCCCCTTTAGCCACCTGCCACCCGACTCTTCCAATCCAATACTCTCTCAACCGCAAGCGGCAGCTTCAACTCACGTCATGTGATGTGACCGCCTCCGGAGTCAGAGTGCGTTCCAAGCCTCGGTCTCATACCTGGCACGTGACCACTAGCTTTGCTCATCTTTAGCTTGAAATAATGGTTTATCTATGTACTAAGCTTTGGAAAATGCGAGAAAGAGCTAAAGTAACAGCTAATCAGCTACTGACTGCCATGTTACGGACTGGGTTTGATAAATGTCATATAGGTGCAGGTTGGAACAAATATGCAGAGGTGGAACAAATATGCTTCGCATAGTGTCACAGCAGTAGTTTCCGTTATTCACATTACACCACATAGTAGTGCCACTTGTACACATTGCGCCTGGCAGAGCCCCTCATACCCCTTAAAGATTGCATTTATAACCCGGGTTATTGCCGGGTCAAGGTGCTATGTGAAAGCACTGAACTGAAAAACCAGGTCGACCAACCTGGCATTTCAACCCAGGTTTTAAGAAGGGTTAAACCAGGGTTGCCCTGTAAAAGGGTCGGACATGGGATCAAAATTCCAGGTCCGACCAGGGATAGCGATCTGAGAGAGCCGTTTAGGCATACTGTGCCAGGATTATGCACACCCCAATGCCCATTACAAAGTGTCAGACTGTACACTAATGCCAATTACACGTTGTCACACTGCAGTACCCAATACACATTATGCTGCACCCTGTAGCGCCCATTACACATTATGCCGCACACTGTAATTACATATTGTTGCAATGAACACCGTAATGCCCATTACTGCACACTGTAATGCTCATTACACATTGCTACACACTGTATTGCCCATTACACATTATGACACACCATAATGCCCATTACATCTTATGGCCCCAGTAATGTTCCTTACACATAATTCACCCAGTAGTGCCCCTTAAACAATGCCCATATTAGTGCCCCTTACATAATTCCCATATTAGTGCCATATAAGAGGGGAGGAGAGAGCTCACCACCGCTGCCTTGTGTGGTGTGCGCTCAGCTTCTATGCTTGCTGAGTGACTCATACCATCACCGACAGACATTTCATATATGGTGCAGGCTAGTGAACCAACTGGAGCTCGCGGTCCGGCAGTCAATCACTAACTGAGGCTGCCGGTCGATGAACTCTGATAGGCTGGTGGGCAGGTGCCATATTTAAAATGTCCACCGGTGCTGGTCTGAGCCCCCCAGCAGCCAAGGAGCTGAACACACACCACACAGGGCCACAATCAGCCTACTTGTGTATCAGGTCCTGGCCCCCTCCCTGTAGTATTATTAACAGCCCCCACCCTGTAATTTTATTAATATTAACAGCCCCTCAGCTCTAATTAAAATTTCTGCATTCTCCCCCCCCCCCTTCCCCCCCCCCTCCCCATCCCACATGACCTCCTTTATTTTTGTCATGTTGGTCCCCTTCTGGTAACCAATGGCCACTGATTTACCAACACAATGGGGAGCTGGGCGGAC
This sequence comes from Crinia signifera, assembly GCF_055691185.1. NCBI lineage: Eukaryota > Metazoa > Chordata > Amphibia > Anura > Myobatrachidae > Crinia > Crinia signifera. Next base: position 242,271,334 of record NC_139217.1, read on the forward strand.
GAGGTTAGCTGCGGCCCCGGTGGCTGGCTTTGGTCTCCTTTCTGTGCGCCAGCCACCCCCGCCGCAGGCTGCACAATTGCACAGCTGAGCTCAGTAGGCAGCCGTCAGAGCCGGACTGATTCTGCAGCGTCAGACTGCAGAATCAGTCCACAGTAGAGATCCGATCTTTCTCACACACACACACACACACCCCACCGCCTCTATGCAACATCAATTCCCCACTGTCCGCATCCCGCCCAACACACACACCCCGCAGGCACCTGCACTGATGCTGGCTACCGAACTTTAAGTGAAAAAGAAAACAAAAGGGACAGAAACAGCGACAGTGGTGCAGAGGGCTTCATGAACTGGCATGGGCCCGTCTGCACCGCCAGTAGTTTCGCCCCTGGCTAGTTTATTGCGCTCCACTTTATCTCTCTCCAAAGCTTATTTCATACTATGTAAACACCTGAGTCATTCCAGGTTGTATTCTGGAACATAGGGCAGGGGTGACTTGGACATGGTCTGTGACCTAACAATGGAGCACGAGTGCCAATGCTGAGAGCTCAGCAGATGCGTTAACTAATTGCATTACAGGAAATGAAAATACAGGTTGAGTATCCTTTATCCAAAATGCTCGGGACCAGGAGAATTTTGGATAACGGATTATTCCGTATTTCGGAATATTTTAATATTTCAATGATGTATTTTGAAGTATCTTGCATTTATGCTGTATAAACACATAATATACACACAAATATAGTTTATTACCACATAAAATACACACAAATATATTTTATTTGTTCAAAAAACAAGGTTTCAAAACGTGAAACAAAATGTGTGTACTATCTCAGCACTGAATTTGAATGCCAAGCAATCATTGTCTTGCACATATATAGTGCCAGTTACATATCATGTCCCCAGTGATGCTGTTACAAATGTCCCCAGTGAGTTTTTAGCAAAAAAAAAAAAATGTTTTTCACTTTCTGGAATGTCTGGTTTTCGGAATAATTTGGATAAGGGATATTCGGATACTGGATACTCGACCTGTACCTGCATTTTCAGTTCATTGGAATTGTCTTGGATTAGGTATTGGGACCTATAAAAGGCATTGAATGGTGCCACAGCTTTTGACATCATTTTCACTGATGCGATGGCTACTTTCAAAACATGATAGTTTATCCAACAACGGTTATACTGTGCGCATGCATTCATTGTATCGCACATGTGTAAAAAGCCCAGCAAATATACACATGTGCATTTATCGTATCCCACGTGTGTATATTTGCTGGGCTTTATAGAAGCTGTCAACCATTAGAAAGTAGCACACAATGTCTGTCAACCAGCAGTGTTTGCATCAATGACCATATAGTGCAGAAGTGTAACTGCTAGCCATTCGCTGAGTATAGTCATGCAACACCTGGAAATCAGCATAATGATTCACACACTACTAAGCCCATGGCCAGAACATTTATCATACCTCCCAACTGTCCTGATTGTCGCGGAACCGTCACATTTGGGGTTTCTTGCCTGTTGTGAGGGGTTTCTTGCTCATTTCCACGGGGTTACATACTCGTTGCAACGGAGTTACACAAAGCGCACTAGTGCATTTCCATGTATTGCTGTATTGCTTCCCCTGACACACACTAGTGGTTTAGAAGGACCGCTAGCATTTGTCTCCTAGAAGGCGGCAACCATTTTAGGAACGCCATTTTGTAGATTCCATGCTATCTACATGAAATATGCAGAGACCTGGCACCCCCACGGTGCAGCTCTCTCCTGTCATGGCTTGGCCTGTGGTGGCGCTTTTGTTCCACTGATTCCCACCATGCTGCTCCCACTCTCTCTGTATGCAGCATCTGCAGGTCAGGAGTAGGACGTGGCATTTAAGTGCATCTTACCAGCCATGCCATGGCTTTCTTTGTTGTGATGTGATTAGTAGAAATATTGCATTGAAAGTTTAATCAGTCATTTCACTTTGTAATTGAGATTACTACTGCGTGGGGGACCACATGTGGCGTAATGTGAGTAATGTAGAGTATACACCAGAACGATCATGATCGTGAGGAGATCGTGAGATGACCATTTGATGGTCGCACGATGTGCTGGAGCTCATGATCTGCATCCAATCCTATTCCGATATGATTCCGATCTGTACCCAGTTGAAGGGATCATTTTCAAATCCTGACTACAACAGGTAGGATCTGCAAAACGTCCATCGGGGACGCGCATCGGACCTGATCTTAAACATATCAAACGGTTGAGATAATATCGAAATTGGGGGAATTTAGGGCCAAATCGTTCTGGTGTGTACCCAGCATAAGACTGTGCCCACACTGATTCATATACAATGTATTATATGCTGAATATGCATGCATATTGTGAACTTTTGGGTTTGGGATGGAGGACAGGGGCCCAAATTATATTTTGTCACCTGGTCTCACCTCCCACAATGCTGCCACTGAGGGGCCCCACTGCACTGCTTTGCCCGGGGGCCCATAATGTTGTTAAGATGGCCCTGCCAGTACCAGGGGAGATTCCACTCCATCCTATTGTCTCCTGTTAAGCCTAAATGAATCGGTAGGTTTTTACGTCCCTATTTTTATTTTCTTTGAAATAGTTTTAACCTGTGACTTTTAACTTGTATCAAAATATCTTGTAACCTTTTTCTTGCAATAAGCTTTGTAGTGTTTTAACTTAAATGAAAGAATCTTAATTTAGTTTTGGTATATGTTGTATATCCAGCTCAAGCCTCTGAAGAATTTGCCAGAGTGCTACCGTGTAATTAATAAATTTGTGTGTTGGCAGAACCAAAGCTGCCATGGACTAAGTCCAGAACAGGTACTGTGGTTGGTGGCAGTCTATACGTTGAAACAGGCACCCGCTTGGGTCTCCAGTAACCATGTCACTTGGCAGGGATTCGCAGATTGGCGTATCTGGGGAATCGCCGTGCCTAGGATCGTAACAGTCATATTAGAAAAAATATTTTTTTTTTCATTAAGTTTAGGCAATAACTCATGTTTGATGACTCTACATAATGGGGGTTATTCTGGTTGATTCACAAGTCTGCGACCTTGCAGCCTTGGGAGTCCACCAAACACCGTCTTGCGAATGGTTGGCTGGCGCCTTGCGGGCGACTTGCTCGCATGGGCTTGTGAATGTACACGATAACATCCATTTGCAGGGCAAGGGTCGCCGACCATCGAAAGATGTGGAAGGTGCATGCATATAAAAGTGACTCTCAATTCACTAACATATGCGTGCATGCTGGGAAGGAAATGGGCAGGCAGCTGACATCTAGTGATGTCAGCTGCCAGCCTCCCGCATCTGTGTCATGCCCTCATTAGCTTGAGAAGCCCACGAAATGCTGGGCGTTCTCATATACAAACCAGAATAACCCCCAAAATATTAATAGAGGTGGGTCGAAAGTGCTCTTAGGTCTGAATACAGGTGGTGGTATAGTTCACCCTTTCTGATATAATAATCCATTATATTTAACTGTCTATGAAATTTATAGAGCTCAATTTCGAAGTCAATAGGTTTTTGTGTCTGTGTTTGCACAAATGTGAGATCTTTAGACAAGACAGCCATTTCATCAGCCTTAGATGAATATGTGGATAAATTGAAAATCACTATTTCCGATTGGGTCGCTGTGGCCTGCCTTCCTACCTTCTTGTATCTGCGTCCCCCTCTCCTAAACGGTTTTCTGATATTTTGTTCCTGCTGCGTGTGTGCACGCGCTCGTGAGTAAAAGGTCTCCTTGTGCTGCTTGACTGGTCAGAGTCGCTCTGTGAGGTGTGAGATTCGACGTCAGTAAACCTTCTATCAAATCTCCTCCTTGAACCCTGTCTTGGCCTCCAAGGTTGACCTTTTGTTTATTAAGCCACGGATACACTCTTCCTTTTTTTTTAAATATAGTTTATTGAATGTAACGTACACAATATAACATGAACACATGGCTTTTGTTCTGTACACAATTGAATCATATACAAGGTGCTTGAAAAAGAAACACATAGAAATCACATAAAAATCTTAACTCTTTGTTGTCCTCTCTGACTTTTCTATATTTGGATTTCTTTAATGAAAATAGTTAAGTTTTAAAGTTATCAACAACTTCGGTCAATTTGTTCAACCAATCACCACCCTCATCTGACTTCGAAACATCCAATCCTTCAGATTCACATTTTTTTATTTCATTCTGTAAAGCAGATATCTCTGTATTCACTTGTTGGACCACTAAGACCATAAGGTCCAGGCTGCATTGAAATCTTACACCATTGTCTACAATTGTCAGGGTCACTGTGCCCAACAGTTGGTTGATTGTGAATCCAGAATCCCCTTAGGATTAATTGACTTTATGATACTGAGACAAAATTAGACCGTGAAGCTCAAGTTCGACCAACCTTTTTCTCAATTTTGGCAAATCAGCATATACATCCGCAAGGCTTTCAACATCAAATGGTAATTGGATGTGTCAGTAAATAATATCTTTGATATAGCTTTGTCAAAGAAGCGATTTGTACCATGCAGTCTCCAACCTCAGATTCCATAATATAGAATAAAAATCAAAAAGTCTCTGAAGTGTGATATCAGGTTTCGAGGCAAATAATAAAATTTACACCATGGTGCAGTCCCAAGTCCATGAAATATGGGATATAGAAATCGTGTGTGGAAGCTGCACTCATTGCTATATCAGCTATTAAGTGTGTGGAACCCAGAAACGCATCAGACCACATTACAACCAACTACTAGCACACATCAGTGTTTGCATTGCACCTCTAGACATCCCACCAGCTCTTCCAGCAAGACACAGCTAGTAGGAGATCCTGTTACTCACCACCAGCACCCGCAAGTGTCCATCTCTACCTCCGTAGAGACCCCGGCTACCAAGAGGGGATAACGGGCTGCAGCAGACCCCCATCCGCTAATTAAGCAGGACGCTGCTAATGGAAAATCCCATCACTCCAAGTATCTGTGCAGGTACTCAGAGATCTCTGCACTACAGAGACTACTGACGCAGCCAGGAGAAGGTCAGCTGCAGAGGACTCGGAGTGCCACCATCAGACACCGATAAGTGGTGGTTAACAAGGAACATACAGTTACATCTTTTCATACCAAACACTCTTTTCCTTTCAAACAATTTATGAACTGTGACACAACTTATTGTGTCTATGTTCTCGAGTGTCCCTGCAAACTACAGTATGTTGGGAGAACCATACGAAGTGTTAAAACCAGATTCAGAGAACACCGCAATAACATCCTGACAAAGTTCTGAAACCACAGTGTTCCACGCCACTTCTCTCAATGCCATGGAGATGACCCACATGCTCACCATCATGGCAATTGAACATATCTCCAACACCAAGAGAGGTGGCGACCGTTTTAGAAAGCTGTGCTTGGCTGAAACATTGTGGATTTTCAAACTAGACACCCTTAACCCGCAAGGGTTAAATAAAGCTCTTGATTTGAACTGTGCTGACTAATTTGTTATTAACCAAACAAAATGTACCCTAGCCCACATAGTACTATCTGTTTTTGTTAAAGATCTATTTCTAACTCTGCATTTTTCATGTTGCTTTAGAGCAGGGGTGTCCAACCTTTCTCCTTCCCTGGGCCACATCAGAAGATGAAAATTTGGTTTGGGCCGCACATAAAATAAAATAACAGTAACGATACCTGATCATCCCAAAAAAACATAGAAAACATAGTTAACAGATTGAATTTACTTGGAAATGAAGTTAGTGAGATGTTTGACATTGTTTCTCACATTCTGACACAGAGAATAAGCCGAAATTCACATTCTGACACAGAGAATAAGCCGAAATTCACATTCTGACACAGAGAATAAGCCAAAATTCACAATGTGACAAAGGGAATGAGTACAAATTCACATTCTGACACAGAGAATAAGCCGAAATTCACTTTCTGACACAGAGATTAAGCCGAAATTCACTTTCTGACACAGAGAATAAGCCGAAATTCACATTCTGACACAGAGAATAAGCCAAAATTCACAATGTGACAAAGGGAATGAGTACAAATTCACATTCTGACACAGAGAATAAGCCGAAATTCACTTTCTGACACAGAGAATAAGCCGAAATTCACTTTCTGACACAGAGAATAAGCCGAAATTCACTTTCTGACACAGAGAATAAGCCGAAATTCACTTTCTGACACAGAGAATAAGCCGAAATTCACATTTTGACACAGAAAATAAGCTGAAATCCACATTCTGACACAGGGTGCCAGATGAGACATATGCCCCCACAGTGCCATATAACATATATGCCCCCACAGTGCCATATAACATATATGCCCCCACAGTGCCATATAACACATATGCCCCCACAGTGCCATATAACACATATGCCCCCACAGTGCCATATAACACATATGCCCCCACAGTGCCATATAACACATATGCCCCCACAGTGCCATATAACACATATGCCCCCACAGTGCCATATAACACATATGCCCCCACAGTGCCATATAACACATATGCCCCCACAGTGCCATATAACACATATGCCCCCACAGTGCCATATAACACAAATGCCCCCACAGTGCCATATAACACAAATGCCCCCACAGTGCCAGATAACACAAATGCCCCCACAGTGCCAGATAACACATATGCCCCCACAGTGCCATATAACACATATGCCCTCACAGTGCCATATAACACATATGCCCCCACAGTGCCATATAACACATATGCCCCCACAGTGCCATATAACACATATGCCCCCACAGTGCCATATAACACATATGCCCCCACAGTGCCATATAACACATATGCCCCCACAGTGCCATATAACACATATGCCCCCACAGTGCCATATAACACATATGCCCCCACAGTGCCATATAACACATATGCCCCCACAGTGCCATATAACACATATGCCCCCACAGTGCCATATAACACATATGCCCCCACAGTGCCATATAACACATATGCCCCCACAGTGCCATATAACACAAATGCCCCCACAGTGCCATATAACACAAATGCCCCCACAGTGCCATATAACACAAATGCCCCCACAGTGCCATATAACACAAATGCCCCCACAGTGCCATATAACACATATGCCCTCACAGTGCCATATAACACAAATGCCCCCACAGTGCCATATAACACAAATGCCCCCACAGTGCCATATAACACAAATGCCCCCACAGTGCCATATAACACAAATGCCCCCACAGTGCCATATAGCGCATATGCCCCCACAGTGCCATATAGCGCATATGCCCCCACAGTGCCATATAGCGCATATGCCCCCACAGTGCCATATAGCGCATATGCCCCCACAGTGCCATGTAGCGCATATGCCCCCACAGTGCCATATAGCGCATATGCCCCCACAGTGCCATGTAGCGCATATGCCCCCACAGTGCCATGTAACACATATACCCCCACAGTGCCATATAACACAAATGCCCCCACAGTGCCATATAACACAAATGCCCCCACAGTGCCATATAACACAAATGCCCCAACAGACCTGTATTAAGTTGCACCGTCCGCCCCTCCACCTTCATCACTGCAGTAGGACAAAGTGCTGTCCGCCCCAAGACACCAGCAACACACAGCGCTGTGCCGCCAGACATGCGTCCTTCCCTCCCTATGGCTGCCGACTGCATGCAGAATAGAGTTCCCGCCTCCACCGACACCTGACATAGTGTAAGCGCCGTACTCCAGTGCGCGGGTGCGTGGTGACGTCACCCGTGCACTCGCGCACCTCCGCAAAGGACTGCTGGGACCGGACTTCAGGAATCAGAAGAAAAAATGAATGATCATGCCCACAAAATTGCACTGGGCCGCATTACAAGCCAGCCTGGGCCGCATGCGGCCCGCGGGCCGCGGGTTGGACAAGCCTGCTTTAGAGCATTGGTTCCTCATACGTTACATATATGAATGTCATTCATGTGATTTTGTGCGGGTTGGAGGTGACCGGCATCTACCCAAGATGCATGGGGCTGATGCCCTCCATGATGTTTTGGGTTTGCAGAGGCTGCTCCCCCCAATCCCTACAGAAACAGAAATACCTATTTCTTTATTAATTATATCTGTATTATTTATACTAATTTAAATTAGCAGCTATATATTACTAACAATAAAAAAATGTCTATACTCTGATCACTATTGTGTGATAGCCTCCTCTCTGCGGGGCACCGGTATAACAGCTGTTTCCTTCAGCTCACATTCATGTGTACATGTGGAGAGAATACATAATCCACATAGTGTATACCATTTTTTTTAATACATCACACAAAACAAAAGTACATCAGCAAAAAACATATATCACACAATACAATCAATGTATGCACACAATGTAAAAATCCAAATGGTTAAGGTGGCAAGTGCAGAGTGGCAAGGTACTTGAAGATAGTTACCAGATGTAATGTGAACCGTATGTGATACAGTTCAGTAAGCGCATGCGTATAGTCACCAAGTGGCCCGGGCGCAACCAGGATCAAGACGCTGCAGCAGGTATCAATCCTCCAAGACCCGTCCAATCCTCTCGCCTTCCGACGCGTTTCGGACCCTATCTGGGTCCTTTTTCAAGGCATATGCAGTGTGCATTACCGAGGTCGTTTTTATAGTGTCCATAGATATCCCGGGAGGTCACGTGATGCGGCTGTTCAGCCCGGCACTTCCGGGTTCGTCGCGTCACCTGCGTCCTCTGTGTGATGACGCACGCGTCCTCAGCGTCATCCACGCAGTCCTTAGATGGTGCTATGGGCTTTCCTACTTGCTCCGTCATGTGACCGCATAAGAGTCACATGATCCGGAGCATATGCCACTGTCCATTGAAATATAGCAGGTAGACACCACAAGAGGTCACCTGATCCGTATTCTCGCCGTCCTGATAGGCTGTTTATATTGCACTTCTGCCCTTACATAATGCCAATATGTATGATCCTAACCTTAGAGGGAAGGGAAAACATGGTTATAAAAAAAGTTATAAATATAGATAAAAATACTGCATAATTTTGCTAAAAACCCAATAAAAACAGGAGTCTCCTACATTTACCGGGAATTATAAAAAACACTTCAATTCAAAGTCGGAGTTGATTCCGTGAGGTTTTAAAGTGTTAAAATTATAGATCATCTGCATTTCCAATTTGACTAGCTGTACATCCATATCTCTCCTGCGGCAGTGTCCTTCCACATACTTGATACCTAAAAATATCTTGATGTAGGTAGGAGAACTGCCGTGATGTATTTTGAAATGTTGAGATAATGAGTGGGTTTCTACCCCCTTTTTTATATTTCTTATATGTTCACTTAGTCTTATCTTGAGGGGGCGAGAGGTTCTTCCTATATGGAATAGGTTACAAGTGCAACCCACCAGGTAGACTACATTTTTCACATTACATGTGATAAATTCTTTTATATGATTTTCAATCCCGTTAATAAGAACTTTTTCTACAGTACATTTCTTTCTCCCTTGATATTAACACATGCACTACAGGTACCACACCTGTGGAAGCCTTTAGTTCTTATCTCTCTCCTCCCAGTATTAGAGGGGTGCATGCTTTTTGTCAGGTGGTTGCCCAAATTTGCAGCCCTCCTATAAATGAAGGATGGTTTTGCAGGTAAATCCATCCCTATGATTGGGTCCTTCCTTAATAAATTCCAATTTTTTCTAATGGAAAACTATAATTAGTTATAAAAGCATATTTTTTTAGAATCTCCCTGTACTGCAGGTTTTTTATCCTGTAAGAGAGTATTACGGTCAATTAGGTCCACTTTTTCCCTGTCTTTTTCTATAGTAGCTGGATTGTAACCACTTTCTTTGAATTTGGTCATCATCTTAAGGGAGTGTTCTTTATACATTGCATCCTCCGTGCAGTTCCTCTTAATGCGCTTCAATTGCCCCTGGGGTATGCAATCTAACCAATTCTTATGGTGGCAGCTATCTATACTAATATAACTCTGAGAGTCAGTGGGTGTGGTGAACGTTTTTGTTTTCAATTGGCCATTCTCAGAATAAATAGTTAAATCCAAAAAATTTACTGTAACTTCACTAATAGAAAATGTAAATTCAATGTTAAGATTATTGGAATTAAGATAAATACAAAATTGGTCCACGAGTTCCCGTCCTCCCGTCCATAAAAACAACACATCGTCTATGTAGCGGGTCCAGGACACCAGGCTCGCCCCAAATGGATTATGAGTCCATATAAAGTCACGCTCCCACCGTCCCATGAATAGGTTAGCGTAGCTTGGGGCGAACCTGGTGCCCATCGCCATGCTGACCCACTGTACATAGAAATCACCCTTAAACATGAAATAATTATTGTTTAAAATGAAGGTCACTGTTTGTATTAAAAATTCCTGGAGGTTAGTATCTAAAGTGCTACTGCCTAAGGTACTTTTTATGGCTTTAATCCCGTGTTGATGGTTGACTATAGTGTACAAGGATTTAACATCCGCCGTTACAAGGATGTATCCTTCTTCCCACTCAAATTTGGGTATCTTTTGTAACAGGTCTTTTGTATCTCGTAGATGAGAAGGGTTCATTAAAACCAGCGGTTGGAGGTAGTAGTCGATAAACTCCGATATGTTGGAAGTTACCGACTCTATCCCGGCCACTATGGGACGCCCTGGTGGTGCCAAAGGGTCCTTATGCACTTTGGGCAGCACATAGATGACCGGGATGACTGGCTCTGCGATCCACAGGAATTTAAATTCTTTATCTGTTATAGTGCCATTTTGATGGTGTACCTCCAGTAAAGTTTTTAAATTATCCATAATTTTTTTTGTAGGGTCTGACCTTAACTTTTGATAAGTTTCCTTATCACCTAACTGTCTTAAAATCTCATTCTCATACCAGGGGGTATCCATTATAACTATTCCCCCGCCTTTGTCGGCGGGTTTTATAGTAATTTCCCTATTATCTTTTAAAATTTTGAGGGCATTACGTTCTTTAAATGTCAGGTTGGATTTTTTTTCTTTCAAATCCATTTTCTTCACATCTTCCTGTACCAACTGGCTAAAAGATTCCACCCAGTTTCCCTTGATGTGTGAAGGGAAGAATATGGATTTGGGTTTGAAGGGGGTCCCAGATTGTGTCGCCTCATTATCGCCCAACTCAGTGGACTTGAAGAATTTTTTTAGGCATATTTTTCTCACAAACTTATTAATGTCAACAAATGTATTAAATTTGTTGAGCGTTGCTGTGGGGGCATATTTAAGGCCCTTTTGGAGTACATTTTGTTAATCTATAGTCAAAACATGCTTGCTTATGTTGAAGATTTTGACTTGTTGTTTCATAGTTATCTCTCCGTTATTGTTTTTTTTTTCTCCTTTTTATAAAATTTATTGGGCCTTTTCCTCTTCCTATTGTTATTTTTCTTTTTGCCTCCCCAGGTGACGCGACGAACCCGGAACTGCCGGGCTGAACAGCCGCGTCACGTGACCTCCTGGGATATCTATGGACACTATAAAAACGGACTCGGTAATGCACACTGGATATGCCTTGAAAAAGATAGGGTCCGAAACGCGTCGGAAGGCGAGAGGATTGGACGGGTCTTGGAGGATTGATACCTGCTGCAGCGTCTTGATCCTGGTTGCGCCCGGGCCACTTGGTGACTATACGCATGCGCTTACTGAACTGTATCACATACGGTTCACATTACATCTGGTAACTATCTTCAAGTACCTTGCCACTCTGCACTTGCCACCTTAACCATTTGGATTTTTACATTGTGTGCATACATTGATTGTATTGTGTGATATATGTTTTTTGCTGATGTACTTTTGTTTTGTGTGATGTATTAAAAAAACCGGTATACACTATGTGGATTATGTATTCTCTCCACATGTACACATGAATGTGAGCTGAAGGAAACAGCTGTTATACCGGTGCCCCGCAGAGAGGAGGCTATCACACAATAAGGGAAGTAATTTCTCTATTACCTAGCACTGGTGGAGGTTGACCCCATTCCTTTCTACACTATCGTCTTCTTTTGGGTGTCAGAGAAACACCCTAGGGGTACAACCACCCTTGCAGTTGGTGCACACCTTATACACTTACTTCTTTTCCCAATTTTTATACTCTGATCACCCCTCTCTCTAATTTTTCACTAACGGGGAATGATTCTCCCAATATATAATACGGTACTTGTGTAGTTTCACGGCACCAGTATGGCGCCATGCGTCTGAGTCCACTTGCGGGGCTCGCTTCGCTCGCCCACGCTGCGGGCTCGGTGGCTCGCTACGCTCGCCACACTATTTAAAATCACCTCCATGCCAACATGGATAGTGGGGGTATGAACTATCCATGTTGGCATGGAGTTAAGTTACTTTTTTTAACATAGTTTGTGGCGAGCGTAGAACCCGGAAGTAGCACGGCGCCATGCTACCTATAATACTTTAATACTCTAAACGAAATAACATATGATCCAATTAAAGTGTTAGACTCTCTCTGTAGATTATAAATATGATTTTTTATTGAAATTCTATCCCAATGATGATTGTTAACTATATGCTATAGATATGATATCTGTCTAATCATTGTATTTACATTTAAAACACTGGACACACTTGCACAAATATCATTTATGTTAGATTGTCGCAATTAATTGATTGATTGCACATTAGCATACTTTCCCTTAAATAGCACATACAGCGGAAGCCAGAATCCGTCTTGAAAAAGTTTCTGGTTGCTATAGAAACTAAACGCGTCAACGTCACTTGCGCAACACGTTTACACTCCAGGGTTCTTTCCGACTGTCAGGTCCTCCGGCCGCCGCCGGTTCTGCAGAGCATTGCGCCGCATGCATTACTCACCTGCACGGGCGCTGTACTCCTGGCGGTGCTACACCTGTCACTCAGCGCTTCCCCGACTTGGTGTCACTGGCAGGGACGGCGGTAGGTCCTCTGGGGGTCCGGCTGTTCCCGTGGTCGGCTCCTGGGATAGGCGCCGCCATCTTGCTTGTGGCATTAGGCAGAAGGGAGCAGGGTCTGATATAACCTCTGATTGAAGGTTGGGCCTGTGACATCACTGCCTGGAGGAATAAAAGGCTGGGCCGCCTATCCTCCAATGCTGCTGCTACTTCTGCTTTCTGCTCAGTGTCCTGCTGACAGCCAGTGAGAGTGTACACAGCTCCAGGTCTCTCTGAGTCCTGTTTGCAATCAGAAGCATCTCGTTATCCTTTCAAGTGCCTCCTGAGTTCCGTTAACCCTTCAAGTGCCTCTTGAGTTCAGTTTACCTTCCAAGTGTCTCCTGAGTTCCGTTAACCCTTCAAGTGCCTCCTGAGTTCAGTTTACCTTCCAAGTGTCTCCTGAGTTCCGTTAACCCTTCAAGTGCCTCCTGAGTTCCGTTAACCCTTCAAGTGCCTCCTGAGTTCAGTTTATCTTCCAAGTGTCTCCTGAGTTCTGTTAACCCTCCGAGTGTCTCCTGAGTTCTGTTAACCCTCCGAGTGTCTCCTGAGTTCTGTTAACCCTCCGAGTGCCTTCTGAGTTCAGTTCACGTTTCAAGTGTCTCCTAAGTTCTATTATTATTTCAAGCGTCTCCTGAGTACAGCTATATCCATCTGTTCCAGCAAGCGTCCTAATCTCCTTGGAGGCTCCTGATTGGGGGGCCGCGACCTGCTGGGTGGACGCAGCTAAGTCCAAATCCCCTTGCGGGGGTCCCTGGTGAAAACCGCCACTCAGTTAGACTCCGCGCCTCTGATTAGGAGTATAGCCAAACTCCTTGGAGACTCCTATGAGACGCCAGTATATTCGACCAGCAGTTCTTTCTCCACCATTGGCATCCGTGTCAGAATCCACGCCCCCAGTGGATCCACAACAATCCGTTGTGACAGTTAGCAGCAGCCAAATGGATTCCACACCCGGGGTCGATTTTAATACGGAGCTACTGCAAAGAATTGTGGCCCGCCTGGAAGGCTTGGAGGTCTCCCAAGGTCAGCTAACTCAAGGTCTCCAGGATATTGCTCATTGACAAGAAATAATGCAGGCCTCTGTTTCTCGAGAGGTTCCAGTCCTGCCTGCTCCTGATCCGGTCCGGGTGGTAGCCCTGCCGTCAGCATCACCAGGGCATCTACATCTCTCTGCACCCAGCAAATTCGATGGAACCCCAAAATTGTGCAGGGGTTTCCTCAACCAATGCGATGTACAGTTTTCACTCCTGGCATCAAGCTTCCCGACCGACAAGTCCCGAGTTGCCTACATTGTCTCCCTTTTGTCGGGATCAGCTCTGGACTGGGTATCTCCTCTCTGGGAGAGGGACGATCCACTACTCTCCCAGTATGATGAATTTATAACCCAGTTCCGCAGAATCTTCGATGAACCGGGTCGAGCAACTTCAGCTGCTCAGGACATCATGCGGCTAAGGCAAGGGAATCGTCCGGTCGCACAGTATGTGATCCAGTTCCAGACCCTAGCCTCCGAGGTCGCTTGGAATGAAGAAGCACTAGTATCCGCATTCTGGAGTGGACTCTCGGATAGGTTGAAAGACGACCTAGTGTCCCGTGACCTACCCGTCAAGCTAGATGAACTTATTTCACTTTGCAATAAAATTGACTTGAGGTTCAGAGAGCGTCAGGCGGAGAGATCTCGAGGGGATCGTTACAGGAGCACTCCTCCACCACTACTTCAGGTCTCCTCACCCGCAACAGTCGACGAGCCTATGCAGATAAATCGGGCTCGACTCACTCCCCAAGAGCGACAGCGTCGTTTCCAAGAGAGACTTTGTTTGTACTGCGGACAGGCCGGTCATCAAGTGTCTCAATGTACCCTTCGCACCACTCGAGTAACCCAGGGCAAAGAGAAAGAGGTAAGATTGGGCCAACTCTCTACCTCCTCCACAATGCCCGATTCCGTCATTGAAGTGCAACTTTCTTTCGCAGGTCAGACGTTGATGATCCAAGCCCTTCTGGACTCCGGAGCTGCCGGGAACTTTATTTCTGCCAATTTTGTTGAATTACATTCTTTACCCATTAAAGCAATTGAAAATCCACTACGTCTGACTGCAGTTGATGGGAGTTACATCCCGAACGGGTTAATTGAGTCTTGTACGACACCACTGTCACTAGGTATAGGGGCACTCCATCGAGAGAGTATAGAATTTTTTGTTATCCCTCAAACCACTTTTCCTTTGGTTTTGGGTCTGCCGTGGCTTCAGAAACATAATCCACAGATTGACTGGTCAGCTATGCAAATTGTAGCCTGGGGTCCATCTTGCTCTCAAGGTTGTTTAATGAAAGTGGTACCTCTACAGTCAGTTTCCTCCGATAAGAAGAGTCGAATTCCTGCTCCCTATCAGTCCTTTGCTGATGTTTTCAACAAACAAGCAGCTAATATCCTGCCTCCCCATCGCGAGTGGGACTGTCCCATTGATCTGGTTCCAGGAGGGATGCCTCCACGTGGTCGGATATATCCCCTATCCATCCCTGAAACCCAAGCAATGAGTGACTACATCTCCGAGAATCTACAGAAGGGATTCATCCGTCCTTCTTCGTCCCTGGCCGGAGCGGGGTTCTTCTTCGTCAAGAAGAAAGATGGAACCCTTAGACCCTGCATAGACTACCGAGGTCTGAATGATATAACAATAAAAAATAAATACCCATTGCCCCTGATTCCCGGAACTCTTTGATCGCATTAAGGGAGCGGTTGTCTTTTCCAAATTAGACTTAAGAGGGGCTTACAATCTCATTCGTATCAGAGAAAGGGACGAGTGGAAAACGGCATTTAACACCAGGGACGGCCATTACGAATATTTGGTCATGCCGTTCGGCCTCAGCAATGCCCCCGCAGTCTTTCAGAATTTTGTGAATGAAATCTTTAGGGACCTACTGTATCTGTCCGTTGTAGTGTATTTGGACGACATCCTCATATTCTCCAAAGATTTAGAGTCCCATCGGTCACAAGTGAAGGAGGTTCTTCAACGACTTCGAAATAATCACCTATATTGTAAACTTGAAAAATGCATTTTTGAGCAAGCCTCCGTACCCTTTCTGGGATACATAATTTCTGGTCAAGGCCTACAAATGGATCCAGAGAAGGTTCAGGCGATTCTAAACTGGACTCAGCCCACTACTCTACGAGCAGTGCAGCGATTCTTAGGATTCGCCAACTACTATCGGAAATTTATCCGGGGTTTCTCCACCATCGTTGCACCCATCACCGCTCTAACTCGGAAGGCAGCCAATCCGGCTGTTTGGTCTGCTCAGGCACTATTCGCTTTCCAACAGTTGAAACAGGCCTTCATCTCTGCTCCTGTTCTCCACCAGCCAGATCTTGCAAGACCTTTTATTTTGGAAGTGGACGCTTCCTCTGAGGCTGTAGGAGCCATTCTGTCTCAAAAATATGAAGATGGGTCCACACATCCATGTGGGTTTTTCTCCCGAAGGTTTTTACCCGCTGAAAAAAATTACGCAATCGGGGAACAGGAACTTCTGGCGATCAAGTTAGCACTTGAGGAGTGGCGATACCTCCTCGAAGGAGCTCAGTTTCCCATCCAGATCTACACGGACCATAAAAACTTGATCTATCTCCGAAACGCCCGATGCCTTAACCCACGACTGGCGAGGTGGGCGATGTTCTTCACCCGCTTCAACTTTAAGCTTTCCTTTCGTCCGGGTTCCCAGAACACTAAAGCAGATGCCTTATCCCGCTCTTGTTCTCCTGATGCTGAGGAGAGACAGCCATATCCTATTCTGGATTCCTCTGTCTTCGCAGCTACCAGAATAGTCAATATTCCAAGAGGCAAGACTTATGTAGGGCCTTCCCTCCGAAAGAAATTACTCCATTGGGCCCACTACTCCAAGTTTTTCGGGCATCCTGGTGCAAAAAAAACCTTAGAATTCCTCCAAAGGAAATATTGGTGGTCAACGATAAGAACCGATGTGCAGGACTTCGTATCTTCATGTCCAGTGTGTGCCCGACATAAAACCTCACGCCAACCCTCTGTAGGGAAACTTCTACCCCTTCCAGTTCCTGCGAAACCATGGACCCATATAGCCATGGATTTCATTACGGATCTACCTCCCTCTAATGGCTACAATACTATATGGGTGGTCATCGTCCGTTTTTCCAAAATGGCCCACTTCATCCCTTTGAAGGGACTTCCCAGTGCACCAACTTTGGCACACCTTTTCATAACCCAGATCTTTCGTTTACATGGCTTACCACTTGAAATCATATCTGACCGGGGTGTCCAGTTTGTAGCCCGATTCTGGAGGTCTCTTTGTTCCGTCTTCCAAATTAAATTAAAATTCTCTACAGCCTACCACCCTCAGACCAACGGTCAGACTGAAAGAGTTAATCAGGATTTGGAGAAGTTCATCCGACTCTACCTCTCATCCTCACAGGACAATTGGCTTGAACTCCTACCCTGGGCAGAGTTCGCTCACAATAACACCTATCACTCTTCCAGCCGAACCACTCCTTTCTTCACTGTTTATGGGATCAACCCTCGTGTCCCAGACTTTTCCAAACTCACTGGTAATGAATTACCTGCAGTTCAATCTTCTGTAAATTTTTTTGCAAACATTTGGAAAAATGTACAAAAAGCCTTACAACAGGCCTCCAGTAGGTACAAACTAAGTGCTGATCGGAGAAGAAGTGCTGCTCCACCTTATAAAGTTGGTGATCGTGTCTGGCTATCAACTCGGCATATTCGTCTAAAGGTTCCATCCATGAAATTGGCTCCTCGCTACATTGGACCCTATGTAATCCAAAAAATAATCAATCCTGTAGCCGTTCGGCTGAAGCTACCATCTTCCTTACGAATCTCCAATTAATTTCATGTTTCACTCTTAAAACCTTTAATTCTCAATCAGTTTAGAAAAACTCCACCTGGAAGGTCCGGTATCCGAGTACAACAGGATGTAGAATTCGAAGTAAAACAAATATTGGATGTTAGACGACGACAGGGAAAGGTACAATTTCTAGTGGACTGGAAGGGATACGGTCCTGAAGAAAGAATGTGGATCGATGCTTCCAATATTCATGCACCTCATTTGATTGAAATGTTTTGGAAAAATAATCCTAAGAAGTGTCCGGTGTCCACTCATAAAAGAGGGGGTACTGTCAGGTCCTCCGGCCGCCGCCGGTTCTGCAGAGCATTGCGCCGCATGCATTACTCACCTGCACGGGCGCTGTACTCCTGGCGGTGCTACACCCGTCACTCAGCGCTTCCCCGACTTGGTGTCACTGGCAGGGACGGCGGTAGGTCCTCTGGGGGTCCGGCTGTTCCCGTGGTCGGCTCCTGGGACAGGCGCCGCCATCTTGCTTGTGGCATTAGGCAGAAGGGAGCAGGGTCTGATATAACCTCTGATTGAAGGTTGGGCCTGTGACATCACTGCCTGGAGGAATAAAAGGCTGGGCCGCCTATCCTCCAATGCTGCTGCTACTTCTGCTTTCTGCTCAGTGTCCTGCTGACAGCCAGTGAGAGTGTACACAGCTCCAGGTATCTCTGAGTCCTGTTTGCAATCAGAAGCATCTTGTTATCCTTTCAAGTGCCTCCTGAGTTCCGTTAACCCTTCAAGTGCCTCCTGAGTTCAGTTTACCTTCCAAGTGTCTCCTGAGTTCCGTTAACCCTTCAAGTGCCTCCTGAGTTCAGTTTACCTTCCAAGTGTCTCCTGAGTTCCGTTAACCCTTCAAGTGCCTCCTGAGTTCCGTTAACCCTTCAAGTGCCTCCTGAGTTCAGTTTATCTTCCAAGTGTCTCCTGAGTTCTGTTAACCCTCCGAGTGTCTCCTGAGTTCTGTTAACCCTCCGAGTGTCTCCTGAGTTCTGTTAACCCTCCGAGTGCCTTCTGAGTTCAGTTCACGTTTCAAGTGTCTCCTAAGTTCTATTATTATTTCAAGCGTCTCCTGAGTACAGCTATATCCATCTGTTCCAGCAAGCGTCCTAATCTCCTTGGAGGCTCCTGATTGGGGGGCCGCGACCTGCTGGGTGGACGCAGCTAAGTCCAAATCCCCTTGCGGGGGTCCCTGGTGAAAACCGCCACTCAGTTAGACTCCGCGCCTCTGATTAGGAGTATAGCCAAACTCCTTGGAGACTCCTATGAGACGCCAGTATATTCAACCAGCAGTTCTTTCTCCACCATTGGCATCCGTGTCAGAATCCACGCCCCCAGTGGATCCACAACAATCCGTTGTGACACCGACAAACAGCTGATCTCCCGTCTGGTCTCCATTCCACGTCCAACCGCATTGCCCGGGACCCACCGTTCTCCACCATCGCAGCAGTACAAGCAACCCGCTTGGCCGCTTCCCATCTTTCACAGGTGTCCACTTCTGAGACCTTCACGGCTACCAATTGCACGGGGTTAAGCCTTGAAACACCGGGCTCCGCTGTGGTCTCGCATTCAACTGGAGGGTGAGATACACAACGATTAATCATAATCATGTTGCTCTGACTATGCACTAACTTACCGACAGATACCTCTTTTTGCATGGACTGCTTAAATGCTAATTTGGCCTTGTGCAATTTCAACCAACTGCCTCCATTAACACAGCTTACTTTGCTAATCCCATATTTTTTTTGCTACTAACCGACTATTGCACATAAAATAATTGCCTGCTCCTTACTTTGATTTACTTTACTATTATTTCTCTGTGCGGTGTGGTGTTCCTTGAGAGAGGGGGAAGCCAGGAGAGAGCTGTGTAGCAGCCGTTTTGCCACCTCAAAGATGTGCCCGCCAAAACCCTAGTGTGCCCGCCCTGCACATCATTACTGTGGTGTGGGATGGGACGCGGTGACACTTTGTTACTGCCGCAGCAGCTATCAATGCCCAACTGTGCCTGCCGGGCACAGCATCTATGGGAGCGTGGGAGGGGACGCGGTGACGCAGCCGCACCAACCAATGGCGGGGAGGCGGCTGCCGTGTCACTGCATCCCCTGCCATGCTCCCTATAATGCTGTGCATGGCAGGCACAGACGGGCATTAATGGCGGCGGTAGCAGCAGCAGTAAAAATGTAAAGCAAACCTTATGTCGTGTCAAGTAATATATGTCAGTGCGGCGGGCCAGACCTAAGTGTCTCGCTGGCCTCCTGTTGCCCACCTCTGGTCTAGACTAATGTATAGAATACCATTGCAAACGTGCTAATCAAACAGAATGATAATTTTTATACTATATTTGTATTTTATGTATATTCATTGTGATTTTATTTGTGAATTGTTACAATTTATGCTATCCTTTATATAAAACTTAAAGTTATATAGTGTGTACAGTGTGCTTTCTATCCAGCAAGGTATACTACACAATAAATCAATGTCCACCTAGCAGCGCATGGTGTATAAACCACCACCTTTTTTCTTTCTTAATTTTTGTGTGAGTTCCAGCAAACTCACTGAAACACCTGTGGCAGCAGTGGGCACATATGATACATCCATATTCTTATATATATTCTTTATAGAAAATATTCATTTTCAATTTATTATTTAAGCGCCAGAATTCGTAGTTTGGAAGGTGGTAATCCAACCACCCCCATCCTACAAACAACTGATAAGTGGTGGGGAGAGACATATACACGGAGGAACCTGCAGTACAGATGGAGCCTTCTTCAACTAGCCTTCTCTGGATAGCAATAGTGAGCCATGGCTCACCAATGCCTATTGTTCTCAGCTGCAATACAATACATAGAACAATACAGAAGGGAATTAGCAGTGTTTGAAAAAGACAGTTGGGAGTTGATTGGCTGGTGCTTTATCTCCTTTTACCTTTTCTCTGCTTTATCTCCAGTTTATCTCTTCTCCAAGCTTAATAAATCTGCCCCTTAATCCTATTAAATGGCTAGATGAGGATGGCTATATCTGTATGCAGTGGCGTAACTATAAATTTAGCTCCCCCCTGCCAAAAAATTTGTGGTCACCCCCGACTTTTCTAGTAAAACATGACAATGGTGCAGACTAGTTACCTGGGCCACTGTGCACCACCATGTGTAGTGCTGCAGCTCCCCAGGAGTGACGTGCGCCCATGCGGCGTAACAGGGAGGACATCCTATCCGCTCACATACTAT
This sequence comes from Crinia signifera, assembly GCF_055691185.1. NCBI lineage: Eukaryota > Metazoa > Chordata > Amphibia > Anura > Myobatrachidae > Crinia > Crinia signifera. The sequence continues at coordinate 242,292,309 of NC_139217.1, forward strand.
AGCCTTCCTTCACCAAGGAACGACCAGAGATACTAGCAGCAGGAAGTGTGTGCGGGTAATGGCACCGGACGCCCCCAGGCGTAGAGGAGGCGAGGAGACTGGGGAGGGGGGGGGGGCGGGCTGTCAACTATGGTACGCAGCTACAGTACACAGCCACCGCCGCCCACTACTAATGAGTGACAGCAAACTGTGTATTCGTACAGGACAGCAGGTATTTTTCAGTGCGCCCTGAGACCACTGGCTCCCCCAAGCCACAGCTGGGGCTGCCACACTATAGTTACGCCACTGTCTGTATGTCTCCGAGACCCGACATACTGCAACCCGCTGCTGGGTAACTATTAACTTACACTCATTCACAACTTATTGATGTTTAAGTTATCGGGAACGTTTTAAACAACTAGACCTCGTCTACTAAGAAGCGGATCTAAACAGCCTAACAACTGCGCTCAGTTTTTTTTCCCCTATAAAAATGTATGATCATAGAAATAAATTGCTAGATTTATATGTTGCAGAATAGGAAAGTTACAATTATGTGCTACTTAATTGCTTGTTATAGATACAATTGAAAGCTAACATACTCATACATGTCTGGTTGTTCTGTCCTGCTTTTCTATTCAGAATTAAGTTTTTGTTGTGTTTTTATTGCTAAATTGGGTTATTATTGCTTCATTCAAATAATTAAATACATTTATTTTGTACGGACAGCGCTCTATGCTTTGTTCTTTATATATGTTGCCTACTTTTGGACAACTGACTGTAATGCTGCTTTCACACTGCAAAACTTGCACTGACCCGGGTTTTTTAAATGTTTCTTTAACCGGGTCAGAGCAAACTTAACCCCTTTAACACTGCATGTTGTAAACGGTATATTAATGGTTAATTACCGTTTTTGTACCTTTCACATTGAACTCCTTGTGAAAGGTACACAGTAATTAACCGGTAATATACCACGCATTCACCAAAGCAAAGCAAATGGACCCAGCTGCCTGGCATTAGAGCTGCAACGCCGGCAGTAGGCAGAGCGGGTTCCGGGGGTGACCCGGGAGCGGCAGACAAAGGGGGCGGTAAAGCAGAAGCCCCCCCCCCATACTCCGTAATGCAAAAAAAACCTCAGCACCTAGTAACACCCCCTCCCTCCCCTTCCCCGGCAGCAGCGGGTGCCGGCGTCGTGTTCCCCCATTAGGGACATGGAGCGGCACCCAGCGCCCGCTGTACACATCACCCACGCTCACCCGCCTGCAGAAGCAGCATCGTCGGCAGCAGTGGCTCTGGGGGACCTGTCCCACTGGCACAGTAGACGGTGGAATTACAGCATTCTAGCCACTGAGCTCCGAGTCACGCTCTGTGCATATCTAATGAGCGGGAGCCAATGCAGTGAATATTTAATGAGCGGGTCCCCGCCCCCTGCATATGAAATGAGCAGACCCGCTAATTTCATATGCAGGGGGCGGTGACCCGCTCATTACATATTCACTGCACTGGCTCCCACTCATTACATATGCACAGAGCTACTGCCAGGGTCCTAAATACCATTTCAGACCCATTCACACTGCCACAAAAATGGGTCTGAAATGGGTAGGAATTCTCATGGAAATAAACTATGTTATGAAAATTAATAAAAGAGTTGATTCCAGCTCCTGATGAAGGCGTGTGAATACGCCGAAACGCGTTGAGCCACAGTCTGAGTCACAGTACTCTTGATCCAACTTGCATTTGGAGGAACATTCCATCTCACACCATTCCAGCCAAACTTTGGATAAATATAACAGACTTCATTCCGGACCAGTTTATCCATCTATTTGGATCCCAATACACAGTTCCATTCTGCAGCTACAAGCTAGGTCAGTGATTTTCAACCTTTTTACCTTGCGGCACACTAAATAAGATTTTAAAATTGCCAAGGCACACCATGAGATCCCCACAGGGCAAACGACATTGGCCCCCACAGGAAAAAAAACAAACCTATTGGCCCCTACATAAAAAACAATATCACTGGTCCCCACAGGAAACAAAAATAAAATACATGGACCATTTACACGAAAAGAAGATAACAGTAAATAACAGTTGAACTGATGGTGGCTGTAAACTGGTGTGGGCATCTCTAGATCTGGGGGCACACTTGAGAACAGCTCAAGGCACACTAGTGTGCCACGGCACAGTGGTTGAAAAACACTAAGCTAGGTATTGGTATACCTTAAAAGAACTGTATCATTTCACCATTGAGTGATAATTGGAATCCGTCACTGGGAAATCACCGGGACTTTTTGTCATCTGCCCTATATATAAGGACACCTCAAATCGTCTGGTAAATATGTATTGGTGTTAAGTTGGACATAAAATAGATCTTCCATAATATGCCAGTTGGAATTGTTTATACTCATCCTCAACTCTTTTATTAATAACATAGTTTATTTCCATGAGAATTCTCATATGACATGTTTTGGTGATATTTTTATTAATTAAAATGTATTTATTATTTTTTTGTAATAAATTCCTTTCAGAAAAAACCTAGCGCTGTATCATAGTTCTTTTTCTTGGTATTGCAATTTAATTGGGAGCCTTACACCCTCCCGATACAGCAGATTTAGCAACACTGGTGGTTCCCCTTTTCTGGTCTGAAATGGGTAGGACACTGCTTTTTACCCGTTTAAGAAATACCGGTAAGCACCCTGGAGCTTTCACACTGCAGCTCTAAACGTTTTAAAAGGCAAAAAAAGGCAATATACCGTATTAATAGGTATTTTAAGGTGCAAGGAGTCTCTCGCTGACACGATAGGCCAGTTGCACACTATTCATTTTATAGACTATGGGTATCTTCGAATTTTGTTTCAATAATGCCTGTTTAGTGCAGTTTTAATAGATTCTTGCTCTACTGCATTTTGAAGTACCATATTCAAATCTTGTGGGTAATTTGATGTTGGGTCAGTTTTGAGTCTTCAATAAACCTGAGTGTCATTCAACTGATGGTAAGCTTCTTCCTTGTAATCCATGATGTATAACTGTATAACTATCGCACCCATCTTATCTGCAGGGGGGGGGGGGGGTCGTTATATCATTATATGAATATAAATTGTGTATCATATTTTGAGTATTCTTGTCACAAGCTTCTATTTCAGACGTCATGGCTCTATTCATTATTTATTATTATTTATTAACAGTTTCTTATATAGCGCACACATATTCTGCAGCGCTTTACAGAGAATATTTGAAAATTCACATCAGTCCCTGCCCCAGTGGAGCTTACAATGTACACACAGACAAAGACATTCTAGGGTTAATTTTGTTGGAAGCCAATTAACCTACCAGTATATTTTTGGATTGTGGGAGGAAACCAGAGTACCCGGAGGATACCCACGCAAGCACAGGGAGAATATACAAACTCCACACAGTTAGAGCCATGGTGGGGATCAAACCCATGACCTCAGCATTGTGAGGCAGTAATGCTAACCATTACACCATCCGTGCTGCCCTCTAGTGAAAGACTTAATTGCCGGACTCATTGAAAATGGATCAAAAGATGATTTGCATTTCACAGGGCAAGTATTCACATAACTTGTAATAGAATCCTTTTTATTGAAGAATTTGTTTAATCATAGTTGCCGGTTAAGACAAGTAAAATCAATTTTACCATGTAGATTATTATGCAAATTTGTAGGGCTGAAATTAAGACCCTTGCTTAGTACAGTTGTTACCGGCACTCAAGATAAATAATCATAAAGCATCTGGACTATTTACTAAGGGAAGCTTCCATCCAGGCAGAATGGGTCCATATCTGAAGTACAGTATTGCTTTTTGTCAGCCAAACTTAGAATTAATAGAAGTTTATGACCACCACAGGAAATTTTCTGGCCTTGAGGTATCAGTCCAAAAATATCCCATTCTGGCGTGAAAGGTAAGTAATTTACCAAATTATCCATAGCAAATGTATAAACCTTAAGCAAAAAAGGACTTACTTTTGGGCACTACCATAAACAGTAAATAAATCTGCATTGTCATCACGACATTTAGGGCATAAGTGACTTTGGGATGAGCCCATCATAAAGCTGCAATGTGGACTAATAATAGTCTATTAATATTCATATTACTAATAATAAGTTCTATGATGAATATTTAAAAATAACTCTATATGAGCTCTATATAATACGCCATGAGTCATAGAGATTTTTTTGTAAAATGTCCATTGTAATATCAGGAAAATGTTGCTTCCATTGGGGAAAGCCGGAGCTCAAGGAGTTATCATCTACTATATTACATAGAAAGTTATAATGTCTCGAAATTGCTTTGTAATCTGGGTTAGGTTATGTTAAAACCAAATTGAGAGTGTTATTCCAATCCCTGTCTGTAAATGCATGGACAATTTGATCTATATAATGCTATGATTGATAGTAAGCGAAGGGAAAAGGAGTTAGAAATTCAAATATTTCAGGTGCTTGGGTAAATGTGAGAATTTTTTTTGAGAATTTGTCTGTGAATTGGGCAATGGAATTTTTACCTTTAGTAGACCATAAAATGAATGGATTAGAAGCCTGAACTTGTTGAAATTCAGGATTTTTGAGAAGTTCGAGGAATAGGCACTTGTGGGCATTCAACCCATCGTTCATCATCTGCAAAGCTACTCTGCTAGTCACTTCCTTGGTTACCTGTATTCTACCGTATTTAATACAAACTTATTTTACTTGAACACAAAGCCATAAACCAAACTACACCAACATACATCTCTTCTCTTATCTCAATAATATCTCAAATATCTTCCAACCCCACCTCTACGCTCCTCACAAGATCTGCATCTCTCATCCACACTCCTTACTCGCTCCCATTCCCGATTGCAGGACTTTCTTTGGGCTGCACCCACTCTGTGGAATGCTCTCCCACACACACTCTCCTCCAGTCTCCAAACCTATAAGCGGTCCCTGAAAATTCACCTCTTCAGGCAAGCTCATCAAATTCCAGAACCAGCCACTTAACCTTCATACCTGTATACCATTCCTATCTTATCAAATCCCCACTGTACAGTCCACACATATCCACTCTTTCTTTTTCACATTTTCCATCCTCCTGACCCATGGCCAAACTGCTGGGTCACCGTATCTTATGGTGACACCAGGAACCTTTGCATTCTGGTGAAGTTAATGCATTAAGATTACAGTATTTATCCTTATGTATCAATGCCTATTTCCCTATACTGTAGATTGTAAGTTTGAGAGCAGGTCCCTCTTACCCTTTGACTGACTGTAAATACCCTGTTTGTTGTATCACTGTCTCCTTTTGTAAAGTGCATAGAAATATGCTGCACTATATAAGAAACTGTTAATAAATAAATAAATGTGCCAGAGTTTCAGAGTACTCCAAAGCTATGGAATTTCCTGGAATGAAGTTAGATTCAAGTTATGTAAAAATCCCTCTTCCAGAGAAGAGTTGGTGTAAACATTTGTATTATGTAGCCAGTCTCGAAGGCAACGTGATTATAGCACGTTAAGTTTGGAAAATGAATTCCACCATTAAATATAGGCTGTTGAAACCTTAATAAGCCAATTCGATGATGTTTGTGATTACAGATAAATTTGACAAGACATGAGTTCATTCTTTTTGTGTCTTCAATTATAGGTATAAGATGAAGCAACTGTAGAAAGTATAGTACTTGTATCCTAGCACGGCGACCACTAAGCTAATTGCGTAGTGGGCTATTCTGTGTAAGAAAATCGTATCGCATTGCATCCACTTTTTTTTTTGCATGCGGTGCGATGCAATACAATTTTCCATAGTAATGTATTCACTGTAAATTACATACATCGCATCCAATATAAAATCGGACAATGTCATTTTGTACTGTGATTTTCCAGCCCCCCCCCCCCCCCCTCCAATAATCCGTGTCCGCTCGCCACGCTTCGGGCTTGGTGGCTCGCTGCGCTCGCCACACTATATAAAATCAACTCCACGCCGACTTGGATAGTGGGGGTATGAAAAGGTCGGAGGACGCGTCCTGCTGCCGCGCGCCACGCTTCGGGGTGGCGTGGATAGTGGTGGTGGTTTATGAACACTTTCACACCTGCATTAGCATATATCTGACACTTTAATGACGACATGTGTTAACGCTAAACTGATATATACTTAAATAATTTCATTAAATAATCATAAATAATTAATAACATCGATTAGAATAATTAATGATAATAGTAAGAAAACAATAACATCGATTAAAACAATTAATGATAATATTAAGAAAACATGAACTTTTAAGAAGACAATATTAATCAACAAATTTAAACACACTTAATCGTCCTTGGGGAGCAGTTTAAGTGCTTCCACAATGCGTTAAAAGGAAACAGAATTGTGTTGAAATATAGCGCACCAAACAAAACATGCAGCAGTTGGTGAACAGTGTTTTTTGTCGGAACACAAGAAAATACAATGGAGTAGAAAAAGGGGTACTTATGTAGTATCTGGGCGCCCGATTTAGAAATCGGGTCGGATCGGGCACATCGCATCGCATGCGACCAAATCGGATGCGATGCGATGGACCCGATTTTTCCATAGGAATCAATGTTAAAATGGAATGAGTCCATTTTAACATGGAATTCAATGGGAAAAGGGGATCTTTTCATACCCCTACTATCCAAGTGGGCATGGAGTTGGATATAAACCTGTGGCGAGCGTAGCGAGCCACCGAGCACGAAGCGTGGCGAGCGTAGCGAGCCCCGCGAGGGGACACAGAATACCGTCCCCTCGCGGGGCTCGCTTCGCTCGCCACGCTTCGGGCTCGGTGGCTCGCTACGCTCGCCACAGGTTTATATCCAACTCCATGCCCACTTGGATAGTAGGGGTATGAAAAGGACCCCTTTTTCCCATTGAATTCCATGTTAAAATGGACTCAGTTCATTTTAACATTGAATCCTATGGAAAAATCGGATCATCGCATCGCATGCGATATGGTCGTATGCGATGCGATGCGATATAGGATCGCATCTGATTGTATGCCTTAACTTAAGGCATACAATCAAAAAATCGGGCACCCAGATACTACATAAGTACCTAAAAAGGTTTGTTCACCACACAGAGCTATTTTGGGATGTTACCGGACAGAAAAATCACACCAGCGAGTGATAAATTAAGCATACATATCTTTCATATGGATGTTGATTTTCAAAATGATTCACAGAAGATTTTTCGCTCTGAAATGAAAATACCCCTAGTTTGTCCCCCAATAATAGGGACTAGCAAACGGGGTATAAATCAGAAAGACATCATGGTGTAGTATATTTAAACAAGTTGGAAGTTTAATAAATCGAAACACTCACAAAAGTAGACGGTTATAAAAGCACAATTGGTAATCCCAAGGCAATAGACTGCTCACACGTTTCCCACAGTTCTAGTCCCAGGCTAATGTGAAGTCCAACTCCGGAATCGGTCCTTCACACAGTTCTGGAGAAAGGGGGGGGGTTTGACAGTCAGCCAGGTAAAGGGATCCAAAAGAACAGCACATGTGTGCTGTGGGAAACGTGTGAGCAGTCTATTGCCTTGGGCAGAGCCGGCCTTAGGCATAGGCAAACTAGGCAATTGCCTAGGGCATTTGGAATGCATAGGGGCATCAGCAGCTTCTGCTGATTAAAATGATATGCAGCATGCCTATATTCTGTGTGTGAGTGAGGCTGTATCTGCATATGAAATAGTGTATTCATGAAAATCACTGTAACATAGCATTTCGTATGCAGGTACAGCCACAGTCGCACACAGAATATAGGCATGCCGCATATCATTTTAATCATTGGAAGCTCCTTGTGCATGCTGGTCATAACAATGCAAATAAGATGAATTTTCAGCAAAAAGGCACACAACGTTAGCAGAACTTGGCAGGAGCTGCATGGCTTATTGAGTCAAGATGTATGAGGAAACATCTGTATCCAAGTAGAGGCAGAGGTCACAGTGTTAGCGGCCAGCAGGGCCGTTTCTAGAGGCGGACAAGCCGTGCAGCAGCCCGGGGCGCCGCACGGCTTGTCCGCCTCTGTTTAGCAGCCAGGGCGCCCGCCAGCTTCCCCCACGCCGCTGTCCCCCCCGCACGCCCCGTACGCCGCACCAAAAAGATGATCTTGGAGGGGAGAGAGGAGCGCATAAGTCTCTCCTTCCCCTCGCTGTGTCACTGGGCTGTTAGCCAATCAGCTCGCGGGCCGGCAGCCAATAAGGAGCCAGCCCGCGAGATATGATTGTCTCCTGTCAGCCCAGTCACAGTGAAGGAGAGATGCGGTATGCGCTCCCCTCTCCTCCCTTGGGAAACAGAAGCAGCGGCGGCAACGGGACTCGGAGTCGGAGACCCGGACTCTGCTCTCCCCAGCAGCAGCAACGGTGAGTTGTGCTGCTGCTGGGATATTATCCTCTGTCACTGTGGGGGCATATAGGTCTGGCACTGAGGGGGGCAGATGTGTGGCACTATGGGGGCATATTTTCCACTGTGGGGGCATATATGTGGCACTGTGGGGGCATATATGTGGCATTGTGGGGGCATATGTGTGGCACTGTGGGCGCATATGTGTGGCACTGTGGAGCATATTTGGCACTGTGGGGGCATATGTGTGGCACTATGGGGGCATATATGTGGCACCGTGGGGGCATATATGTGGCACCGTGGGGGCATATTTGGCACTGTAGGGGCATATGTGTGGCACTGTGGGGGCATATCTGGCACTGTGGGGGCATATCTGTGGCACTGTGGGGGCAAAGCTGTCACTGTGGGGGCATATATGGGTGGCACTGTGGGGGCATAGCTATCACTGTGGGGGCATATATGTGTGGCACTGTGGGGGCATAGCTGTCACTGTGGGGGCATATATGTGTGGCACTGTGGGGGCATAGCTGTCACTGTGGGGGCATATATGTGTGGCACTGTGGGGGCATATTAGTAAACGGCATCAGTTGTGCGGCAGCGGAGCGTTGGGCATAATGTGTAATAGGCATTACGTTGTGGGGAGTATTGTGTGCTTGCCATCATGGTGTGCGGCGTAATATGTAATGTGTAATTGGCATCATGGATAAAAAAAGTGTATGATTTAAGTAGCCTGTCATTGTTTGGCCTTGATCTGTGAGGCGTACTAGGTAACTGTGTGGGGCTTTATATTTTTATGTCACCGTGTGGGCTTCAGCCCGCCAACTTAAGTGCGGGAGGACAATGACAATTCCTGCGGTAACCAATGTCTGGACATGCAGGTTGCAAAAGTGAGATGTAAGGTAATTGTTTTGCTGCTAGACCACGCCCTTATTTTAAGCCACACCCCCTTTTAAAATAAACCACGCCCCCTATTTCGGCGCGCGCAATTTCTTGTATTTCATGTTATGTATTTGGGGGGGGGGGGGGGGCGCATTTTTATTTATTTGCCCTGGGAGCTAAATTGTCTAGAAACGGCCCTGGCGGCCAGTGCGAGTGCTGTCTGCAGGTGGGTTGCTTGTGCAATAGTGTTCGGCATATGTGTAAGGGGCATTATGGGCGAGATTACTAAAGGGAAAATGCGGTAAAACCCCCGTTTTACCACATTTTCCTATGTACTATTACCCGACCGCCTTGTCACCGCAGTGTAGGGTATCGCCACCTTTGGGTGGCGATACCCTATAGAAGCCTATGGGCTTCTTTTCGCCGCCCGACGCCTCCGCCGAAAAACCCGCCGACCCCCCTCTCCCCCTCCCTCTCTTACCTGGTCCAGGTCAGGGCCGGATTTGTGCCTAGGCCCGTGAGGCACCGGCCTCAGGGCGGCACTAATTAAGGGCGGCAGGCAGGCTGACATTCTGTTAAATGGCACAGCGGGTGGGCAGTGGCGAGTGACGAGCGCCGCCGCCGCAAATTTTCCTATGTCGGCGGCAGCGCCGCTCATCACCCGCCACTGCCCACCACTCTGCCATGCATTACATCACCGCTTAGTGGCTGGATCCGACGGTCCCCCTGCGCGTCCGAAAATGGCTCATTGCTGCCGGCTCCCGCCCATTGGCTACTCCACACACACAGTCTATTGGCTGCTGTGTATCCAGCAGCTGAGCTGATTGGCGCGCAGATCCTTCCTGCGCTCAGTCAGTCACAGTGTGTGAGCCGGAGAGAGACTGATGGAGACACTGTGCTAATCACTGTACTAATAAGTGCCTCCCTCCGGGTCCTCCGTACAGTGAGCAGTCCAGAGTGCTTAAAAAAATATGAAGGTGGGCTACAGTTAAATTTTTGTGAAATGTATAAATAACAAAATATATATACATTTATGATTACATTAAAACAGGGTTGCCGACCCTCCCGGAATTACCGGGAGGATCCCGAAAATCTGGTCCTCCTCCCGGCCCCCCGGAAAGGTGGGCAACCCTCCCGGATTCTGGGGGACCCCCACGCCACCCCCCGATTGCGGCGTCTTCCCCATACCTTTGGATTGAAATCCATCAATCCGCGGGTCTCAGAGGAGGGGGCGCCCCCCCGCCCCCTCCACGTAGATCTGTGAATTGGGGTTTTTACCATCCTGGGGGCGGGGCTTAATGATGTATAGCTCAAGCCCCGCCCCCCGAACTGCAGCTGGAAGTCTCCTCTCCGACAGAAAAAGTCGGCAACCCTGCATTAAAATAGGGGGGGGGCAAAAAATGTTGTGCCTAGGGGCGGCCTGGCCCCTAAATTCGCCCCTGGTAACACCTTCCTCCCCCTAGTGACGCAGCCGGACGTCCTTCCGGCTGCAGGGGGGAGGAAGAGGCGCCGGGGACAGCTTGCATAGCTGTCCCCGGCGTGAGGGATGCAGAAGGGGGCAGAGAGGTGACGGAGACCCCCCGCACACCACATTCCAGGTATCGCGGGGGGCCTCCGTCACCGCATCGCGATGCCAGCCGCATATGTTAGTACATATGCGGCGGCGATGTATTTTAATACATCCCGCCCTATGTGTGTCATGTATAAATGCTTTAATAATGTGCGACATGTGTAACAGGCATTATGTGTGTCATGTGTATAAGTGCATTAATAATGTGCAACAAATGTGTAATGGGCATTATGTGTGTCATGTGTATGAAGGGCACTAATAAAGGTTGGCATAATGTGTAAGGGGCATTATGGTTATAAGGACATTAATAATGTGTGTCATGTGTAAGGGGCATTATTGTGTGGTATTAGTGGTACAGAGAGAAAGGGGTAGGGGGTACAAATTACCCAGGCCAAAGTCTGATGGAAGGGCCCAGCACACACTGCTTTGTGCTGGGTTGCAGTGTGGCCATGGAGGTGCTTAAAATACAATATTTCTCAGGATTTTTTTCTAAGGGTATAATGTGAGGAGTAATGTACATAAGGTAAAGTGGTACTACTGTGTGATGTAACGTGAATAAGGGACACCATCGCATGATATAATGTGAACAAAGTTGCACTACTGTGTGGCAAAATTTGAATTGGGGGTACTATTGTGTGACCATGCCCCTTCCCAGCAAGAACACACCCCTGTTTGAGCTGAGCACTGAATGTGTGCACTGTTTCTATTTAAAATATTGCGGGTAGGAGCACCAAAATGATGACTGCTATGATGAGGGTTGATGGTGCTGGGAAGGGGGAGCAGGGTCAGGGCGGAACTAGTGGCGGTGCTAGGGGGCACCAGCTAAAATCTTGCCTAGGGCGTCATTTAGGCTAGGGCCGGCTCTGGCCTTGGGATTACCAAGGATGCAAAACATCCATTCGCTGCTGTGCGGGCGAAGCCGCACTTTGCTGGGGTGGCGGGGGGGGGGGGGGGCGTGCGTTCGCTGGGCGGGGTTTGGTGGACTCGCAAGACTGCGAATTCGCAGCCTTGCAAATCAACCTGAATAACCCCCCAAGTGTGTCAACGGATTGCAATGTCTAGGACTGACCCTACCAATACTGTACGGTAACTACACTTGGCTGGTGGGAAAATAATTATGTTTTGGAAAACTATTTAGTTTTGCAAGGAACAAGGAAGATGAAGTATGACAGCAGTCACCCAGTCGCAAAGTAGATTACTGAGGCCATAACAACTATGGTGCTGTTAGATGTGCATCCAGTATCCACCATTAGTGCAGTGGGATTTACCAAGTTGTTTGACGTACTGTGTTCCCACTGTGGGTTCAACTTCACTCCACAAGCAATTCCCAGACTGTACAAGGGACATTTAAAAAAAGTGTCATTAGTGTCCTCACTCAGAAATGCCGTTGTACCCACTGTCCACTTAATCACCCACATGTGAACAGGAAAAATAGAGCTTATCCGTACTCCTTTATTATTGCCACATGTATTATTGTATGTCAAAACAAGACAAATAAATGCAAATTCCAAAAAGTCTGAAGTTTTTCTGACACCATTTATTTGATAGCGGAGGATGATTTTACTCCACAAAATGACAGGGCCATGCAGGAGATGCTGTCGGCGAGCCCAAAAAGGGTGACGCACAGCAAAGCCTGAAAAATTATACAGATTTAAAATAATCCTTTTATATTGGGGTTATTTAAAAATTGTTATATGCGGACGACACAGGAGAGTGTACTCGGCCTAAACCATACCTCCCAACTTCTGTGCTGATGAATTAGGGACGGGGCGTATGCAAATGAGGGTGCGGCTAATGCTAATTAGCCGCAACCTCATTTTCATACTAGAATAGACGCTGTGCGCATGCGCACAGCATCTATTCTATTAGATTGGGGGGTCTCCCAACTGCCACCCCCCGCAGCGGGACAATGCCTGCCGCGGGTGGGACAGCGGAACAGGACCCGAAGATCGGGACTGTCCCGCTGTAATCGTGACAGTTGGGAGGTATGAAAATAGGCGATGGTGATTCTAAATTGAGAGAGGTCCAGAAACAGAGCATTGTGTCCCTCCTTGAGAGGGTCATGTTAGGAGGTATGCACTACAACAATATTGGCACGATTTGTCATTGGTAGGCAAATCAGAATGAAAAAATTATGCCTAACCTGCAGTGTGTAGCCCCAATTGCTGGCTTTCCCTGGTCATTAACAATATCTTCTGGTTGCATGGTCAATCAGAAGATATCATTAATAATGCCATGCTGCTCAGCATGTTACATTGTTCTTTTGTAAAAATGCTTGTACTTATCCATCATGTAATACCATTAATAAGACATCTGAATTTATGTGGTTCGGGGTTTCTATCTCAGGCGCTCCTATAAGTTGCAGCCGGTGATATATCAATAGGGTCCAACCTTGAGGCCCAAAATATGAACTTGGAAAATGTGGGGTGATATATCACAACTCAGCGCTACTTTTGTTGGGACATCAAAGTGACGTGAAAAAAGAAAAAATGAAAAAATGAAAATAAATGAAAATAAATGAATACTTCCCCTTTAGATTAAAAATCATACAACAGATATGAGCATTCCACATATAAATACAATATTCCTCCTACTATTATAACACTATGTCAAAAGATAATTACTGTAAGGAGGACGCTGTACTGTATTGTATTTATATGTGGAATGCTCATATCTGTTGTATGATTTTTAATCTAAAGGAGTGACCGGAAGCGAGACTTCCGAAAACAGGAAGTCCCTCAGGAGGAAGGTATATAAATCAGTATAATGTGGTTCAAGCTCCCACCTTGAAAAAGGGACTTGGAGTCCCGAAACATGTCGGTTTAGGAAGCTTGCAACCACCTTTTCATTTACCATTTTGTTGTGGACCGAAGGTAGGAACTATAGAGTACCTGGCAAACATACCAGCTGTGTCTTGTCCGGACCAAGCGCTGCTGTTAATATTGCCAGTCACCCTAAGAACCTGCCACGCTCCAACCTCAAATTTTAAGAAAATTTTTTTTTTCCTTGTACTTACCCAATAAACACAATTTTTGGCACAAGAGTCTGGAAAAAGATACCTAGATACGTGTCGACATCACCATTGCATCGTGAGTACGGGTACGCCACCCAACGTATTTAAAAGATACCTTTATGTGACTATCTGAATTTAATATTGTGTAAGTGAGGTACGCCATTATTTCAAACCTCATAAATACAATATTTCAAAGAGAGAAATAACGTCAAATACAAAACCAGCGGTTTTTTGTCTTTTCTCCATTTTTCTTATATACATCTGGATAACCAATTTGGAGCACACTAGACAGAATCATCCAATCAAAAATAAGAAGTATACCTGAACTCAGAAAAGGGGAAGTATTCATTTATTTTCATTTATTTTCATTTTTTCATTTTTTCTTTTTTCACGTCACTTTGATGTCCCAACAAAAGTAGCGCTGAGTTGTGATATATCACCCCACATTTTCCAAATAAGACATCTGATTGACCCCACATTTATTCTGCAACAGGACAATGGGCCAGATGTATCAAGCTTCAAAAGTGATAAAATGGAGAGTGATAAACAACCAGCCAATCAGATCCTGTCTGACATTTTTCAAACCCAGCATGCAGCATGGCAGTTAGCAGATGATTGGCTGATTGTTTATCACTCTCCATTTTATCACTTTTGAAGCTTGATACATCTGGCCCAATGACTCCAAACATACAGCCTACCTGTTCTCAAAGTCGGTCCTCAGGACCCCAATCAGTGGGGATCTTTCACATTGCTTTCACGTGAAAAAAATACTGCAAACAGGGTGATTATCCATATGGCAAATATATTGCAATGCCTGTATTGATTGGAAAACAGACATATATAAGGCTCTAAAGATCATGTAGCTATAATAAAAAATCATGACTACTAGGTAATTGAAGAGGCTGTTCATTGGTTGGAGGCCCAACCCCAGCTAAGGTGCATAGATTTTTTCATATTTGTATATCAAATTATACATGACATAAATAGTAATATTTATTTAACAGTGTAATGGTTTAAATGGTTTCAATGAATTATACCTGGACAGTTTTTGCTACTAGGTGGGAACTTTATACTAAGCAAAGCAATCTAAAATCATGTTTAAAGACGCTATCACACATGTGTTTTTCCAGCTCCAGAAACTCTCATGCGTAACGGCTTCCATACATCTCTGTTCTGGACTCTGGAGATTATTATCCTAATAAATGGTTGATGTATGGGCACCCCCTACTGGCCATTCTGGTCATATTGTAATCAGCATTGCAAAATATATATATTTTTTAAACACTAGCAAATGCTATGAAAGCTAGTAAGGCAGCAAATTGTACATGATTGCCAGTGAGAGACAGATATGTAGTTTCACTTGCTGCCAACAGATGGCAGTGTTTCGTTAACACACAGACACTAGACAGGGGGGTGGGGTGGTACAAAATGACAAGGGATCTCCCGTATTTTGAGAACCAGCACCGGGCCCAAACAGCCAGCAGGGTAATGCCACAGCCGGGGGAAACTATTTATATTAGTTCCCTTGGCCAAAGCATTCACCCTGTGGCTAGTCAGACCAGGCAGGGTCTCCAAGTGGTTCTCCAAGTCCCAGCATGCGGTGCAGACTTGTCTCTTGCAGAATGCAGGAGTATGTAAGCCGGACAAAGGGCCTGATTCTGGTTCATTCGGTCGCTGGCGTATTTGCAGCGGGGACCAATATTAAGCTTCTATGCATGCGTATATTAGCATATGCGTATGTGTAGGGCTGCTGTGCGGATACCTTCGGCGAACTGCGGTCGCCAAAGCGCTGGCAGGATGGATGCATTCACATGGGGATACCCTGCATTTCCTCGGCATTCCCATCACCTTTGTATGCACCAAACATCCATTCAATGTGCCGGGAATTCGCTGGGCAGTGTTAGATGGCTCGCTAAGCAGTGAATTTACACTGCATACATCCCAACATTACCCTCTCCAGGAGGGACACAATGCTCTGCTCCTGCACTTTCTTCTTAATGTATGATTACCTTCATCTGTATTGAACAGGTTAATTGATAAGCAAGGTGCTTCAACACAGGTGAAGGCAATCATACATTAGAAGGGAAATGCAGGAGCAGGGCAATGTGTCCCTCCTAGAGGGGGTCAGGTTGGGAGGTATGCACTGCTTCATACCTCCCAACTTTTGATGTGATGGAGGCGGGACTTTGCTGCGCATCGAATTCCGGGGGCGTGACCTAATTCAGGGGCGTGGCCTATACTCGCGGCTCTCCCGAGAGGCCACGCCCCCATTTGGACGCTTTGGGGGCATGACCCAGAGGCTCTGTGAGCCTCTAGCCATGCCCCCAGCCCCATCTGCGGGAATAGACGCTGTGCGCATGCGCACAGCGTTTATTCCCCGCTGCTTAGCAGCCGACAGGGGGGACTCCCAACAGCCCCCCCTCACCTAGAGGACTATACAGCACTTTCACTGGGCTGGTCTATATACAGCACTATCACTGGACTGGCCTATACAGCACTATCACTGGCCTGGACAATAATATACAGTACTATCACTGCACTGGGCTATAAAGTGTCACATGGCGACAGGCAGCAGCTCGGGTTGACGAGACGGCATCTCCGGAACTCTCTGGTCCATTACGATGTTTGAGGGCACACACATACAGTAAATGTGGTAGAAAAAGCTGGTAAGCTAGACAAGTGCAACAGCTCTGCTCTGTCCCTTACACTGCATAATGTGGTGGCAGCTCTATTGATCATCTTATATACCAGCTATTGTTGTCACAATTTAAGGCACTTGCCAAGAGGAGGGGGGTTTCCTGGCAACCAGAAGTTTGCCTATGATCTCCAGATGGAGAGAGGCATTGGGTGAAATTTTATAGGATGAGATATTCAGAAAGTGAGAGACATCTCCATTTTTTTAAAGAGGCAATCATTTACGCTGCAAAACCAGTTTGATTTTGCAGTGTAAATGATTGGCGCTTTGAAATTACTGGAGATTACTTACCAAATCTCTCATTTTCTGAATCTCTCATCCTATTAAATTTCACCCATAGTTTTTAATGGTATGATGGTTTCCAGGAGCAAGCAATCAAGACAACCCCCATAGCATTACATTGATGCAACTCAGCCTCCAGCAAACAGAAGTGGCCACAAGGCCGGGCCATTGTAGGGAGGGCATACCGCAGAGAGAAGCAGGGGAAAAACTCACCAGACCTAGGATCTGTGGTAATAGGGTTCAGCGGGGATGGAGGGTCCAGAAGGGATGCAGGGATGCTCTAATCACCTCCAGTGGTAGAGCTAATGCTGGCTCTCACACATTCAACTGGCCTCCAGCAGAGAGCTACAGTAGCTGATCAAAGGGAACGTGTTCCACAAGTGCCTGTCGACAGTGGGGATGGAGAGCAGTACACAGCATGGCAAGTTGATCTCTCAAACTAGGAATCGGCAGCAGGAGAGAAGCGTATCTCTCAGTAAGACGACAACAACGAGGTGGCACCCAGCCACCAGACCAGAAATTCCTCCCTACACAGCAGTTGACCGCAAGCAGTCACCAGCATCAGCAGTCAGCCATGTCTGCCTCCAGGCAGAGGGCAAGTTGTGTCCAAGAAGAGGCATCTCCAAATCACCAACCTTTCTCAAAGGCTTAAGCTGAGTACACATTAGACGGGATGAGCCAAGTCTGCCATATAATTCGTGGGGTGCTGCCAAGTGTGCTGTATCAGTCCAGGGGTGCTGCTGTGTGCCGTATTAGTCCGGAGGTGATGCTCAGTGTGCTGTATTAAACCAGGGGTGATGTTAAGTGTGTCAGATCAGTTCAGGTGTTCTGCTAAGTGTGCCAAATCAGTCCAGGGGTGCTAATAAGTGTGCCATAGCAGTCCAGAGGTGCTAATAAGTGTGCCATATCAGTCCAGTGTTTGTGCCGCCCATTTGTGTTGCTGTCAGGGCCGGTGCAAGGCACCAGAGCGCCCCAGGCAAGTTGGCCTCGTGGGCTCGCTGTGCTTGCCACGCTTCGGGTTCACGTTGATTGTGGCGTGGCATTAACAATGGGGGGGCATACAATGAAAAATGGGGTCTGGGGGGCATTTAACATTGGGGCCAATGTAAAATCAGGTCTCAGGGACCATTTAACATTGGTTCCAATGTAAAAAATCGAGTCTGTCGGGTCGATCGCATCGCATGCGATTTGGTTGCATGCGATGCGATTGACCCGATTTTTGCAACCCGATTGCATACAATTAAAATCGGTGGTGCCGTGCTAGGAAACAAGTACCAAATCACCTTTTATATATATGATACTGTAAATATATGCTGAAATATATTACTATATGCATTTGTTATTTAACAAGTTCCTCATACAGTATATCAATTTCTGTACTAAAAAGCAGAAGCCAAACATGCTATTTACAGTATATTCATTTGTGACTACCTGAGAGCCGGCTGCATGATCCAATTCAGTTGGATTCCCTATACAGTACCCATTGTACCAGCTAATACAGACATCGAGGATCCCTGGCCACAGTGCGACCTACAGTCAGCGGGAGCTGAGCAGTTTGTATGCGAGACCCTATACCAGCTGAGGTGAGACATTTTGTGGCTGTGAGTTAGAGACGCAGACCCAGGACATACAGCCAGGACTGTTGTTAGACAATTTGTCTCCTAGTGCAAACAAATAAAAATGTGCCCCCCCCCCCCCATACATAATTTGTTAGTGAAGGAATAGTGGGCGCTGCAAAAAGGGGTGTGGTTTAATGTAAGGGGCATGGCCTAGTTATAAGGGGTGTGTTCTAGCAGGAAAACAATTATCGGTACTTATGTAATATCTGGGCTCCCATTTTTCTTATGAGACCGTGTCCCCTCGCAGGGCTCGCTGCGCTCGCCACGCTTCGGGCACAGTGGCTCGCTGCGCTCGCCACACTATATAAAATCAACTCCATGCGTAGTTGGATAGTAGGGGTATGAAAAAATGGTGTGCATTTAACATGGGAGCCCAGATAATACATAAGTACCCAATTATCTTACACCTCACTTTTGCAACCTGCATGACCAGACATCAGGTAGATGTAGAAGGTGGGCTTTACACATCAGCCACTCCCTCAGACGGCGCACAGGACTCAAACTTGCCGAGTGTTGGACTCCACTGACTGGGACTATTGTGCTGTGGACAGTGCAGGTTATATACCCACTTTTATCTGGGCCACTTTATATATGTGAGATCTGGAATTCATTGTGTTTTTATGTATTATCTTTGAGTGATATTTTAATATTGTTTTATTAAATCCATTTATCCATTTTATTATTAGCATTGAGCGCTGCTTCCTGTTGTTCTTTCTTTGCTTTTGACAATTGTAAGGATAAATGTGTAGCCCCTCGACCTGATGGCCCCTTAGGTACCCGTGAGAATGTAATTTAACCCTACACACCAAACACACGGTGGCGAGTCAAGAAACATTCTGGTTTATTAGGAGTTTAACAGTAAGTTAAAAGACATGATACATGGGTGTGGACAAATGTGTGGTACTTTGTTATTGGCTGTTTAACAGTTGCTGGGCAGATTAAACAGGAGACATACAAGATATTATACACAAAATAAATGAGTAACAAGGAGGGGTTTCGATTATACAGGAGTTTATGCAGGTGCACGCTGCATACCAATTCCAAGGGGAAATAGAAACAGTATAGAGAGATAAGACACGCTCAGGCTTACAATGACCTTGCGATGTAACCATGGAAAAACAGTCTACGTGCAAATTCTTATATGCTACATGGATTCCTAATTTTAACCCTTCAATCCCCTCTTAGAATCATGAATTTAGATGATATGATTCTTCTTACCAAATTCCTTATTTCTATGCTTAGCAAGATATTGTTTGTAGCCTTCAGGGGAATTTGCGTGTGCAGGGGCAATGGATTCAAGTTTTCTACAACATGGTATAATACAAAAAACAACAATACAGATAATTGTAAGAATAATCAATATATAGATTGCTAATTGAACAAGGGCCTGTTCTATACCATTTGGGTGACCATTCTTATTACATCCCTATGTCCGTCGTTTGGAGACACAGAGGTTAATGGTGCAAAAGTCTATCTGGTAGGCGGCTACCTCGGTGCTGAAAAAATTGTACCAGAAAATGTATACGCCTGCCTTTTCAGTCATGTCCACTTCAGTTTTTGTGCAAAGGTATCTGGCAAACAAGAATCAATAGAATAATATACGTTATCCACCATCGTCCAGAATTCTAGAATGACCTCATCTGCTGGTGAGTCGTCTTCTCCATCATGTAGGAGGTTAGGGCTGTCTGCCCCCATTAGTACCTCGCCTTGAACTGTTCTCTATCCGGGACGTTACTTGGGATTCTCTTTACCCTGGATGCGTGTATCCACACTGGACTCTCTTCTGTAAGGACAGCCGTCCTTGTTACTGCTACGATCTCTGTTTCTGGACCATAGGTGAAGTCTCCTGGGCTCTTATTTCTGGCGAGGACCTTCACAACGACCTTGTCTCCGACCTGAAAAGGATGTGTTGATTCCTGTGGATTAAAAAGATTTTTACAAATAACACCATGTTCAATTTCACTAAGTCTGGTGATGAGGGACCTAACATACTCTTCTCTAATCTGTTCTAGGTCTCCCTCCTGGACTACTAATGGTTTCTTAGCCCAGGGCGTGGGGAAAGGTCTTCCTATTAAAATTTCAAAGGGTGAATAACCCAGAGTCTGTTGGGGGGGTCATTCTAATTTCTGCTAGGACTATGGGGAGGGTTTGTTTCCATTTATTAAATGTTCCTCCTGTTGCTTTCCTAAGTTTATCCTCTTCTCCACTATCCCTGAACTTTGAGAATGATAGGGAATGTGAAATTTCCTCTCTATTTGAAATGCTTTCACTAAAGCTTGTGTGATTTTTTTTGCTGTAAAGGCAGTGCCTTTGTCGCTATCTATTTGGAGCGGGCATCCCCATCTAGGGATGATTTCTTGTGTTAGTATGCGTGCAACTGTTTTTCTGCAAATTCTTTTTGCACCATTGCATTTTTGCTTTTTGACACTTTGTGCCCACATTCACAGAGCCAGTTTAACAGTGATATACCATCCTCTCGGCATGCCTCCTTTGTTGAACTACAGATAAGCAGATCATCTGCATACTGTAGCAGGACTGAACCATAGGGGGGGTGCCAGGGAATGTGGCTTGGAGCACGATGCTGTACACAACAGGGGAGTCAATATACTCCTGTGGCAGTCTGCATCATGTTAACTGCTGGCCTCAAAAGAAAATACAAATAACAGTTGTGTCTGGGTGTCCACAGGTATGCTAAAAAATATATTTTTCAAATCGGTTACTGAGAAGTAGGCGGCATCTACAGGGATGGCTGAGATGAGTGAGTGTACATCAGGTACAATGGGTGCAATGGGAACAATTAATTGGTTTATTGCTCTGAGGTCCTGTTGACCATGTCTGAGGATTTACAGTGTCTAATTCTGTGTTTGGGTCAGAACTGTCGGTCATGAGCAAGTGTGGTGATGAAACATCAATTCCCTTTCCTGCTTCTGATGGACTAATTGTGATTTCTAGCACAGAGAGAAGATCTCTGCCTAGCAAATTCATTGGGCAGTCAGGTATTACAGTAAATTCATGTTTTCCCATGTCATGGCCCTTTAAGGTCTGTCCCTGCCAGTCAATCTGAAATCTGGGGTTGTCTCTAGGTCTGGGTTGGCTGGGCTGCATGGGGTTACTGACCTGTCGGGGTTTGTTTGAAGGGAACGGACAGTCTCTAGCCCAATGGCTATCCCTTTCACAGTTATAGCAGCTTGTCTGCCTGTTGGGTGGGGGTCCCGCAGGAGCCCTCTGAGGTAGTCTGTCTCTAGGAGAACGGAATGGTTTATTCTGTCTCCTAGGATTGTTTTGATTTTGGAAGCGTGTGAACGGGGTATGTGATGGTGTGACAGTGTTTCTTTTAACTTCAAAACAATCTGCTGCTTCCTTTTTATACAAATGTTTTTTTTTAAATCCTTCACTGTATCAGAGGTCCAAGTTGAAACACTCTGCTTCACAGCGAGGATATATATCGGCAGCAGATTATTAATGAAAGTAGAAACAAGTAAATTATCATTATGCAGAAGCGGCAGACCTGCTTCCTCGGTCCAGCACTTCTTGAATCTTTTCCAGAAATTTGTCACTGTTTCTGTTTACAACTTACAGCTATGGGGAGAGATGAGCGTGCTTTAAACACTTCATTCATATGTGCAGCAAATTGATCCCACATAGCATCTATGCCTTCTTGTGTATTAAGTGGGTAACCTACAGTTGTTTGTGTGACTGAGGGTACACTGATAAGTGGAACTTTTTCCCAGTCTCATTTATTGTAATGGTCAATTATATCATTAACAATGAGTCTCATATCTCCTTGGGTAAAGCTGCGTCCTTTGCATGCTTTCTTTAAATATATTATACATCCTATTGGTGTTATTATTGGTTTGGGACAATTTTTTAATTATCCTATCTATCCCGCTAAATTGTCTACCCAAGGGTTAATAAAATAGTAATTTGTGGGGGAGACACGGGCAACATATTCTTTACATGTCTCTCCTGGTAAAAGCGGGGAATATTCTGTTTCTTTACTCTAATATAATCCCATAATATAACAGTATGTCAGTCAATATGGTCACAATAATATCTGTCACAAGTCAAGTCGCAATTGTACTTAAAATTACTTTAAACAAAATGACATTCAGTAGCCAAATCACTTTGCAAATCTACTTAGGATCACTTTAAACAGCAATAACACTCAGTGGCCGTACACTTACCACCCGTTCACTGAGTATCCTGAATACAAAATATACAGTACAATTGTATATAAAACAGACAGAACACCTCAGCGCACGTGCACTTACCACCCGTCCACTGAGTGTCCCAAACAAATACACAGTTGCAACATTAACAGACAAACATGTACATACATATATTTAGGCGATCAGATCGAGGAGGCTTTCTCTGTGAACCCCTGGTTCAATTGCGGTATCCCGGATACCTGTTTCGTAATCTCAAGTCCCGGACTTGAATTACCTTTACGTGGACCCCAGGTCCTTGTATCCCTGATACATTTTATGACGTCATAAATTTCCTTACATACAATTACGTAATATTAAGTCCCGGACTTAAATATTACCTTGTCACGTGTTCCCGGAACACGGAGTGAGTTCAGATTCTCAAATTCAGCAGGTGGCCGCAATCCCGTGGAGGGGACGGCCGGCTGAATCCCAGACGAAGCCCTCAAATTGTAAGGATAAATGTGTAGCCCCTCGACCTGATGGCCCCTTAGGTACCCGTGAGAATGTAATTTAACCCTACACACCAAACACACGGTGGCGAGTCAAGAAACATTCTGGTTTATTAGGAGTTTAACAGTAAGTTAAAAGACATGATACATGGGTGTGGACAAATGTGTGGTACTTTGTTATTGGCTGTTTAACAGTTGCTGGGCAGATTAAACAGGAGACATACAAGATATTATACACAAAATAAATGAGTAACAAGGAGGGGTTTCGATTATACAGGAGTTTATGCAGGTGCACGCTGCATACCAATTCCAAGGGGAAATAGAAACAGTATAGAGAGATAAGACACGCTCAGGCTTACAATGACCTTGCGATGTAACCATGGAAAAACAGTCTACGTGCAAATTCTTATATGCTACATGGATTCCTAATTTTAACCCTTCAACATCCACAGCAGACAGCACCAAAACTTTAAGTATGGGTTCAGTATGATTTAACTACCATTGAAATACCAACATTATTATGGCCAACACTGTTATACCGACAGGTTGTAAATACTGATGGTCACTATCCCAACCGGTACATAATACCGACAGTTGAAATGCCGACACTCAATATACTGACATGATCATAATGCAGAACATGTTAAAATGCAGACACAGTTGTAATGTCAACATGGATACCGTATTAGTGTACCACATTCCCTCGCATGGTTTGTTATACTTGGACTCTGTTATACTCTGCCTGTATGCCCACTCGGATGGTAATTGTATGAAAAAGTTGTTTTTGGGAAAAAATCATGAAAAACGATATGGTTACATTGTGGTTCATCTCTATTTTGTACCTGTCGGTGTTTAGATTGTCAGTATTTTTATGTTGTCGGTGTATCGATTGACGGTGTTCTGTACCTGGTATTTACTGACCGTCGGCATTTCGTTGTGGCCAAATTAACTACATACACCAATTATTTATACCTACACAGTGGCTTATTCTAATTGGGTAGGTACATGTAAAGATCTCAATACTACTGCCTCATGGGAGACATTTTTTTTATTATACCAACCACATACCAGTAGTAAGCAGACTAAAGTTTAACTTTAACTGCAGACTGTGGACACAAGATCATTTATTTTTCTGTATGAGCATATTTAAAGGCTTGGCCATTTTATTGAATATTTGTATGCATAGCATGCCGTATCTATAGATCATATATGGCAGGTGGCCTCCTGGCAATTGAGTTGTTATTGTGTAATTTTAATAGAGTAATATTGATTTACCAAAACCATTGTGTTAATTTCTGTACTAAACCCACAAACTGAAACTGTACTCTGCCAGTGCTACACAAAGGATTGCTCCGCCCAGGGCCGGTGCTACCACTAGGCAGCAGCCTAGGGCGCTGGCCATTGGGGGGCGCCCATTGTTCAGCCCAACATTTAAAGGAAGCAGCAGGTCCCATGAGCGGCTATCACTTTTCTCCCAGCACCAAAAAAAATGATTTCTACGGTGCCTGGGAGATGTGGAAGCAATTAATCAGAAGACGCCCGCATCCACTAGCAGCAACCCCACCAGCGGCACTCTAATATACCCTCTGACGCTACAGTCCCCGTCTATTTTATTAAGCTTCCCATCCCCGTACCTTCCTCAGAGGCAGGGCGCTGCTGGCAGATTTGCCATGCTGCAGGATGCGCTGCTGTGGTGAGTGTGACTATTTTTTACTGTACATTACAAGAGACACTGTGCAGAGCAGGGACGCTGCATGCCCCCGCCCCTCAGTGGTGAACTGTGCGGGGGTCCACAGAAATCAACTAGTGTCTGTCCAGGGCTGACTACAGAGCCCTATACAGAGAGCTGTAGTCTGACAGGGTGTGCTCATAACTGTCAGCACTGAACTGTCACCGACTGTGTGTGCACTGCTATTAGAGGTGAGGGGAGGAGACAGAAGGGGGTGCACTGTAATAGCATAAAACACTCACTTACAGTATGTACAGCATCTCCTTGTCCCTCTGTCACTGTGAAGTGTATAAGCCCTGCCCCCTGGAGGCGGAGTTCCCGAGGCCCATGGGACTACCTTATTGCCAGAATCAGAGCGCAACATGAAAAACATTGCTGGTGCCCACCTTGAATCTTGCATCAGGCTGTGAGCCAGCCCAGTGCCTGATCCCTCCCTCTGACACCATGGTGAGTTGTTGCACGTGTATGTGTACAGGGACTTGTGTGATGGAGCTATCAGTGGGGACAGGTGGAAGGGAGGATTTGTGTGAAAGAACTGGCCATGTGGTAGTTAGAGGGGCGATAGGTGTGTGCTGTGCACTATATTTGTGAGTGTGAGGGTAATACATATGCTTCTGAGAGCTTTATTTGGAGGGGCACTGGGCATGCAGTAATTGTTTTAACATGGAGAACTACATCTCCCAGCAATTACAGTGTGCTGTCTATGTTAATTATTTTATTTAAAAAGCTTAGGAAACATTGCTGTGGAGGTGAATGGGAGCACTTTACATAATTTTACCAGTGAATGATATGTTTATTGTTCTAGCTGTACATTTCACTGCACACCTTTTAGGTAATGGCTGGCACAGGGCGAAAGTAAAGGTTTTATATCAATAGTGGGTTGTACAATGTTGTTCAGCAATCACTCTTTGTCGACACAACAATCATGGTGATTGCCGGTGATGTCGTGGTGAAGGGGGGGGGAGTAGGAAAATGTTTTGCCTAGGGTGCCAAAACACCTTGCACCGGCCCTGGCTCCGCCTGCAGTGCCAACTCAGCTAACCGTATATACTCGAGTATAAGTCGACCCGAATATAAGCCGAGGCACCTAATTTTACAACAAAAAACTGGGAAAACTTATTGACTCAAGTGGGACCCTCTCTCGAGTATAAGCCGATGGGGGCTTTTTCAGCATAAAAAATGTTCTGAAAAAGTAGGCTTATACTTGAGTATATATGGTATTTAGAATGAGGAAGTTATACTGTATTCTGTGTACAGCTTCTGTCATGATTTATCCTGAAAGTTATACAGAACATTACAGTTATGTTTTTTTTTATGCAGAGCAAAGATAACATTGCAATTTTCTCAGACAAAAGGCACACAGAGGAAGCACAACTATTTTACCTGAATCATTTGCATTGTATTCAGGAAGTCCGTGTGCAAGCCTGCGTTCAACTTTCTGTGAAGGACTGACACTGCTAAAGGATTGAAATAAATCATACAGTCATGGCACGGGTGAGGACCTGGATTGAGCCTGTAGTTGCTGGAGCTCAGGTAGCCAGCACTTTCTATGACACTGCTCTACTACTTTCTGTAAAGAATTATTATAATCGGACCACCACATTCCTAAATACCTCTGATACAGACACACTGCAGAAAGCGATCTCTAACTTCTACATCATCCACAACCTAATTTTGGGGTTAACCCCTTTGCTGTCTGCCTATATTTTGGCTAATATTGGAGACGGACAGAGAAGGAAGATCACAATATGTGTGCCATTACTTGGTTACGCGATATCTCGGTGCTTTTTGTTGCCTGTCTTTATTTTGAACTGGCCAATTGAAGTCATGTTTGGTTCTGCAGCACTGAACGGATTAACTGGGTGGTTCACAACCTACTGGGCAGGTGTTATGGCTTGGGCTTCCCAGGGCTCTACCGAAAAGAAACGGTCTCTCAAGCTCATCATCATTGAATTAGTGTATGGTATAGCTGGATTTGTTGGCAGTTTGGCTTCAGGGCATATATTTGTTCTTGTAAACATAAAAAAACACCTGGGTACAACTTTAGTAATATGTAGTATACTGCTTTACATGTCCTGCCTCGGTTATAGTATTTTTATTTTGAAAGTACCACATTTTAAAATATCACAACCTGAAAATCCAAGAGCACATAGTCATCCAACTGGGGAAAATGGAATGTTCTCCACTGAACCAACAGAGAACTCAAAACTACTGGATGATACAGGTGGTGGACCTTTAGTGATTCCCACAAGTAGGACACCCTCAAGAATCTTTATTGTTCTTCTCTTCACAAGTGCCATCTTGTACAATATCTCTGTGGATGGATCTGTGGATGTACTCTCTTTGTTTTTACTTAAAGAACCTCTAAGCTTCAGTCCTGAGTATATTGGTTATGGCAATGCTGCTGGTTACATGGTATTTATCACTAGTTTCTTAGGTGTATTCATTTTATCCAGGTGGTTTAGCGATATAACACTTATTTTAATTGGAATAGTATCCTTCTCCGCTGGCATATTCATCATGGCTTTTGTACGATGGACATTCATGTATTTTATAGGTAAGTGAATAAAAATCGGAAAAAAAATTGTATTTCTCCAGAATTTTAATTTCTGGACATACTTTTGACGTTATTTCTGTTGTGTAAATATTCAATAACATTTCATTTAGTCTGCATATACTGCAGTGGTGGTTCCTACCTCTTTCGGGGAGGGGGTGCCTCTGGCCGCAGGCACCCCCCTCCCCTATTAACGCCGCCGCCACGGTCACTTTCTTCCCGTGATCGTCCCCGGGTCCTGTCCTCCTATGATTGCAGGCGCTGGGACTGGCGCATGCGCAGTACAAATATATGTACTGCACATATGGCCAGCGCATGCACAGTCCCAATAATGGTACTGCGCATGCGCATTTGCCGTTTTTGCACGGCAGCCCGCAACACAGCATCCCAGAGGGAGGGAACACCTCCCAATGGGACTGCCTTGGTGACTGGCAGGTCGGACTTCCAATAGGAAGTCACTGCCAGTCACAGTGAAGCCAGTGCAGTCTCAAAGACTGCATCTGGCTTCACTACATTGGCGGATTTTACCTGGGGGGCTGCGGCCCTGCAGCCCATAGTTATAAACCGCCACTGATGTACTGTAAAAACGCATACAATAGAAGCTGTCTCACAAACCACAGAACTTGTTCCAAAGGAACTTTTAGAGCACATTACTATAATTTATTACTAGAAATTTAAATCTCTTCATGTTTAAGGCAAGCAGTTTAAACAATTTTTATTATTTATTATGTCAGAGAGGTTTTAATGAACATAAAATTTTCCTGTGTATCTGTTTTAATGAATTTATTTTTTCAAAATGTAACATTTAAGCCAGGCATGTCCAAAGTCAGGCCTGGGGGCCAATTGCGGCCCGTACTGTCATTTCAAGTGGCCCGCAGCCTCCAGTTAGAAGCGGGCAGAGCATCAGATGTGGGAAGCACAGCACAGGACACTAAAGGTGGGGCCCTGGCAAACGTGCCTTTACCTTGCTGTCTGCTGCAGTGAGGAGGTGCCGGCCACCACAATCACAATGACAGCAGTGTTTGGGGAGGGGGGCAGCATGGGTGAATCTTGCTCCCATAACATGAAGAACAGAGGAGGGCAGCAGCGGGAGCCCAAGCATTTCCTGTCCTTGCAGTGCCTGCTTTGCCTCTCCTTCCTCTGGCTCACACAAGGGGCTGGGAAACATAAAGAGAAGGGAGGGGGCAGAGTGGGGGACATACAGTGAATGGAGGCAGTGATGGACATTCAGAGAAGGGGGAGCAGGGGCAGACTGGGGGACATACAGTGAACAGGGCTGTCTTTTCATATGGGCTTAATTGGCACTTGCCCAGGGGCCCCAGGTGTATGAGGGCCATATGCTGATAGCTGAGGATCCCCTTTTTTCCAGGGATACCAGAATTTTGAAAATCGTCCCTGGGGAACTCAGGTTCTCTCTGACATAGAGTTTTTCTGAGAGTACATTCCAAAAGCTGGGACTCTTCCCTTTCTGTCAACACTAGCGGCTTGTCTCTATCATGCCCAGAACCAGAG
Source organism: Crinia signifera (assembly GCF_055691185.1). Lineage (NCBI taxonomy): Eukaryota > Metazoa > Chordata > Amphibia > Anura > Myobatrachidae > Crinia > Crinia signifera. The sequence goes on from NC_139217.1 coordinate 242,321,136, forward strand.
ATATCAGCCTTCCAGCTGTCGGTCCCTGCTCCAGCTCCAAACGTCTGACAGTTTAAAACTTTTGTCAATGGATTGCTCTGGCTCCTGATCTCTGATCCCCAAGTTCCCAGCACCTCCTGAAAGTTGGAACTCTAGGTTTTTATACTATTGAAGGCTAAGAAATCTATTTCCAGATAATGGCGATATCTGCATTCAAACAAGCTGCCCTTCCACCAGAAAATGACGAATATTAAGCCCACTCCATTATCCAGCCCTCCCCTGCGTATAAAACACTCCCTACCTCCCTGGAAGTCATTTACAAGGGACCCTTCATTCAGCTCAGTGCCCCCTTCCACACGTTAGTGTTCTCCCTCCCACCACCTGTGCAGTAAAGGAGTAATTAGCAGAAGTTACTGCTCCAGGTCCTACATGTTGAATGGAAGATAGAGCACCCCCTGCCACCCGTGGGACATCAAAGCTGCTGCTCATAGCACCCCCCACCCCTAGGAGGGGAGAATGGGTAAGGGCCCCAGTGCATTGCTTTGCCCAGGGGCCCACACTGCTGTTAAGATGGCCCTGACAGTGAATGGGGGCAGAGTTGGGTACATAGTGAATTGGGGTCATACAGTGAAGGAGGGTCAGGCTTGGGGACATACAATGAATAAAGGCACTGATGGACATTAAGAGAAGGGGGACAGAGTAAATGGGTGCAGAGTGGGGAACATACAGTGAATAGGGGACATACAGTGAATGGGGGCAATCTGGGGGAAATACAGTGAAGGGGCAGGCTGGGGGACATAGAGTGAATGGGGGCAGAGTGGGGGACCATTCTGATGTGATTAATGATTCAAAGAATGTCAGGCTGAATGGTCGGCCCCCACACATTTACACTTCAGCAAATCTGGCCCTCATCGCAAAAAGTTTGGACACCCCTGATTTAAGCAAAATACTAATTGCATAATAAAGTAAAAATTGGTAATATTTTACATTAAGTAGTTCAAACAGTCCCTAGGGATACTGAAGCCAGTTAAATTGAGCTTAAAGAAACATTAGACTTTATCAATAAGAAAAATGATATGCAAAAAAAATGTAAGTATTTACAAGCCGTGGACCACATGTAAGCACATCAGACCTAGGCCCTCATTCTGGTTTACTTGGTAAGCTGGGGACCGAATAAATCAGAATGAGGGCCCTTATTTGGTAAATATGTTAAGCACATTAGGGTCACATTAAGCACAGTCAAATACCCAATTTTAAAGATAATAGGTACTTGATTGAAAAAAGTGTAAATGATAAGGATAATATTGAGACACCTGCCTAGAAGATTGTTTATGTTTCAGCATAAAATAGCAACATAAGGTTGCCAAGCCAAATAGGCAAATCAATACATAAAGTATATCATTAGCAATTTCTATTTCTTATTATTTTGTAGCTCGGACTGTGATGATGTTTTCTCTAATACCGTTACCCACTATAAGGTCTCTGTTATCCAAACATATACAAGGATCTTCCTACGGTAAGTGGAAATATAATAAGGTCTCTAGAATAAATACCACCATATACTGTAGCTTATTCAGGTAACAATGGCAAAATATGAATTTGAGTCAGTAACTAGTAATCATTGTTATTCTTGTATGCATCTGTCAGCCTGTCTGTCTGGCCATTTCAGTATGTACAGATGGAGTGCCTCTCATGCAGTGACGGGAATCACCAGATTGCCCCTGCTGATGATCGACGGCGCAGAGGCGCTCCATTTGACTGGGATGTGCAAGCGTCTCACACGCACACTTGTCACAGTCACTCGGCAGCGGGGAGCAGAAACCCTGCCTGTCTCTGCTTCAGGGAGATGGGCAGGGTTAAGGGGGTGCAGGGAAGCGGCGAGGACTGGCGGGGAGCAACGGGGAGGCGGCGGAGAGCTGAGTTGCAACGGGGTGTGCAAGTATCTCCTGCGCAAACCCCCTTCTGATGGATGGTGGGGGCTGGCGGAGGCTGTCGGCTGGCGATTCTAACCCCAGCCCCCGGCTGAACGAGACCCACTCCATCTATACCTAGATGTTTTTAAACAGAGATTGTGACATCTACCATGACCACATCCACCCGGTCTCAGTCGTAGATTAGTGGAAGCCTCAGACTTACTCACATTTGCACAGACAGTAAATTCCTTTAGAAGGTTTTGGAATTGTGTATGGCAGGTGGATGCCTATTAGTGATCCATTCACAATTCTCACAATTTTGCAAAGGGTGGTTCCTCTTTCTGGGAAGAAAAACTGAACTGTTCTGAGCGCTTACCAGGGCTGTTGGCTCAATGTGAGCAGCTGTTAGGGAGGTTAGTCAGACCCCAAAATAGATATGTGAAAAACAGTAAAAAAATTACAAGACAAGTGAATAGTATAAATGACAATTTAATAACACAAATAAATGGGTTCACAGTGAAAAGAGGTTAAAACGATTTAAAAGCAAGGGCTTGGGACCCTATGGGCTATAAATGATGACAGAACCTGCACTGGAATGATGGAAGGCTTTCACGTTTGTGGAGTCCAGATAGATTCACTTGGTGCCATTGGAGCTTGATAATCCCAATTGGGAGGCTGAATGACGTACAGTGAGTCCTCACTAGTGTGTGGCTATTGTTTTATTGACCCTTCTGCAATTGTTGGGACTTCTACCTGCTTATTCATCTGGACATTTGCTTTGCCATCCATTCTCCTGGAGTATGTACCACCTTGGACAATAGCCACACATTCAGCCTCCCAATTGTGATTATAAACCTCCAACGGCACCAAGTGAATTCATCTGGATCTCATAAGGAGTGGCATGGACTCACGGAAACCCCCGTTACATCACTTTTGGGCATGCTCAGAATTTAGAGCCAGAAACTCCACGATAGTCACAATGCATCACCAGGCTCCCTGTCACTGTAGTGGAGCCAGCATTTTAATTTCATTCAAAAAAGGACTGTTCTACTGGAGAGCAGTAAGTGGGTGCCTGTTGTGCTTTGATTGAACACCAATTGGCTACTCATTACTGTGGGTATATATACCACCAGTCATTACACCAGAAGGCACCTTTGAAAAAGCCACAAGCTAGTGGCGAAACGCGTCAGTGGTAGCCTCTCACTTCTACCTGATTGGATCTTTTTATCATCACCCAGTCCATCTTCTGCCTATTGTTGGGAACAACTACACTGAACTTCCCTCCGAGACCCTCTACAGGACACAGATCTACAGGTGAGTCCCGCCATCTCCAGCCACCTGTTAGAGACTGTGTCCCTCACCAAGGCCTCAAGTGGGTAACCAGCAATCTCCCTTACATCGGTGACCGGTGAATCATAGCCACTTGTAAGAGGTTTTTACCCCCCCCCCCAAAAGCCAAAATCGGAGAACCCACGCCTTTCCTCCTTGAGAGTGTATGTAAAACCAGCAGTGACTTTAAATCACACACAGGAGGTGCCCAACATTGGTATCCGTGACAATAGAGAGGACCGGTGAACTGTCCCCTATACAATCCTTCAAATTGTCGTTTCCCACTTGGCAGAGATTCCAATGGCTAGGTTCACTTTCCAATCGGACTGATACTGAATTGGGCAGTGGCCCTTACGAATTCTGATCCAATCAAAAAGTGAGACCCCCTTTTTTTATTAATTTTTATTATGTCATGTTTATTGTATGTGTATGTATGTAAATGTCTATTTTAATCTGCATTAACTTTATAAAATAATTTTTTCACTAAATTGTTCTTTTCATTCATTGGGAAAGATAGGAAGAAGAAGGAATAGCAGTGTGCTCTATGTGTTTCTCTACTTTTAAAGGGGGGAGCCAGGTGGTTACAAAGTCTGAGTATTTGTCGACTGAGGATAGCAATATATCTTCCATGTTCATATAATAGTAGATTTTGGTAAACCAGGATTTACGTGTAGGAGGGGTTGTGGATTTCCATAGGACTGGTATTGATGCTCTTGCAGCATTACCTAAGTGTCTGAACAATGAGGTTTTATATAAGGAGATTGGGAAGGAGGAGAGGCCTAGTAACCAGAAGGCGGGAGTAGTTGGGAGGGAGATACGGAGTATGTCTTGTGAAATCTTAATAACGTCTGTCCAGAAGGGTGGAATGAGTGGGCATTCCCACCACATGTGTAGAAGAGTTCCAGTGGCTTTCTTGCATCTCCAGCAATTTGCCGAGATATTAGAGTTCATGATGTGTAGGATAGATGGATACAGATAGAGCTTCTATGGGCTTTCATGAAGATAGATTCCCATTCTTTGTCAGAAATAGTTAAGCCTAAGTCTCGTCCCAAGCCAGGTAAAAGTTGCAGATATGTCAGTGTTTGAGTTTTGGAGAAGTTTGTATAACACTGAGATTGTATGGGTAGGGTCGCATGTGGCTACACAAAGTCTTTCAAACGGGGTCAACTCACGGGACGCTAATGGAAGTCTAGAGCTTGTTTGCAAAAAATGTCTGACTTGAAGGAACCAAAAGTCCCTAGGAGGGACCTTCCATTTAGCTTGGATGTCAGAGAACGATCGTACTCCTGAGGAGGTAGCCAGCTGACCTACTGAAAAGTCCCTCTAGTGCCCATTGGGAAAAATCAGGGATAGTCATTCCAGGTTGGAATAGAAAGGAGGTCAGTGGGCCAAATTCTGAAGATATATGGGGCCTGCCGCGTAGGAGTTTCCATGAAGCTAGAGTGGGGGGATGGTTGGGTGGGTAGGGGGAGGTTTGGAGAGGATGGGGAGAAGTAGGGGGAGGTTTGGAGAGGATGGGGAGCCAGGGAAATATCTCAGGGTATTGTTGCACATATACACCTTCGAGTTCCACCCATTGCTTATTGCTCTGACTCCTAGTCCAATCCAATAAGAAATGGTCCAAGTGAGGATGTCTTGTTTAATTCTGGGCCTCTTAGGGAGCCGTAAACATTGTTGGGTTAGTTTCGTATGGTTCTGAACCAGACGTCCGGAACGGAAATTGGTAAGGCCTGGAGTATATAGAGCAGCTTTGGTAGGGAATTCATCTTAATGACATTTATTCTCCCCAGCCAGGATAACTGTTTATTGTGCCATCTGCTGTAGTCTGCCTGGAGGGATTTTATAAGGGGTTGATAGTTCAGAGCGTATAAGGGTGTCAGATCACTAGATAACTTAATTCCAAAATATGTAATGTGCGAGGATTGCCAAATGAATGGGAAGGAACTTTGTAAATGGGGTACAGATGTAGGAGGTACAGATATATTAAGGATGCTCGATTTGGACATGTTAACTTTAAAGTTCGAGAGGGTGCTAAAACGATCTAGTTCCTGTAGAAAGTGGGGGAGTGAAGCTTCGGGGTGTGTTAATATTGCTAACAGGTCATCGGCAAACAATGCCAGTTTGTCTTCCCTTTCCCCGACTAGCAGTCCGAAATATGTTTATTGGTTCTGATTGCTCTGGTCAGGGCTTCCATGGAGAGAACAAAAATTAATGGTGAGAGGGGGCAGCCCTGTCTTGTTCTGTTTCCAATTGGGAAGGGTTCAGACAACAAGCCATTAGTCCTAACTCTTGCTGTAGGCACAATAAACAGAGCTAAAATCCTGTGGAGTGCCCGGGGGCCCAGTCCAATATGCTCCAGCACAGACCGCATAAAGCTCCAGCTAACTCTATCAAATGCCTTCTCAGCATCTGTGGAAACCAGAATGATAGGAATCCAATGCAGGGAGGCAAGATGGATCAAACTCAGGACTTTGGTGGTGTTGTCCTTTGCCTCTCGACCTGGGACAAAACCCACCTGATCGCCATGGATCAGTGCAGGAAGTAGTTTATTTAATCTGTTCGCCATCAGTTTTGCAAACAGTTTTATGTTGACATTTAAAAGAGATATGGTTTTGTAGCTAGAGCATACGGAAGGTTTTTTCGGGATGACCGTGATGTGGGCTTCTAGTGAATGTCTGGTAAAGTGGGAGTCTGCGGAGGTGGCAATAAAAGCTTGGAGGAGCTTGGGAACCAGGAGGTTTTTAAATGTCTTATAGTATGTAGCAGTGAAGCCATCTGGGCCGGGGCTTTTACCGGAGGGCATAGAAGAGATAGCCAGTTCTAATTCCAATATGGAGAATGGTTTATCTAAAAGTTCCCTGTCAGGAAAGGATAGGGTGGGGAAGGCTACCGACGATAGATAGTCCTTGGCTTGTAGTGTATAAGAGATCGATAGAACTGGACACTGTTTTAAGATTAATAGAGTAATAATGTTGAAAACATGCCGCAATCTCCGGGGTTTTAAAGCAAAGGGAGTTTGTGTCGTTTTTTATTGCGTTAATAAAAGATGCTGCTCTTTGGGCTTTAAGCGCTTGTGCGAGGAGGTGACACGGTTTGTTACCCCACTGGTAGTATCTACGATTACATTTGCGAGTACGATCAGAGAGCAGTTTGTTTAGAGTGGCTCGGGCCTCGGCTAATTCTGCAAATGACGATGGTGAGGCGTTAGATTTGTGCATGGTCTCTAGAGTTTGATTATGCAGTAGTGTGATTATTCATTCTGATTTTTGTTTTTTTATATAGGTACCAAGCTGTATCAATTTGCCCCTTATGATGCTTTTGTGTGCCTCCCACGGAGTTATTGCAGATGTTTCGTCAGTGTCATTGATGGTAAAATATTCAGATAGAGCTTTTTCTAATTCAGTTTTACAATACGTATCTTGTAAGAGGGACTCATTGAGTCGCCATGTCCATTGGCCAGAGAGATGCTGGGGGGTCACTAGAGTCATTGAGATTGGGGCGTGGTCTGACCACGTAATGGAGAAGAAACTAACCTGTGGTTAGTGTAGAGCGCTTTCCAAGGTTGCTTAATCAAGAGAGCAGCTGCTTAAGGGAGTAGTCAGCTCCCAACAAAAGGTAAAAATAAATAAATATGGACAGAAAAGCAGCGCTGTCTATTCCCTATCAAGGATAAAGCAGTCAGTGGTACTGCGAAACGCGTTGGTGCTTGCTGTTTTTGGACCCAATTGCCCCAAGGATTCACCCCTCCTTCACCGGCCCCACCTGCTTATTCATCTGAATTCATCTGAAGCTCCCTATTTGCCTGGAAGTCCAAATGCCGATATCAACATGGACACCTGACCACTCGCAGAAGTGAGGACTCCCGAGTTGGCTAATTCCAACCTTGCCTTCGGTTGAGTCTGATACAATCTATTCAGGACACCATCAAGTGGCTAAATCAGGACTCCTATACAAATCCCACCCTTCCCAGGATCAGAGCAGGTTCAATACCTTGGACTGGTGACTATACAACTAATTGGATCCAATCAATTTATTTGCCAATCCTGTTTTTCAATGCGTCTTTTATCATAATTTTACCATGTTTTAAATATGAATAAAACAACTAAAAAGTGTTATTAGACAGCGCTGCTTTTCTGTCCATATTTATTTATTTTGACCACGTAATGGAGCCTATGGAAGCATCCAGAAGCAGGGGCAGGTGTTTGTGACTTAAAAACATATAGTCTAGACAGGAGTAGGATTGATGGGGATAAGAATAAAATGAGTAGTCCCTGTCTGATGGGTTTAGTTTTCTCCAGGAGACGGCTAGTTGGAGTTCGTGGAGAATTTTCCTAACGCTTTGATATTTGCGATTGGAAAACCAGTGGGAGTTAGTTGATGTGTCCACTGTCGGTTCAATAGTACAATTGAAGTCTCCAACCACTATCACTGTACCCTCAAAAAGGGAGTGTAAGTGTGCAAGATGTGAGTGAAAAAATGTGTGTTGATCTTGGTTAGGAGGATAAACTACAACAAAAGTGTAGAGTTGTGTAGAGATTTGATGAGAAGGATTCTACCAGGGACTATCTTTTGTATTGAAACGTTGGATAGTTGGAGATTTTTGGAGAACAAAATTGACACTCCTTTGGATTTGCTATTAGGGGTGTTGCAGTAATAAGTGAAGGGAAATAGATGGTTAGAAATAGATGGGTTACGGGCAGAAATTTTGAAGTGTGTCTCTTGGATCATGGCGACATCTGCCCTTTCAGCCCAAAGGGTTCTGAGTAAGTTGGAGCATTTCTCTGGAGTGTTAAGACCCTTTGCATTGATCGAGAGAATTTTAAGTTTACCTGGTGTAGTCAAATATATTTATAGGTAGGGCATAAGTCAAAAATTAGAGAAAGGTCGGAAGATAGTAGAAAAAGAAAAGAGATGTGAGGGAAAAGGAGAGATGTAAAAGTAAGAACATAGTAAACTACAACAATAACAATAATAAAGCACCCGCAGTGGGGTGACTGGCGTCTAGGCGCGCCAGCGACCCAAAAGGCAGTATAGCCTAAGGCGGGTAGGAGGAAAGGGAGTCACCACCGTACAGCAGCATATCGTAAACAATCTGAGATGTACAGTGGTGGGCGCAATCAAGTTGAGACAAACAAAAAACATAACTTTCGGAAAGGTACCATAATAGAGACAGGTTAATATACCATTAACTGGGGAGATGGGGGGAAGAGGTGGAAGGCAATATGCAACATAATTATCACAGCTTCCCATTATAATAGCATATTCACCAGTCCTTAACACGGTTGCTCTGGGGTTTGATGATAAACCAACAGGTGTGTTCTTTCAGTTACTCGGGGGGGGGGGGGGGAGTCAATGGCAGGGGGTGTCGGGTCTGGGCCCGATTTCTTCTTGGAGTGGCGAACTTCCTGCCAGGGCTGGTCATGTCCAGGCCATCGGAGGGGGGGGGGGGGGATCGGGTTGTACGAACTCCGGGGATATCAAGATTTGGGAGGCCCAGGCTTGTGCAGAATGAGGGGAGATCGGAGAAAGCGTTCAGGGAGTGAAGTTTCCCAGCAAAGGTTACTTGAAGGTTAAAGGGAAAGCCCCATTTGTATTTCAGTTGGCGTTTACAGAGTTCTGAAGTCAGGGGTCTGAGCACTTTCCGTTGTTGAAAAGTGTGCCAAGACCGATCTTGATAGACCTGGATAGTCGAGCCGTTGAAGTCCACTCCCTCTAGCTGGTGTACTTTGCGTACAATATTCTCCTTTTGTGAGTAGTAATGTCAACGACAGATCACATCACATGGGCGATCAGAGGGGGAGCCTCTTGGTCTGAGGGCACGGTGTGCTCTATCAAAGAGTATGGTCTCGAAGGGTTTGTTTCCCAAAATCTCGTTGAATATCTTGGTGAGTGCGTCCGTTAGATTGTCTTGAGTAACGTCTTCGGGCAGACCGCTTATTCGGAGGTTGTTTCTTCTTCCTCTGTTGTCGAGATCCATCAAACGTAATTGTAGTGAGCGGATCTCTGCGGTCTGGGCGGTGAGAATTTCCGAAAGGGAGTTACAGAACGTATCCATCTCATCTTGATGGGCTTCCAGGGAGGTCATGCTGTGAGAAAGCTGGGAGAGAAAGCCTGTCGAATGATAGCTATTTCCTTCCGGACGGTGTCCTGAATATCCCGCTTTGTAAGGAGAGTCTCTATGTAAGAGAGGACCTCTTTCAGATCTGAGATCTCCAATGGTAGCAAGGGAACCTGAGTTCTAGGTGAGAGAGCAGATGGCGAAGGTGGAAGGGGTGAGGAGGGACTGGATACTGGCAAGTCGTCCGTTTGTCAGGAGGGGGTGGGTTGCAAAAACAGTCTCATGTCTGTTTGGGACATGTTTTCTTTGGGGAGAGGAGTGGTACATTTCTTAGATGCTTTCTTATTTTTGACCATAATTAGCACAGTTGGTGATTTAGGAATAAGTTCAGGTCTGGTAGCTTAGTCTCAGACTGTATTCTTAGCAGAGCAGGATGTCTACCCCGTCCAGGGTGTAGTGTCGGTGCTCACAATATGATATTAGCAGATCTTTGAGTGCTCCCTTTAGGTGTAAGGTAGTTAGAATGAATTGTTCTAATCTAGCCCGCAGTAGTTGTTTTTAAATCTGATGAACAGTAGAGGGCAGTCTCGTATAACAGATGAGAGCACCTTATGCACAGAGTGTGCCTTCACCAAGGAAAGGGGGATTGCTATGTTTAATGCAGTGGTTGTAGTTATGAAGGCTTTCACTAACCATTTGTGACTACATAGTTGGTGCCATTGTGCTCAATGTCAGAGCAGTGTGGTGAAAACCACAGCAGTGTCACTGTGTGGGAAGAGGTGTAGCCCCCTGTAGAAAATTGCAGGCTTAGGGGAGTTTTTACTGCAGTAGAGGGTGGAAGGCTGCAGCACCCAGGCAGCCTGTGGCAAGCCCCAGCACTCTTTTTTAACTGCAGGGTCCGAAGCCATCCGTGCCCTACCACTCTGGCCCTCCCCGCCTCCTAGGATAGGGACCGGAGGGGGCGCAAGATGGCGGGCACGGCACTCACTGGGTGTCCGGCGGGAGGAGATCCATCCTCTGGAGCTGGGTGGCAGTGGATGGAGGAGGCCAGGCAGTTCGCCGGCGTCCGGGAACGGGTAGGCGTCTGTCTGCCCATAGTGCTGCGGGGGAGTAGACTGCCGCAGCGTCCAGCCGGATCCACTAGTTGAAGTCCTGGCCTGTGGAGGAGGGACAGGCCACAATCCGCAGAGAGGCCTAGCGCCTCTCCCGATTCTGCGGGCGCTGTCTCCCCTAATGGAGATGATGCCCGACACAGTGGGGTGTGACGGGCACTGGTTCGGCGGTGCTGGCAGGGCTCAAGAAGAGGTTTATGGCGAAGGGAGCAGGGAGCTCTGAGGAGGTACGTCTTCCTCTAATGTCAGCCCTTCTTCATTGTTGCTGTTGGTTACTGCAATCTATATCCCCACATGGGGTAAAAGTGCACATATATATATATATATGGGATTGGATGAGTTGGCACTCATGAGACTTAATACCTTGGTATGAAATAAAAAAACAGACCACTGCAGTTTCAGTGAATGTTTCGGGTGATGTTGCCCTTTATCAAGACAATACAATCAATATATAATCAGTAGGCAGAAAATTTTGCAGCCTATAAACTTGGTAATAAGCAACACTTGATCTATTTGTATATTTTCATCAAACACTGACAGAAAGTAATGTTTTATTTCTTGTGATTTATATTCAGTGTATATTGAATTCCACAAATATGATCATATCTATGTTTCCTTCCAGGCAAAGTCTTTGTTGTGCTTCAATTGTCACTAGCCATTTCAGCGGTGATAACATCAACTGTCTTCCACAAGATTTATCAAGCCACACTAGAAAGATTCAGTGGAACATGTTTTATTCTGTCTGCCATCATTGCAATTCTAAGCCTTATTCCTATCAGGTATGTTAAAATAAATGCCATTAACATTTTGTGGCTAAATCTGAGAACTCTTTGAACTTACATACAGATAGTGGTAGATGCTCAAATTAGTTCAGTAAAACTTTTCAGGTGCATGCAAGGGAGGGGTTAATACTTAGTAAGTAACAAGACATTGGTTCCCCCGGCACACTGAATAGTAATAGTAACCAATCTTGAACACTACATGATAATAGAATTCAGAGATATTGGTTACATATACCTGCGCAGGTGTATGACATGCCCCCAAGCCGCGTCAAGGCTTCTCTGTATATTGGGGGTCCAAAGCGCTATATCTAGGTGCAGGGTGTGGCATCCCAAAAACTATCATAACCTAGAAGGCCCAGTGCGGCACGCCAGTGAGATACTAAGTGTTAATAATTAGTGATAGGAAGCCGAAGCTATAAATAAGAGATAAATAACTCTTTGAACTTGCAAGCTATTATATTTGGGTTTGGATTCATCCAGTATCACATTTTCCAAAAGCTGTGCCGTCCCCACTGAGGATAATGACAGCAATCTGTCCTTTCATACGGGATGGTCACAACGCGGCCGCTTGGTTTCAGCTGGATCTTACCACTGCAGAGGATGGCTGCCATGCCGTGGCCATCCCGTCCTGACAGGTCAGTGTGTGCTGAGGGTGATGGGGGCCTTTCACACACACCGGTCAGTTGGTGTGCAGTTTTAGCTCTCCACCACCACCAAACTGACATTACTTTAGTTTACACCCTCAAATATTACACAGCACCTCATTGAGCCGGTGCATGTGAAAGGAACAACTGTCAGGCAAAAAGCCAGACAAAGGCCCTTATTCTGATTGAGTCGGATGGCTCAGATTGCGGACGGACAGCCAATGGTTGGTGTTTGTGCATGTGCAGAGGCGTATGTGCGCATGTGCGCACGCCTCACACGTACGAACACGGCGTGATGTCTGTGCAGAAAATGATCGTACGGAACCATCCGAGCAGAGGGTGGAGAGGGGTGTGAAGGGCTGTTTGGGCTCATTACCATATGCCTACGCCCCGCATTTTATGGGCGTTCCCATGAAAACGCTGGGCGTACATATATGGTAATTGGGCCGTGACGCACATGTGGGGGGCGGACAGCTGACATATCCGGATGTCTGCTGCCCGCCCATATCCCTGCTTTCATACGGAAAAATGATGGCAACCATCGGAGGATGGGGGAGGCTCCAACAGATGGAGGAGGTGTTCACATGAAACATCCACTCGCGGTCCGTTTGGTTGGTGTTTTACCCCATTTGGATGGTGTGAGCGATCCGTACTACAGGCGGGGCTAAGAACACTCGGTTCCTATCCGAAATACGCATACGTCCGATTCAACTAGAATAAGGGCCGAACACACTTTGGCCCTTATTCTAAGGCAGTAATGCTAACCATTACACAGTCCATGCATATGCTCTCCAGGAAAGACCTGTCTTTTGCAAAGACTTCCAGGTATTTGACCCGGATTCCTATCTGATATCAAAGAATTAAACATCTAACATGGGGCAGTGGTGATGTGCGAGCGCTTTACTGTACAGCGAAGCTATCACACTTTACCGATGTGCCCACAAAATTTTGCAGGCACATTGCTGAGTTGTAGTGTTGCAACTCTTGCAAAAGCAAAACTACAACCTATGCTGAATGAGGCCTTTAATTCAAGAATAAAGTGTAGAAAATGATTTCTTCAGATTGCATTAAAAACCATTTAATGTACTGCAGTACTAAAATTTCTATATAATGTATCCTTTTCTTTATCTTTTTTTTAGTGTCACATCATATAAATATTCAGCACTACTTCAACAAATAGAGTGACAACTAATAAATCCCAGGACATGGCTGAGCGAGTAGCTAAAGGTTAAATATAGAACATCCTTCCAATTGGTAAAGACAGCATCTCCCACTCTCCCACCTGTTTGGACTATTGTAGAATGAAGTTGAGATGAATCAATAGGTGGCGTAACTACTGTAAGGAAGCCCCAGCTGCCGCTTTGGGGAGTAAGCAGCAGCAGGGTCTGTGTGGGCGCCGGCAACCACTCGATTCACTAACATGCTGCTGCCTGCCGCTAGTCACTGACTGAACACTAGAGGTGAGTCAGCCGCAGCACGGGTGTGGCCATGGCAGAGATGACAAATCCCCCCACTGATTGAATTGACTGTACACAGAGCCGGCTATTGGCTACTGTGTACAGGATGGGCGGGCTGATGGATGTGCTAGGGCTGCCTGGGATGCGTCGGAGCCAAGGGAAGCAGCAGTGTCTGCTGGTCTCTCTTCCTCTCTCCTGCTTCAGCTTCTCCGTTATGCACTTGACATCATCACGTGACACGCTGGGGAGACACGCTGGAGAGGAGCCCGGGGGGGGGGGGGGGGGCACAAACTTTTTGGCAGGGGGAGCAAAATTTATCTTTAAAAAAGTCAGTCCACACAGTCTCAAGCGCTCTCCCCCTGCAGCTGCTGAATCCCAGGTGAAAATATTCAATCAATGATTATTTCAATGGACAATCTCTATGCAGAAACAGGGATTATCTGCAGCGCTGGGTTAAGAATTGCACATTAACCCAGCGCTGCAGATAATCCCTGTTTCTGCATGGAGCAAAATTTATAGTTACGCCACTGGAATCAATGCTTTTCTATATCACAGCATAATGTGTGGCTCTATTGGGGGTTTTGGTTTATGTGATTTACCCTTCGGTTGGCAAAATTGGTTGTTGCTATCATACCACTGGTCCCAGAAAAAAAAAAAATTATATATATATATATATATATATATAAAAAAGACAAAAGAAACCCAAAAGTCCGCGCCCAATTCTAAAGATAGCAGCAACTCTGAGAGTCCCCTGTTAGCTGAGACCCAGAACAGATAGAAATACAAAACAGGAACAGAGTGCGCTAGAGGGTGAAAGTACACAACTTTTTTTTACACAATCAAAAATTTAATAAAAGCCAACAATACGGCTCATAAAAAACACAGTGATAATATAATCATATATATGAATCAATTTGACAACATCTGTGATAATTCAGAATAACGACAGGCCCAACGCGTTTCGTCAACCACGTGACTTCATCAGGGGCATTAGACGACTTGATTTATCAAAGCTGCAGTTGCTTCTAAAAATAACAATACAATATATCAGAAAAAACAGGAGGAAACATATGAAGCTCATTTAAGCTAAAAAGCAATTCAGGAGGAAAAGGAGGACAATGGAGAAGAAAAAAAATATAATAATGACGAGGAAAAAAATTGAACACACTGCAGAGTATCATTTGCAGAATACATATGCAACAAACCATTATCAACATTTGCCATATCAAATTGACATCACTTTATAGATTATCCTAAAAAAGCAATTGATTGCTTTAATACAATTAATAATAATAAATAGACCAGTACAATTAATAAAATAGACCAGTATAAATGCATCAGGTCTCTAGCCTATATTTAAATAATAAATATAAAAATAACAAAAAACATACTTATTGCTTAAAAATACATACATACAGAGAGAATTCATAAAAAACGATACCTTCTTGCAGTGTCTCAAATTGACTGAGCATAAACAAATTAAGTGGGTAATGATCTGGATGGGGAAATGTATACAGTTGGCAAATTAGATTCTATTTCTCATCCCTATATTTGTAACCACCACCGGCACCTAAAGTGTGAATCACGTGTAAGGTGGACTGGGGTAAAACTTACATTACACCAACTGACAGAGCTCTTGTCAGTTTTCACTGGTACAAATCCCAAAAAATCACTCTATTACAGATGTCAGCAATACAATTCATCCAAGAATCCACTTTAAAAAGCAAAAGATAGATGTCCAATCAAAATAAAATTACATACAGAAGAAAACTATATGGGACAATGATTACTAGCAGGAGCCTATATATAAAAAAGCCAATACTCACATGAACCGAAGTAACCGGACACTTGTCACACTGTGTTCAAACAGCTGAGTGAATCCCTGTACTAACAGGAAGCTATATATAGGCCTAAGCCTATGACATCACTTCCTTTCAATTATGAAAGGTGAAAGAGCTAATTACAGGTTTTATATGCTCTGTACAAGCGGGCCTGAACTTTGGACCCCGCGCTGGTATCCTATCTTAAATAGCGCAATTGAAATAACAGCAGAAAATGACTTTATTTAGGACAGGAACGCACGGCGCTCCCGCCGTGCGTTCCAAACAGACGCCATTTTAGATCGGGGTGGAACGCATAAGCGTCTCCCCGTCGCTCCTAGATATCATCACTGCGCCCTCTGAGGGCTGAAGTGGACGGCGCGTACGCCGAGCGTTAAGAACTGACGTCTAACATAGTAAGTGGTTCACTTCTTAAACAAAAAACCAGGAGTGTTGCCTTGCAATAAATGTATTTGTTGCCCCCATTTGGAGAAAGCCCCCTTCCATCACATCATGGAAAACGGCAGAGAGTATAAAATTAAAGATGCAGTGACCTGCAACTCTGATTTTGTCATTTATAAAATCACCTGCAGCTGTAATCTGATTTATATCGGGAAGACCATAAGACAGGTCAAGTTAAGAATACAGGAGCATATGCGGAACATCAAGAACAGAGTTAAAGTACACAGCTTGCCCAGGCATTACCTGGAGAAACACAATTCTTTGGTTACAAGAGAGAATTTTAAATTCACCATTTTAGAACATGTCCCATCAAATCCTAGAGGTGGGGATAGAGGCCGTGAACTGATTAAAAAGGAAAGTTTTTGGATTTATTCCTTAAACTCATTAACCCCGAAAGGACTGAACGAGGGCATAGATATAGTAGCCTTCCTATAATCTTCTTCTCTTTCGTCTGTGGTCCTTGGTCCCTTTATTATCCTCTATTTTTTTATTTGATTGGATATTTTATATACAGGCCTTTGTGAATTAAATTGGTTGTTTATATACAGAGCAAATTTCGATGGAAATGGGACAGTGATGTGCTGGTAGGAGCATAATAACTATTGGAGTCCATTTATTAGCTATGAGTGATAATAGGGACCTTCTATGGTATTCTCCCTATTCCTTAGTGTAATCGGATATTTGCCCACTTCTTCAGGGTATTTTATTATTTAATTTAGGTTAGGTAAATTCATTACTATATTTAATTCATCACAAATTTATTCACACGTTCTTTATTAGGACACTAGGTATTTTTTATACACTTTAGGAAGGTCAATATTAATTATACATTATGTAGATAGGACATCATAAAATTAAAAATTAAAAAATAATATATTGAGTTATACACTATTAGTTTTAAATAGATATTCTGGATCACTTTATTCATGAGGTATTTAATATAATATAATTGTCTTATAATTATTGATAATTAATATAAATACACGGCAACTATTTGCATAGGGGATTATGCACTTATATATTTTTTCTTATAATTTGTTAACACCCCTTTAAACAATTGTATATTCCCCCCTTAAAAGGAAGGGTTAATGTCACGGTAGTTCCTTAGTGGGTTCTTATGCCCACACTGAAGCCGTTGGTGGTTACACTGTGGGAGCTTCCTGGTTACCATAATTAAGATGGCGGCGATTTGAACCGCACAATATGTACACAGGACGCTAGAGGGGACGCTTGTGCGTTCCACTTACTATGTTAGACGTCAGTTCTTAACGCTCGGCGTACGCGCCGTCCACTTCAGCCCTCAGAGGGCGCAGTGATGATATCTAGGAGCGACGGGGAGACGCTTATGCGTTCCACCCCGATCTAAAATGGCGTCTGTTTGGAACGCACGGCGGGAGCGCCGTGCGTTCCTGTCCTAAATAAAGTCATTTTCTGCTGTTATTTCAATTGCGCTATTTAAGATAGGATACCAGCGCGGGGTCCAAAGTTCAGGCCCGCTTGTACAGAGCATATAAAACCTGTAATTAGCTCTTTCACCTTTCATAATTGAAAGGAAGTGATGTCATAGGCTTAGGCCTATATATAGCTTCCTGTTAGTACAGGGATTCACTCAGCTGTTTGAACACAGTGTGACAAGTGTCCGGTTACTTCGGTTCATGTGAGTATTGGCTTTTTTATATATAGGCTCCTGCTAGTAATCATTGTCCCATATAGTTTTCTTCTGTATGTAATTTTATTTTGATTGGACATCTATCTTTTGCTTTTTAAAGTGGATTCTTGGATGAATTGTATTGCTGACATCTGTAATAGAGTGATTTTTTGGGATTTGTACCAGTGAAAACTGACAAGAGCTCTGTCAGTTGGTGTAATGTAAGTTTTACCCCAGTCCACCTTACACGTGATTCACACTTTAGGTGCCGGTGGTGGTTACAAATATAGGGATGAGAAATAGAATCTAATTTGCCAACTGTATACATTTCCCCATCCAGATCATTACCCACTTAATTTGTTTATGCTCAGTCAATTTGAGACACTGCAAGAAGGTATCGTTTTTTATGAATTCTCTCTGTATGTATGTATTTTTAAGCAATAAGTATGTTTTTTGTTATTTTTATATTTATTATTTAAATATAGGCTAGAGACCTGATGCATTTATACTGGTCTATTTTATTAATTGTACTGGTCTATTTATTATTATTAATTGTATTAAAGCAATCAATTGCTTTTTTAGGATAATCTATAAAGTGATGTCAATTTGATATGGCAAATGTTGATAATGGTTTGTTGCATATGTATTCTGCAAATGATACTCTGCAGTGTGTTCAATTTTTTTCCTCGTCATTATTATATTTTTTTTCTTCTCCATTGTCCTCCTTTTCCTCCTGAATTGCTTTTTAGCTTAAATGAGCTTCATATGTTTCCTCCTGTTTTTTCTGATATATTGTATTGTTATTTTTAGAAGCAACTGCAGCTTTGATAAATCAAGTCGTCTAATGCCCCTGATGAAGTCACGTGGTTGACGAAACGCGTTGGGCCTGTCGTTATTCTGAATTATCACAGATGTTGTCAAATTGATTCATATATATGATTATATTATCACTGTGTTTTTTATGAGCCGTATTGTTGGCTTTTATTAAATTTTTGATTGTGTAAAAAAAAGTTGTGTACTTTCACCCTCTAGCGCACTCTGTTCCTGTTTTGTATATATATATATATATATCATGAAAGGTGTAGAGGTGCGCTTCGATATGTTTCACCAACAATACATTAAAATCGAAAATGTTTATTTCAAACAATAAAATGTATAAAATACAACAAACAGTGGTTATCCAATAATTGTCTTCACAGAGGTGTATAGATTCCTGATTCGACCAATGGTAAGGATGGTCTAAGATACCCTACGCGTTTCGTCCCTAAGGGACTTCTTCAGGGGTAATACACGTGATCTAAAATGGTGAAACAATGCCATAAATAAAAATAATGTGCAATATCCAATATTTTGGAATGGATACGATGGGAGGACGGAATGTATGGAAGGAAGAGGAAAAAACGAGGAAGGAAAGGAAAAGATATATATCTGATAGCGCCTGTGGCAGGTCGGAATTAAGAGATAGAAGTGGAAAAAAGATCTTATTACAAACACCTAGGGGCCGATGGTCTAATTCACCCTGGTGAATAGATGTAATAGATTTAGTGAGTAGATAACGTACCAATCTGTTAAGGCAATTTTCGCTTATGTGAGAGGGAAACTTCTCTGATGTTCAGATTAGAATAATAGTCGACGTTGTTAGTCGTAGGTCGTGATACAGCTGATTATTCAAATATCATCACGTTTAAGCGTATAGAAATTCTCTAAAATGGGGGGTTGATAAGGTGCAAGTGAGTATACTCTAATAATGTATCTGTCTTGCCCCCTGCTAACGTCACATTTACTATTAACATAAATAATGGCTATCACAGTGTGTAACCATAATTTCATATGTACATTCAATATTAAAATTCGTGCCCAATACATTCAATCAGGTTTCACATCCTAAATCACTTATTATAGAAAAAACACTTTCCGGCTAAATAGCCATTCCCATTTTAGACTGTTAATTATACGTTCATAAGAAATAAAAAATAATTAAACATGCACCATTACCATGAAAAAAAAAAAAAAAAAAAAAAAAAAAAAAAAAATGGTCTTGAATGAACATTTTATCTATCACAATCTTATATGCATTTCCTAGTCTGGTAGGAACCATCACTGGCTAATATTTTCTTATCACAATTCTAAGCATGCTTAGTAAGTAACAGAATGTTCATATCCACAATATGAATAAATTCGTACATACCAGGGGTGATAAAATTATAGAACAGCTCTCCGGCTGAGTCTTTTTCAATTCTGCGATATGCACTACAAATAATAGCAATAAACAATAAATCCTGATCTATTGAGCTAATAGTGGATTACAAGTACATCAATCGAAAATACATTGTGCTTTTCAGTTGTTAAAGTAACTTTCACATTATTACATATATTCCAGTGCACAGCTTAAGGTAAGCCATTCTACAAGTGCAGCTCCTCACATAGTTGCAAGATGTTGCTATTATACCAAACATGGAATCAATAGTCATTATTCTACATAGTGTGTATAGTAACATAGTAACAAAACGGTTTGACAACATCAGACTATAACAGTGCCTCTGGGTCATAATGTACATAGAGGATAAAGTTAAATAATCCTTACATGGTGGTATCCTTTTTAACGGGATTACCTTTAAATATATAAGACCAATCTAGTGCAACCTACCAATCTCAATGTGCAGTGGGGTGTCCGCAGTCCAAGTGGAGAGGTAATCTCCGTCTGGTGCACAGGGTTTAAATACCATATAGGGGCTGACGTCACTTCCTGTATGCAAGTGATGCATATAAAGATTATCTCCTATTTATACAGCACTAATGGTTCTAATAGTGGACCCCTCGGGAGTGCTGTGTGTGTCCTAAACTACTATTTTCGTGCAAGCACGCTGTGAGAGTGTAGTCCTGGAAGCGGACAGAAAATAGCCTGCGG
Source organism: Crinia signifera (assembly GCF_055691185.1). Lineage (NCBI taxonomy): Eukaryota > Metazoa > Chordata > Amphibia > Anura > Myobatrachidae > Crinia > Crinia signifera. The sequence continues at coordinate 242,341,248 of NC_139217.1, forward strand.
GGGTTACTTCCGGGAACGCTGTGCGTTCCACCCCTCGCCTTGCGTTCCAGCCCTCTCTTAGATGCCGATATAGAGCTGGCGCTGCGGCGCGCATCTGAACACGTCCTGCGTGTCAGGCAGCGTCTCACCTTTGTTAAAATGGCGATCATGTGACCAATGGATGTGGCTCAAGTGGCGCTCACTCGATCACGTCATGCGTGTCAGTGTGCGTTCCATTCACTGTAATTTAACCAGTGTGTACATATATACAAAAATGTATGTGATTAATAACTGAAATAGTATTACTAAGCTCTTCTTAGGATATAATAATGATTTTAATACAGGATGTGTAAGTGGACAAGGATCCTATTAACCTCGAGTGGCTTGTGGGTATATTAAATCATCTAATATCTATTAACTAATAGTGTTCTCTGTAAATAAATATCTCCGCTAATCGGGAGAACAAGTTAACTGTGTCTAATTCCTAGTACCTATATGTGTGGGTGGGTTTAGAAGTGTAATTTAACTGGGGGTGAAAGTGGAAATCTAGTATAGACCTCTGTTGATGACTTCTCAGCTAATGAGGAGGAGGTCGAAATGCTATCTAAATGCCCTAAAATATAGTGTATATCTCAATAGGTGGGTGTCAACGATAATGGTGGGGAAGGGAAGGGACAAATGATGTAAATAAATACAATGGAGTGTAACACTATCTAAAGGTGATTTAGTTCTCTAAATGTCTTACTGATGGCTACTATAAAGATGGAGTGTAACATTCTCTATAGGTGGTGATGTGGTCTTCATATCTCACTGTAGGCTGCTAGTTAAAAGGGGCAAAATCCTAAATCAAACATAATGGCTGAAGAACAATCAGTGCAACTTAGTGGCTGCCCAATTAGTGGGCTTCATCCATTCAATACGGCGGTATAATGGAATGGGGTGAGGTGGGATGTTCCCAATAGTGGCATGGTTCTAAGTATTAATTAAAAAACCTATCTAGGTGTATCATCTTGCTACTCTGATGGAGCATAAGTCTGCATTGTTAAATTTGGAACATCTAATGGTTTAGCCATTTGGATGTTATGTTACCAGGTTTCTAACTAGACTGGTCTTATATGTACATATGGTTTCGCCTACCCGCATACATCAATAAGCTATTTCAAAACTGGCCCATTCTTAGTGTATGGGTCAGTTTTACCCTTCCCAGAATGTGGGTAAACTGGAAAAGTAGAAAAAGTAGAAAAAAACGAGATATTTATAATTTTCTAGAATAGAGGGGGAAGAAGTGTAGGTTTAGGTGGATCTATAAAAAGGAAACAATGTCGATGTTCTCATTGAGTCCATTGGGGGATAGTGAGCCTAGCGTATAAATCCAGAAGGTCTCTCGTTTAGATAATAGTAACTCTCTATTGCCTCCTCTGGGGTTCGCAAGTATATGTTCGAGGTCTATACTAGATTTCCACTTTCACCCCCAGTTAAATTACACTTCTAAACCCACCCACACATATAGGTACTAGGAATTAGACACAGTTAACTTGTTCTCCCGATTAGCGGAGATATTTATTTACAGAGAACACTATTAGTTAATAGATATTAGATGATTTAATATACCCACAAGCCACTCGAGGTTAATAGGATCCTTGTCCACTTACACATCCTGTATTAAAATCATTATTATATCCTAAGAAGAGCTTAGTAATACTATTTCAGTTATTAATCACATACATTTTTGTATATATGTACACACTGGTTAAATTACAGTGAATGGAACGCACACTGACACGCATGACGTGATCGAGTGAGCGCCACTTGAGCCACATCCATTGGTCACATGATCGCCATTTTAACAAAGGTGAGACGCTGCCTGACACGCAGGACGTGTTCAGATGCGCGCCGCAGCGCCAGCTCTATATCGGCATCTAAGAGAGGGCTGGAACGCAAGGCGAGGGGTGGAACGCACAGCGTTCCCGGAAGTAACCCCCGCAGGCTATTTTCTGTCCGCTTCCAGGACTACACTCTCACAGCGTGCTTGCACGAAAATAGTAGTTTAGGACACACACAGCACTCCCGAGGGGTCCACTATTAGAACCATTAGTGCTGTATAAATAGGAGATAATCTTTATATGCATCACTTGCATACAGGAAGTGACGTCAGCCCCTATATGGTATTTAAACCCTGTGCACCAGACGGAGATTACCTCTCCACTTGGACTGCGGACACCCCACTGCACATTGAGATTGGTAGGTTGCACTAGATTGGTCTTATATATTTAAAGGTAATCCCGTTAAAAAGGATACCACCATGTAAGGATTATTTAACTTTATCCTCTATGTACATTATGACCCAGAGGCACTGTTATAGTCTGATGTTGTCAAACCGTTTTGTTACTATGTTACTATACACACTATGTAGAATAATGACTATTGATTCCATGTTTGGTATAATAGCAACATCTTGCAACTATGTGAGGAGCTGCACTTGTAGAATGGCTTACCTTAAGCTGTGCACTGGAATATATGTAATAATGTGAAAGTTACTTTAACAACTGAAAAGCACAATGTATTTTCGATTGATGTACTTGTAATCCACTATTAGCTCAATAGATCAGGATTTATTGTTTATTGCTATTATTTGTAGTGCATATCGCAGAATTGAAAAAGACTCAGCCGGAGAGCTGTTCTATAATTTTATCACCCCTGGTATGTACGAATTTATTCATATTGTGGATATGAACATTCTGTTACTTACTAAGCATGCTTAGAATTGTGATAAGAAAATATTAGCCAGTGATGGTTCCTACCAGACTAGGAAATGCATATAAGATTGTGATAGATAAAATGTTCATTCAAGACCATTTTTTTTTTTTTTTTTTTTTTTTTTTTCATGGTAATGGTGCATGTTTAATTATTTTTTATTTCTTATGAACGTATAATTAACAGTCTAAAATGGGAATGGCTATTTAGCCGGAAAGTGTTTTTTCTATAATAAGTGATTTAGGATGTGAAACCTGATTGAATGTATTGGGCACGAATTTTAATATTGAATGTACATATGAAATTATGGTTACACACTGTGATAGCCATTATTTATGTTAATAGTAAATGTGACGTTAGCAGGGGGCAAGACAGATACATTATTAGAGTATACTCACTTGCACCTTATCAACCCCCCATTTTAGAGAATTTCTATACGCTTAAACGTGATGATATTTGAATAATCAGCTGTATCACGACCTACGACTAACAACGTCGACTATTATTCTAATCTGAACATCAGAGAAGTTTCCCTCTCACATAAGCGAAAATTGCCTTAACAGATTGGTACGTTATCTACTCACTAAATCTATTACATCTATTCACCAGGGTGAATTAGACCATCGGCCCCTAGGTGTTTGTAATAAGATCTTTTTTCCACTTCTATCTCTTAATTCCGACCTGCCACAGGCGCTATCAGATATATATCTTTTCCTTTCCTTCCTCGTTTTTTCCTCTTCCTTCCATACATTCCGTCCTCCCATCGTATCCATTCCAAAATATTGGATATTGCACATTATTTTTATTTATGGCATTGTTTCACCATTTTAGATCACGTGTATTACCCCTGAAGAAGTCCCTTAGGGACGAAACGCGTAGGGTATCTTAGACCATCCTTACCATTGGTCGAATCAGGAATCTATACACCTCTGTGAAGACAATTATTGGATAACCACTGTTTGTTGTATTTTATACATTTTATTGTTTGAAATAAACATTTTCGATTTTAATGTATTGTTGGTGAAACATATCGAAGCGCACCTCTACACCTTTCATGCTATCTCTTTCTATCGGACCTCTATTAACAGCGAGGCCCTAGAGTAGTGCTGCTTCCCAAAGAGCGCAGGACAAGGCCACAACCCCTTTTTTTCAAATATATATATATATATATATAGGGACAAAATGGAGGCGGCACTCGACAGACTGCATACAAAAAGGGTCCTTTAATCCGACATGTTTCAGGGTTACCCCCCGTCGTCAGGGACAAACAGCTTGACAAACAAATAGTGCACAGTACACAGTATAAATAGCCCCACATCAGATACAAAACCCGCCCCCACCAATCAATCACTTACCAGTGATCAACCACTGGCCAGACACTGTGCTTGCCATAATCATCCTGTGGATAAAATACGATCCCTGATCATAGATCATGTCCCCAAATCATTGAGGGGTGGGAACAGGAATAAGGCTTTGCTACAGCGGGAGAGTCATTGGATTTACATCCTCGGGACACTGGCACCCAATGGTTTAAATGAGACCTTGGGGCTGCAGTGTTTCCTGTGATGTTATGTTGCCCATATTATTTCACCTGAGCATTGTTACTAATATGTGTTTCTTTTTTTGAAATTTTTGTTCTGAGATGCTGTATTCAATTGGTGTGGTTCTATCTAGTAGTAACTGATTTATAGCCATACAGCTGCAGTTAGTGTCGGTGTGGTTTGCCCACACAAAGAGCCTTATTCTACTTCACTCTTTCTGACAAAATCCTTCTTAGATGGACAAAACCATGTGCACTGCAGGTGGGGCAGATGTAACTTGTGCAGATATAATTAGATTTGGGTGGGGTTTTACTTCAAAGTGAGATCTATATTGCAGTGTAAAAAAAAAGCAGCCAGTAATTACCCTGCACAGAAACAAAATAACTCACCCAAATCTAATTCTCTCTGCACATTTTACATCTGCCCCCCTGCAGTGCACATGGTTTTGTCCATCTAAGAAGGATTTTGTCAGAAAGAGTGAACCAAAATAAGGCCCAAAGTGTTTATTTCCCTCTTGTGCATTGGGAGGGAGGGCCTTCCACACATTCACTTTAATGCAATGTTGGTTATCTTTTACACCCATTTATGCATTTTTCTGCGTATGTCTAGCGATATTTAGTATGACTTTTTTCATGCAAATGCCGATATTATATTTCTTTGTATATCCTACAAACTGTTCATTTGTTTTTGCGCACTGCTGCAGGTTTCTATGCATAACAGCTGTGTTCACTTTTACACTCATGTTTCTTTTTCTGTTTTAACCTTTGACTTATGTTTGTTTATTTTGGTTTCTAGGTTACCATTTCTCTGCCGTCTGAGCGGCACTGTTCTCACACCGGATGTCCGGTTCTGGCTGGCAATACGGAGTGGAGGAGGTTGGCGGAAGTCTGGCAGTTTTACTATCTTGCCGCCCGCCAGCCTCGGATCCGACGTATACAGCCGTCAGGATGGCGTCCTGACGGGGGAACTAAGTGGCTCAGCTGTCGGGCGCAGGGGGACGACTGCAGCAGCGGGACCTTCCGGTCCACGCTGATGGTGCGGCACGGACCTCTGCCCGGCAGGTGCAGAAGATTGGTAAGTGATTGATTGGTGGGGGCGGGTTTTGTATCTGATGTGGGGCTATTTATACTGTGTACTGTGCACTATTTGTTTGTCAAGCTGTTTGTCCCTGACGACGGGGGGTAACCCCGAAACATGTCGGATTAAAGGACCCTTTTTGTATGCAGTCTGTCGAGTGCCGCCTCCATTTTGTTCCTGCTGAATGCTGATCCTTCGTGATTGACAAAGGAAGGCACCCCAGCGTTTTGTACCTTTTATTGGACTATATATTTTGCCTTTGAGTGCCAGTTTCCCAGCTTGTTTATATATATATATATATATATATATATATATATATATATATATATATACACTCCATTGGTCACTCAGTGGCAAAGAAAATGAACAACCTGTGGCAAAACATTTTGCAGCAATGGGCCATGCCCTGAGTGACCTCAAGCACATCATTGTCGATCACATCCCTGAATCTCTACGCCGTGGCGACAGGGACAAAGCGTTATTCAGAAGAGAGGCTACCTGGATTCACAAATTGAACTCTGTCAAACGATAAATTCAGTTACTCCATATTTTTATGAATATACCGATACTTGTGTGCTTTTTCTTCCTCTCTGCTATTCTTACTGTCCCTTTACCCATTATCTTTGCATCTCAGTTAATCCCCAACCTTAAAATTAAGTTCATCCCGAATCAGGCTAACCAACCTATAATATGAGCCCATCGGACCTATTAGGCCTCTTCTGACACAATAGGCTTCCCAACCCATAAAATACTGGGAGCCGACAGGGTTGACATATGCAACCAACTGAGTGCTTTTCTTTCTTCTCTGCTTAACTTACTGTCCCTGCACCCTTTTCCAATTCAGTTTAGTTGTCCCACTTTAGCGATATTATGTTGTCCCCTGATGGTCAACCATCTGGAACAGACAAAATGGTCATTGTTAAACCTATGAGCAAGTGAGCTCTCATTAGACCCATGTTACCTAGGACAACACATCCATGTCGACCAGTTTCTAGGTAGACATCACAGGTGTGCTTTTTCTTCCTCTCCGCTTAACTCTCTGTCCCTGTTCCCCTTTCCAGGTATTTTTGGTTGTCCCACATTAGATATGCTTAGTTGACCCTACTGATATTGCTAATACGTACAACTTAGTATGCAAGCCCGGATCTTACTTGAGGCTCTCAGCCAGACAGTCGACACACGCATACAGTGTGCTGACAGGTAGACCAACCACCCTCATAGAGATTTTCTGGTGTGCTTTTTCTTCTTCTCTGCTTATCTCGCTATCCCTGCCCCCCTTTCCAATTATACTCAGTTGTCCCGCATTTATACCCTATTGTTTAGTTATACATGTACTAGCAGTGACTAAGTAATTTGCCAAGTATGGGTTTTAATACAGACAGACGTTCCTGCTTGAGCCAGTGACATACAATCTAAGGTCGACACCCTTATTGTTGATAGGTGTCAGCAGTACCATAAATTAATTAAATAGGAATCCTATTACAAGGATTGACTGAGCGAGATGATACTATGCATCCACCCATATGACACAGATACAATTAACCCCCCACGGTCTGGAGATATCACTGGATGTTTTAACCGACAGATTTCTTCTTTACATGTCACCTGCGTTTGTTTTTAGAAGTGTAATTTTAATGTCACTCTCATATGGACTGAGTATCTGACCACTATCACTGTCGTCACTCATGCTTTATTATTACCACTACTGCTCACATATGCTTTCAGTAATGCATTTTTGTCACTTCAGCATTCAACAGGTCTGTTTCCTTTTGTATTGTTAAATGGACCAATCACGCCGGGCGTTCCTCTGAGCCACCCTCAGACCCCTGTGAAAGCCGGTCTCCATGGAGACGCTTGCACTCCAGCCCACACCTCCCGGACAGGATATCCGCCGACAGGCACTTAATGCCAGAGCTCACTTCCGGGTTCATGGCTCCAGCATGCCAAACGGCGTGATTCTTCCTCTTCAGTTACACTTTGTATTTAGGTAAGCACACTGCACTTTGTTTTTGTTACTGCACTGTTCACCTTGACAAAGGGGTACCTTACACACACCTTGCTATATATATATATATATAAATATATATATATATATATATATATATATATATATATATATACTCCATTGGTCACTAGCAGGGTGCCCTCAGCAGGAAATAGCAGCAGGCTGAACTCTGGAATTAATAAAACTATTTCAAGCCATCATATTGCAAAACAGATAAAAAAAGAGCTGAATTGTTCATAAGCAATATATACAAAATAATTAGGTTTGTCTTTTAAGCCCATCAAAATCATGCATCTGGAGAAGAGGAAAGGTGTCTCTTACCTTCTTGATTAACTTTAAAACATATATTTTATATACTGTAAGGAGACGAAACACGTTGGATTACTTTGTTGTACACTCCGAAAGGGGCTGAAGATTCTTCTGCTGTTTGAAAACCAGAGCTTAATTGTTGGTCTTTATGCTGAATTCCTTTTAATAAATATTTTTGGACTTCACAACATCGTTTTATTGGAACATGGAACATCAAGCATATTTTATTGCATATTGTATTCTTTCAATCTCAATCTGAGGGTATTTATATAGGCACCTTTCCATTATTGAGTAAGTAAAACAAGACATAGGGCCAAATGTAATAGGGTGAGAGTTTCAGAAAGTGAGAGATTTTGGGAGAGTTTTCCCCTTTTTTTTAAAGCAGCAATTAATTATATTGCAAAACCAGGTTGATTTTGCCATGTAATTGATTGCTGCTTTAAAAAACATGGGAAAACTCTCCCAAAATCTCTCACTTTCTGAAACTCTCACCCTATTACATTTGGCCCTATTAGTTTCCCCCAGCTCACTGAGTGGTATTAGTAACCAATCTTGAACACTACATGATAATAGAATTCAGATATATTGGTTACATATACCTGCGCAGGTGTATGATATGCCCCCAAGCCACATCAAGGCTTCTCTGTATATTGGGGTCCCTAGCGCTATATCTAGGTGCAGGGTGCTGCACCCCAAAAAACTAGCATAGCTAGAAAGCCCAGAGCGGCACACAAGTGAAAAACTATAGTGTTAATAAATATTAGTGAGAAGAAGCCAAAGCTATGTTTAGAGAGAGAGAAAAAAAATTAAGTGTAATTGAAATATTAAAGAAATAGTGTTAGTTAGGAAAATAAAAAAAAGTGTTAATAGAATGTAGGGGTGTGCCGCACTAGAGCCACCCAGCCCAACCAGTCCAGGGGCACCGCACCCCACACCACCTTTACCCTAAATTGGGTCTACGATTAACCAGCAAGAAGCCACATGATAATGGCTCCTTGCTTGATATATCCAAACTAAGAGCTACCTACCTTGGAGCAACCCCAAACTACTTCATGTGGCATATCAGGACCTGCATCTCCTGCCAATGCAGCCTCCATTCTGCCTCTAACAACAGACATTCAGATAGTGGAAGATTCTCAATTAGTTCAGTAATACCACTCAGGTGCATGCAAGGGAGGGGTTAATACAAACAAAACATTGTTTCCCCAGCTCACTGAGTGGTATTAGTAACCAATCTTGAACACTACATGATAATAGAATTCAGAGATATTGGTTACATATACCTGCGCAGGTGTATGATATGCCCCCAAGCCACGTCAAGGCTTCTCTGTATATTGGGGTCCCTAGCGCTATATCTAGGTGCAGGGTGCGGCACCCCAAAAAACTAGCATAAGCTAGAAAGCCCAGAGCGGCACGCCAGTGAGATACTATAATAAATATTAGTGAGAAGAAGCCAAAGCTATGTATAGAGAGATAGAGAGAGAGAGAAAAAAATATGAAGTGTAATTAAAATATTAATAGCCCGACATCTATGCTTCCATTAAGAGGTATTGTCAGGAAATCCCAGTGTACCAGAAGATAGCCCCACAGCCAGAGTTTAGGGTTCCACTGGTAGTCCTTCATATCATTTCTGTGCCTTTAGAGGGGTTGGTATGGATCTGATAGGGCTAGTGGTCTGCTCGAGGGCACCAATACATATTGGCGATCGTTGATTATGCCACCAGGTTCCCGGAGGCTATACCCCTGAGCAATATGAAATCTGGCACCACTGCCAGAGAGCGACTAACCATGTATACCCGCTTAGGAAAACTGAAAGAGGTCCTAACGGACCAAGGTACTCCTTTTGTTTCTAAACAGATTATCAAGAGGGCAGGGTCACAAGAAAAATTTAATTGGGACCTTCTCCTTCTTGATGTTTGCGGTCAGAGCGGTACCCCAATCTTCTACAGGGTTTAGTCCCTTTGTGCTCCTCTATGGGAGAAAGCCCAGAGAAATTATAGATCTCTTAAAAGAAGTGTGAGGAAGAACAACCGTGCCAGGACCCTAACGTCATTCGGTTTGTGGCCCAGTTTTGCAGCCCTCTAAGGCAAATTGCGCCACTCCTGAATGAACACGTGGAAAGGGCCCAACATCATCAGAAACAAAGGTATAACATTACCTCAGTCATCCGATCCTTTAATCCAGGAGACAAAGTACCCATCACAGAAAGTAAGATGTATGCATAATGGCAGGTCATAGAGGCCAATTACAGGGTCCAACAGGAGGGTAGAAGGAGGGAGGTACAAATCTACTATGTAAACCTGTTAAAAACCCTGGAAGGAAACTGGTAGTCAGCCATCTTTGGTAGCTAAAAAGGTTCCATAATGCCAGGTACCCATTGAAGTCACGCTTATTCCTGGATAGAAACGAGAAGTGGTGAACTTGGTGAAGCATTACCAAGATGTGTTTTATGCCATTCCGGGACAGACACAGATCATCTAACATGTAACAAGATGTAACAAGAAGCAAAGAAGCATAGGGTTGGTAGAAAATGTTGCCAATAGTCAATATCTTACTACACTTGATTTGATAAAAGGTTATTGGCAGATTCCATTAACAGAAGCTGCTAAGGCAAAGGCGAGGGCTTATTCCAGTATAAAGCACTCCCATTTGGTTCACATGATGCCTCAGCAACCTTCCAGAGAGCTATGAATAAGTTGCTGCGTCCCCACAGGTAAAATGCAGCTGCATATTTAGATGACATTGTTATTTTCAGCTCTGACTGGAAGTCACACCTACCAAAGGTAGAAGCCGCCAACCCTGAGAAATATGCCATTAATATGGTAGAAGCCAAGTATTTGGGCTACATTGTGGGCAGAGGACTAGTAAAACCTCAGTGTTATAATTATCTGGGGGTGAACTCATTGTTAACCCTTATACTACAAAAAATGACAAAGTCACTCCTCAAGCGCCAAACAAAGTCCTGCAGCTGTTTGTCCTCATTCGATAGTACAACTGTATACTAGCCAGGAAATTTAGAAAAAAATCAAACAAGATTTATGAGGCTTTCCCACAGCGCTGGGCCTTTGGAATCAGTATAACCAGGATGATTCTTTATTTCTACAAGTAAATGCAGTCCACTCCTCCTTAAGAATTCGAAAAAAAAATATTCAAAAAAACGTGAAAAACTCCACACCAAAAAATTCCACATCAACAAATGGCTTTCATATACCATAAAACATGCATCAAAGATATAACGAAAAAATATAAAAAATATATAAAATGTATAAAATATCAAAAACAGTTCCTTTCACAGCACGGTTACTGCCTCCTAGGGAAATTGGTGATTTTTAGATGACACAAACCAGACCTTTTCAGGGAGACTTATGATTTTGTAGAAAAAAGCAAATATCCCATAGGGAAAGTTGTTATTCCCGGGTGTCTCCTATGGGGCCCTTTAACACAGTCTCACAGTCACCTCTCCAAGGTTTGGAGCAAAAAAATAGGGAAATATAAAAGGAGGCCACTCTCACCCTTCCGCTGTATACACTGTTGGGGGACTTCTCCTTGGATTGGGGGCGTCACGGCCGACCACACTGCCACTGCGGGTGTCCGTGCGATCCCTCTCCTCTGGATGCCGTCTACTCAGGGAAGCTGTTTTCTCAGAGACTGCTCTGCCACTGCAGTCTCTGGATTCTCCTGCCTTCCAGTGTTACCGACTCCACTAACGGTGAATGAGTGCAGGAGCTGGAGATGGTACCAGAACCGTCTCTCACTGCGGGTCTTTATCAAGACCCTTAATAAAGACCCAGAGAGGGTAGAAACGCGTTGGCGGCAGCAGGTTGGAGTTCCCCGATCGGTTTACTGCAATCGCAGATAAGGATCTAAGGTGTTAGCGGGAGAGGAGAAGGATAGCACTTACAAGCGGGTAGCTGAGCGGCGCTTGTGAGACTGAGGTCGGACAAGTGCATGGACAGTCCCGCATAGACCACCCATCCGCAAGCTATCCGACTACCAGATACGGGGGAAGCAGGAGGCGCACAGCTGATTACAGCCGGCTGAGACCTAGCGCACCGCAGTGAGAGACGGTTCTGGTACCATCTCCAGCTCCTGCACTCATTCACTGTTAGTGGAGTCGGTAACACTGGAAGGCAGGAGAATCCAGAGACTGCAGTGGCAGAGCAGTCTCTGAGAATAACATCTTCCCTGAGTAGACGGCATCCAGAGGAGAGGGGTCGCACGGACACCCGCAGTGGCAGTGTGGTCGGCCGTGACGCCCACAATCCAAGGAGAAGTCCCCCAACAGTGTATACAGCGGAAGGGTGAGAGTGGCCTCCTTTTATATTTCCCTATTTTTTTGCTCCAAACCTTGGAGAGGTGACTGTGAGACTGTGTTAAAGGGCCCCATAGGAGACACCCGGGAATAACAACTTTCCCTATGGGATATTTGCTTTTTTCTACAAAATCATAAGTCTCCCTGAAAAGGTCTGGTTTGTGTCATCTAAAAATCACCAATTTCCCTAGGAGGCAGTAACCGTGCTGTGAAAGGAACTGTTTTTGATATTTTATACATTTTATATATTTTTTATATTTTTTCGTTATATCTTTGATGCATGTTTTATGGTATATAAAAGCCATTTGTTGATGTGGAATTTTTTAGTGTGGAATTTTTCACGTTTTTTTGAATAAATCTCATTGTTAACCCTTGCTCTGACTGGCAGGTCTGCAAGATGTCAATTACAGCCTGAATTGTGCTTCTGTGGCTGAGGTGGAAAAGTCACAGCAGCACCTGAGCCTGACCCTGACTCTTACTATACCCTGAGTCAGCTGGCACTTGTGCAGGTCTTACACTCTGCCACTAATAGCTGCCTTTCCAGGGCAGACTAGCTCCACCCTGTACTTGGATGCCACATGGTGTTTCGCGGTGACACAAAGTCCCGACCGAGTCAGGGTACTAGTAAGAGGATAAACTGACTAGATAACACAAATATAAACTAGGCTCTGTACATGAACATGGACTAGAATATGCAACCTTGCTGACTAGCACTGAACACAGGATTTGCGGCCTTTACCACTATAATGCTAATCCATCGCAATAAACCAAACAAGAACTATAACCAAAGTAGTGTGGATAGGTCTGCAACCTAGACATCTAAGCGACGCCGTCGCAAGGCTAGACCAATATCCCTGGCACCTGCCTTGAGACAAACAAAAAAACATAAATAAGACAAGTCAGCATGTGATTAGCCATGTGCCTTAACTGCCTCCATGATGCTGCCTCAGGACAAGAGCTATGGCTCAAGCTAGCGCTGTGAGAACACCAACGGCAGATTGTAATAAAAGGTGCAACTTCCACCACAATATGTGGAGATGCCAATTGTACTCACAACACCTCTGGGCAGAAGCTGATCTACATACCAGAAGCTGGACTACATACCAGCTAAAGAACAGGTACAATAGATACAATATATGGCTAAAGCCCATAGACCAGCCACAGGAATGTATCATAGTATCATAAATTTATTTAGAAACAATAATTTTTATAGCGCACACATATTGCACAGCGCTTTACAGAGAATAGATGAACATTCACATCAGTCCCTGCCCCAGTGGAGCGTACAATCTATATTCCCTACCACATGTACACACACACACAGACATTCTAGGGTTAATTTTGTTGGGAGCCAATTAACCTACCAGTATATTTTTGGATTGTGGGAGGAAACCAGAGTACCCAGAGGAAATCCAGGCAAGCACAGGGAGAATATACAAACTCCACACAGTTATGGTCATACTGTAAGTTTATTTTGGGATAGCCTGAATAGAATGTTTAATTATTTTCAGCAAACATATGAAAAGCAAATAAAGACCTGGAGAGGGCTGTAACATTTAGACCAAGGAAGTAATGTATTTGCAGGAGAAGAGGGTGGTCCACAGTGTCAAAAGCAGCAGAGAGGTCGAGGAGATTGACCAAAAAAAAATATAAGCCCTTGGATTTGGCAACAAGTCATTTTTTTAAGAAAGGAGGAGAATCTTGAACTCAGATAGGACAGTGGCAAATGAGAGGGAGAGATTGAGGTGGGAAAGATGGCAACAGGTGACACCAGGTGACTTCCTGTCACCCACTATCATTCACCCTCCCTCTTGCCTGTCATCTACTGTCAGTCACCCTCTTCCTGGCTCCACTCACTGCCTCTCTCAACATAAATCTGATGACCACTTATTCTCCTCATTACCCTCTCACCTCGCCCTGTCATAAACTACCAGTCACCATCTTCCTGGCATCACTCACTGCCTCTCTCTGACATCAGCCCTGCTCAACCACGGCTACTTTCCAACACCCTCTCACCTCGCTGTGTCATAAACTACTATTCACCCTTTCCTTGGCATCACCCAATGCCTTTCTACATCGTCCTTTCCATCACTCATTTGGTGACCCACTGTTTCTTTATGTTACTGTCACACTGTCACCCACTCCCTTGCATCGCCTACTGCATCCCTATTACCAGTCACCCTATCCTTGATGTCACCAGTCTTACCAGTCATCCTATCCTTGATGTCACCAACTGCCTCTCTCTGTCACCCTCTCCTTGCCACACACTGCCAGTTACCCACTCCCTAGCATCAGCCACTGCTTCTCTCTATCATCCTCTCCTTCATACACTACCTGTTATAATAACCTTCTCCCTGTCACCTACTGCATCTCCTCTACACCCTCTCCATGTCACCCACAGTCTCTCCGCAGCATCACCCTCTCTCCTTTACCCATTGCCTCTCTCTGTCACCCTCTCCTGTCATCCACAGCCTGTCCTTTTCACCCTATGCCTCTCCCAGTCACCCACTGCCTCTCCCTGTCTCCCTCTGCCATATTGCATTTTATGAACTTGGGGTGGGGAGGAGTGGAGGAGGGTTACCAGAGCCTATTTTTGCCAACCACTCACAGGTTCCACCATTGCCATCTGTAGTAGAAATTGCAGATATAAAGTTTTCCTTCTGTTAACCTTTGGTTTAACGTGTGTCTAATGCCAACATGATTTAGTCAAATCTAAATTGCAGTTTGAAAATACAGTATGCACTTATAATAATGTGAACCATTCAGTCACAGTGGCCTATTTAAACTAATGGATGCAGGAATCTTCCTTTATGCAAAATCTGCTGACATGGACCATTTCCCCTCATTGTGCTCGCCATGATTCGGGCACACTACTGTAATCTAGCTCTATGCCCACTTGGATATTAAAGTAACAAAAAGTCAGTTAAAAAAACTCATGTCAACCTTTTCATGTGTCGATCAATAACCTGTTGTCCTTTTGCTTGTGTCGACCTTTTTTCAATGTCGGACAAGACCATTTTGACCTTTTTCATGTGTCAACCTATTGCCTGTTGACCAATAGACTCATTACAGTCAGCGGTTATCATGCTCTGTATGTACTTTGCAGTTATTGCATGTCTCTGGGGCCCTTATTCTGATCGGTGCGGCCGGATCCGATTATGCGGCCAGGACCGTGCGTGCGAAACCCCGCCTTCCATACGGATCGCCAACTCCGTCCGTACGCGGTAAGAAGCTGGCCGAACGGACCGCACGTGTATTTTTCACGGAATACGCCTCCTCCATCTAAGGGAACCTCCCCCATCATTCGATGGTCGCAGACCATCGAATGCAGGACCGAGTGCTCCACCAGCTCCCGCAACCTTAGACCACACGGACATTTTTCCGTGCAAAAGCCGGGATCTGGGCGGGCAGCTGACATCCGGCGATGTCATATGTCCGCCCCCTACACGTGCGTCACGGCCGCATTACCATACGTACGCCCAGCGTTTTCATGGGAACGCCCATGAAACGCGGGGCGTATGCATATGGTAATGAGCCCAAATAGCCCTTCACGCCCCTCTCCACCCCCTGTTCGGAGTGTTCACATATCATGCGGGATTTGGCCGTACGCCCCGCTCGCACATGCGCAGAGACGCCTCTGCACATGCACAGACACAAAACATCGGCGGGCCGAACGCACGCGGATATATCCGCACCGACCAGAATAAGGGCCAGGGTATCAAAGGACACAAGTCAACATTAGTTTTACATACAATACAGACATATGTGGGCAGTTTTGGTGAACAATTTAAGTATAGAAATGAGAAAAACAGAATTGATCGGTGTGCTACTTGCTGTAGCTGGTACTGGGGTTGTCAGGTCCCCAAATGTGTACAGGTAAAAAACAAAGAATGGTGTACCAGCGCAGGCTGAAAAAAATTGTTGTAGTGAGAACGGTATCCTTTACAAAATATTTTATTGTGTTAAATAGCTGTAATTAGCTGTAATTATGGAATTCCATAAAACATTAAATGAATATTAAAATGGAAAATTAATACTGGACATTCAATATAAAACAATGTAGCGAAACATCACAATATAATTAACATTTGTATTGGCATATTACATACCTCCCAACTTTTGACCTGAAGAAATAGGGACACTCGCGCGGCGAAGCCGCGTGAGCGTCCGAAAAGGGGCGGGGTGTATGCAAATGAGGGCGTGGCTTATGCTAATTAGCCATGACCTCATTTTCATACGAGAATAGACGCTGTGCGCATGCGCACAGCGTCTATTCTACTAGATTGGGGGGTCTCCCAACTGCCACCCCCCGCAGCGGGACAATGCCTGCCGCGGGTGGGACAGCGGGACAGGACCCGAAAATCGGGACTGTCCCTCTAAAATCGACAGTTGGGAGGTATGATATTACCATGAGGACATCATAGTTTAGTTGAATCCCAATTTATAGCTGGTGAGCACCAGGAAGCCAATAGGTCCCAATAACAGAGTCCATAGATGAATTAGGTTCCTCTGGAGGGGAAGATGGTATGACCTGGATGACTTGATTAGTCTGTAGCTGCCTCGGATAGCTTTCCGGATGGGAATAAATGAATGAATGAACAGTGTCCTTATTTCATGGGTTGCCGCAAGTGATGTAGGTAGAGAGTGTCCAGAATTTAAAACAGCTCAACGCGTTTCTCTGGGATAAGCCTCACAGCTTCTTCAGGAGCAGAGTGAAAAAAGGATTCCTTACAGAGGCTCTATATATACCTCTGTGATAATTACACAATGAAGTGCAGCTGTACAATTGTGCATAACAATTAGGATACCGTTCATCATAATATGTAAATAAAGTATTTATTAGTAGGCAGATCTATATATCGTTTAACTAAATTATTCAAAAATCAGATATTCACAATAGATCTTTACACAACACGTTTTTTATTATTTCAGATTTGTACCACGTGACTAGTGTTGCGGTCACATGGTACAAGCATCATACCCGGAATTAGCTGTGTGTACTGACAGACAGAATGATGTCATGTGACCAGTGTTGTGGTCACATGGTGCGGGCGTCATACCTGGAAGTAGGTGTATACTGACACCTACGTGGTCTCAGCCATATTCTAATGAGGCTGTTCACTCGGCTATATCAGAAAGAGGGGTGGCGCCAAACTACAATTAAAGTACGGGAGTCAGTTGCCCGGATGCAGGGTATGTGTCCACGAGTCTAGTAGCGCAATACATTTCCCTGATCCGGTCACATGTATTGCCAGCGTCCAATCTGAGTGGAGTCACGTGAACGCTGTCATTCCGATCACATGGGTGTCAGCAGCCAATAGAGATCTTTTCTTCTAGGGAAATTGTTTGTAGTTACCATGGGAACATAGTTCAAATAATGGCCCTTATTCAAATCTGATCGCAGTACAAATTTGTTCTCAAAATGGGCAAAACCATGTGCACTGCAGGTGGGGCAGATGTAACAAGTATAGAGAGAGTTAGATTTGTGTGAGTTATTTTGTTTCTGTGCAGGGTAAAAACTGGCTGCATTATTTTTACACTGCAATATAGATTTCAGTTTCAACACATCCTACCCAAATGTAACTCTCTCTGCACATGTTACATATGCCCCACCTGCAGTGCACATGGTTTTGCCCATTTTGAGAACAAATTTGTACTGCAATCAGATCTGAATAAGGGCCAATGTCACAAGCATTTCATGTGGTTATCTTCAGCCTATAGTAAACAGCAGGAATATTCATCATATAGTTGTTAACCAGATTGAGACTTATTATTTAGATGATTTTTATTGTTTTTATACTGATCTAACTATATCAGTATTTGGATTATTGTCCATAATGTCCATGGTAATGGTGCAAGTACCAAGGTGTGAGCACGTCGCGGCCCCCGGTCCCGATCGTCACAGTGTGCAAAGATCGGGGTCACAGATCACGCTAACAACACGGTACCGCACCTCCATGGGCAGTGGACATATAAAAATCTAGAAAAAATATAAATAGCAAAGATATGATTATACACATAAATATGGATAAATAAATAAAAAAGGGGAAAAAAGAAAATATATTATGAATAGGGGAACATTGTGAGTAGTTCTAATATGCTAATAAATTATTGTATTACTGAATTGAGCTCCAGGGCGAGATTTATTGTGTTGACCGTTTTTACGAAAATGCGATTTTTGCTCAAATCGTCCTGTATCGCCATTTTTTAAAATCGCATTTTTTTCCAAAAATCGCATTTTTAATGAGGTGTGTATTCCGGCATGAAAAGTGCGAGAAAGTGCGATGCAGGGCGATTTTCGGGATGAAAAGTGCGATTTTTGTAGTCATGAAAGGGTGCGATTTTGTTAAAATGTGTGATTTTGTGTTAAAAAAAAAAAAAATGGCGTGAGGTCCCCCCTCCTGTACATAACCAGCCCCGGGCTCATTGAGCCGGACCTGGGGCCTTATTTTGGTTCATACTTTCTGACAAAATCCTTCTTAGATGGGCAAAACCATGTGCACTGCAGGTGGGGCAGATGTAACGTGCAGAGAGAATTAGATTTGGGTGGGGTTTTACTTCAAAGTGAGATCTATATTGCAGTGTAAATATAAAGCAGTCAGTATTTTCCCTGCACAGAAACAAAATTACTCACCCAAATCTAATTCTCTCTGCACATGTTACATCTGCCCCCCCTGCAGTGCACATGGTTTTGTCCATCTAAGAAGGATTTTGTCAGAAAGAATGAACCAAAATAAGGCCCCTGGTTCCAAAAATACGGGGGACAAAAAGCGTAGGGGTCCCCCGTATTTTGAAACCAGCACCGGGCTCCAACAGCCCCCAGTGTCATGCCACAGCCGGGGGACACTTTTTACACAAGGTCCCCCGGCCGCACCATGAGCACCGTGGCTGGTCAGCCTTGGACGGGGTACCTGGAGGAGTGGGGACCCCCCCACTAAAGGCCCCCCCAGGCTTCACACTTCCAGGGCTGAAGCCCGGGGCTGTCACCGGCGTCCCTGGCCACAGAGCCGGCCCTAGCCTTAATTATGCCCTAGGCAAGATTTTGACTGTTGCCCCCTAGCACCGCCACTAGTTCCGTCTCTGACCCTGCTCCCCTTTCCCAGCACCATCAACCCTCATCATTGCAGTCATCATTTTGGTGCTCCTACCCGCAATATTTTAAATAGAAACAGCGCACCCATTCGGTGCGGAGCCCAAACAGGGGTGTGTTCTTGCTGGGAAGGGGCATGGCCACACAATAGTACCCCAATTCAAATTATGCCACACAGTAGTGCAACTTTATTCACATTATATCATGCGATGGTGTCCCTTATTCACTTTACATCACACAGTAGTACCACTTTACCTTATGTACATTACTCCTCATTGTCACAACTGAAGGGCTGGATGAAGTCGTGTGGTGTGTAGCAACCGGAGACGGACCAGAGGAGGAAGGATTAAATCGTGCAGGTTTAATAATAGAATTCATAAATAGAACAATACACGCTTGAATACTTTGTCAAGTGGCAGTTTAGCAGTAATAAGAATTGAGCCGGCACGGCACTTTGTAAAGCAGAAAAAGTTCATTTAAACAATGACAGTTCAAGCACTGCGGACTGCAGGCTGGGGTCTTGGGAAATGAAGAAATCCGGAAAGAGAATGTACTTGATGGTAATGAGGGATCCTTGAAGACTGAAAGAAGATGGATGATGAAAGAAGAATGGGAAGTTGCTTGGAAGCAGACGACTTGAAGAACTTAGGCCAGGAAGCTCAGGGATGCAGGCAGAGACCAGACTGTGGAGAGATCTGGCAGCGATGGGGTTAAGCTGAATCGAGACCAACACAGAGCACTGAAGCAAGGCACCAAGTCAGGAGAGGTGAGTCAGAGAGCCGGAGTCAGCTGGGAGCTGTGAACGCCTCTGGAGACTCTTTGTACTGACACTGAACAGGCCTAGGCAGATCCCCTATATCCCTAGAGGGCGGCTGCCATTGGCTGTCAGGTCAGTATGGGCGGAAACCTCAGACAAGGACCAATCTGCTATTTGCCCTTAATCAAGATGGCGGCGCCGGCCTCCCGGCGCCCCTACAGCACATACCACTACACTTGCTGGCGTCCCACGCTGCCTGCTGCCCACCAGACTGCCGCTGCCTGCTGCCGCTGACCTGGAGACCACTACACGCTAGCCGACGGCGGGCGCGAACGGGTGAGTAGTAAGCCCGCCGCGCACCGCCGCGGCTGCGTGTGACAGTACCCCTCCCTTTCTGGGTGACCCCAGGGCACCTACGCACCTTGTGTGGATTTCTTTGAAAGAACTGTCTCACCAGACGAGGAGCATGAAGATCTGCAGCATCAACCCAGGAATTCTCTTCAGGACCGAATCCAAGCCATTCTACCAGATACTGAAGATGGGAATTGCGGCAACGTGAGTCGATAATGCGCCTCACCTCGAACTCTGTTTCTCTTTCCGAGCCAATTTTGGGCGGTTTAGGCACCTTCTTCTGATATAAGTTCAAACGCAAAGGTTTCAGAAGAGACACATGGAACGAATTTGATATTCTTAAGGAAGGAGGGAGCTGTAGTCTGTAGGCCACCGGATTAATCACCTGAGTGATCGGGTACGGCCCGATGAACCGAGGAGCCAGCTTCATGGACGGTAACCGAAGGCGTATATGGCGGGTAGACAGCCATACTCGATCTCCAACCTTTAACTTAGGAGCTGCTCTTCTTTTCCTGTCCGCCATCCTTTTATATCGAGCGGATGCTTTGAGGAGAGCTGTATGGACGTCTGACCAGATCTTTGCAAACCGTTGTAGGGAAGAAGTAGCTGCAGGGACTTCGGACAATGATAGATCTGAGAACTCCGGAGATCGGGGATGCTTGCCAAAGACAGTGAAAAAGGGAGTGGTGCCGGAGGAAGAATGATAAGAATTGTTGTGCGCAAATTCCGCCCAAGGCAGAAGGTCTACCCAGTCGTCTTGAGAGGAAGAGACGAACAAACGAATGAAGGCCTCCAAGTCTTGGTTGACTCGTTCTGTCTGCCCGTTGGTTTGTGGATGGAAAGCAGTGGAGAACTTGAGCTTGACTTGTACAGCAGAACAGAGGGCCCTCCAAAACTTTGCGACGAACTGCACGCCACGGTCCGAAATAATCTCTTTGGGCAACCCATGGAGTTTGAAGATGGTGGAAATGAAGAGCTGAGCCAACACTGGAGCAGATGGAAGACCTTTCAATGGGAAGAAGTGCACCATCTTTGAAAAGCGGTCGACCACCACCCAAATTACTGTATGCCCTTTGGAGGGAGGAAGTTCGCAGATAAAGTCCATAGACAGGTGGGACCATGGTTCTGTTGGTATGGCTAGAGGTAGAAGAGGACCGACAGGAGACGTTCTGGAGGACTTATGCTGAGTGCACTTTACACAGGAAGCGACAAAGGAGTTTACATCACGACGGATGGTAGGCCACCAGTATGACCGCAATAGGAACATTAAGGTCTTCTGTGCCCCGGTATGCCCTGCGAAACGGGAAGCGTGTGCCCAGGACAGCACTCTCTTCCGGAGATTGAGAGGAACGAAGGTCTTGCCTGGTGGAGGTGAAGGCTGGACTGTTACTTGAGCAAAGACCAGAGGATCGAGAATGGGTCGAGGAGGAGTCTCAAGATCAGCGGAAGTTTCAAAAGAGCGTGAAAGGGCATCGGCTTTGGCATTCATCGTCCCGGGTCTGAATTTGATTTGAAAATCAAAGCGTTCGAAGAACATGGCCCAGCGAGCTTGACGAGCTGTAAGACATTGGGCCTGCTTGAGGAATGAGAGGTTCTTATGGTCGGAGTACACCGTAATTTTATGTCGTGCCCCCTCCAGGAGGTACCGCCACTCCTCTAACGCTGATTTGACTGCCAGTAACTCCTGCTCTCCAATGGGGTAATTCTTCTCCGCTGGAAGAAACTTCTTGGAAAAGAAGGCACAGGGATGAAGCACCTGGTCCTCCCCTCTCTGTGACAAGATTGCCCCTACCCCCTCTGAGGATGCGTCCACCTCAAGAATAAAGGGTTTGTCGAGGTTTGGCTGGAGAAGGATTGGGGCGGAGACAAAAGCATCCTTTAGTTGTTGGAAGGCTTGAGAGGCTTCAGGTGACCACTGACTTGGATCAGAGCCCTTACGGGTTAGAGCAGTAAGAGGTGCAGCAAGGGTGGAGAAGTTCCGGATGAAACGACGATAGTAATTTGAAAAGCCCAGGAACCTCTGGATGCCTTTGAGCGTGGTGGGCGCTGTCCAGTCTAAGATGGCTCTTACTTTCTCTGGATCCATCTCTATCCCCGTGCTGGAGAGGATGTGGCCAAGGAATGGAATGGAGGTAACCTCAAAGACGCACTTGTCTAGCTTGCAGAATAATTTATTTTGGCGAAGGCGCCGCAAGACCTCAGCTACTGTTTGCCGATGGAGATGGAGGTTCGATGAGAAGATGAGAATGTCATCGAGATACACCACAATGGAATGATACAACAAATCTCGAAATATGTCATTTACAAATTGTTGGAAGACGGCTGGAGCGTTGCAAAGACCAAAGGGCATCACCAGGTATTCATAGTGGCCGTCTCGGGTGTTGAACGCCGTCTTCCACTCATCTCCAGATCGTATACGGATCAAGTTGTACGCCCCTCTTAAATCCAGTTTAGTAAAGATGGAAGCCCCTCGGATTTTATCGAATAATTCGGTGATCAGAGGCAAAGGATAGCGGTTCTTGATCGTGATATCGTTCAGGCCCCTGTAGTCGATACACGGGCGGAGGGTTCCATCTTTTTTTTTCACAAAGAAAAACCCCGCTCCGGCTGGCGAAGTGGACGGGCGAATGAACCCCTTATCCAAGTTCTCTCGAATGTAGTCAGACATGACTTTGGTCTCTGGCAGAGACAAGGGGTAGATGCGGCCCCGCGGTGGGAACTTCCCAGGTATCAACTCTATCGGACAGTCCCAGGAACGATGAGGCGGCAGGGTATCGGCACCTCCTTTGCTGAAGACGTCAGAAAAAGAAAGATATGGTGTGGGTAACGACAAGGGTGGAGCTGGTGAAGATGAAAGACTGGAACCTCCTACTTCTTGAGGATTAGTTTGATGGAGTGGAATGACACGAGGCATGCAAGTAGTTAGGCAGTTCGTACCCCAGGCTGTGATCTCCATACTGGTCCAATCAATATGAGGGTTGTGCTTAGTAAGCCATGGTAGGCCCAGGACTACCTGGTGTTAGGACTGAGGAAGGACAAAAAATTCTAGAGTCTCTAGATGTAAGGCACCGACGAGAACTGTCACTGGATCGGTTTGAAGGGTGATTTGCCCGCTGCTGATGCGACTCCCATCTACTGCAGTGAGAGCCAACGGATGGGCCAAAGGTTGCACCGTCAAGGAATGTTGAAGAACGAAAGAGGAAGAAAGGAAGTTCCCGGCTGCTCCGGAATCTAGTAGAGCCTGGACCTTGATTTTTCCCTGAGGGCACACAAGAGTAACAGGAATGGTGGGCACAGTTGAAGAGGGAGATGAAAGCAGAACTCCTAACCTGGCCTCCCTCGGGGAGGTTAGGAGCGGTCGTTTCCCGGACGCAGTGGGCAGGAAGACAACAGATGAGCGGAAGAACCGCAGTACATGCAAAGATTCTCACGACGTCTACGGGATTTTTCTTCAAAGGAAAGCCGAGAGCGGTTGATCTGCATGGGTTCGTCTGGTGGTGTGGTTGTGGAGGGCCCAGGTCTAGGAACAGGAACAGCGTTGGTGGTGAGACGAGGACGGAGACGGTCGGAGCGACTTCTCTCTAGTTGACGCTCCTGCATCCGTAGATCTACTTTGTTGCACAAGGAGATGAGTTCAGCCAAAGTAGCAGGAGAGTCATGGGTAGTTAATTCGTCCTTGATACGACCTGCCAGCCCATTCCAGAAGGCGGAGACGAGAGCCTCTTCGTTCCACTTTAGTTCCGAAGCCAGAGTCTGGAACTGCACAGCATATTGTCCCACTGAGCGACTACCCTGGCGAATTCTCAGGATCTCAGTAGCGGCAGACGACACTCTGCCAGGTTCGTCGAAGATGTGACGGAAAGAGGTAATAAAAGCTTCATAGTCATTGAGCAGGGAATCAGCACGTTCCCAGAGAGGGGACACCCAGTCCAAAGCTGACCCTGCTAGGAGAGACACAATATAAGCCACCTTTGCCTTGGAAGTAGGGAAGTGAGAAGACTGTAAGGTGAAATGCACATCGCATTGGTTCAGAAACCCACGGCATCCTTTCGGAGAACCATCATATTTGCTGGGGGTTGGTAATTGCATGTGATGAGGAAATATTGGTCCAGGTGTAGGAACAGGGACTGGAACCTCTGGAGCTGGAGCCACAGAAACTGAGGGAGCCGCCGGAGGTGAAGCCAAGACCTGAAGGAATTGAGCCACTTGACGTTGGGTAGCCTCCACTTGCTCCAGACGAGCCATGATGCTGTGAAGTGCGTCCGCCATGGAAGCCTGTTCTTCACCCGACTCCATCGGGTCAGTACAAACTGTCACAACTGAAGGGCTGGATGAAGTCGTGTGGTGTGTAGCAACCGGAGACGGACCAGAGGAGGAAGGATTAAATCGTGCAGGTTTAATAATAGAATTCATAAATAGAACAATACACGCTTGAATACTTTGTCAAGTGGCAGTTTAGCAGTAATAAGAATTGAGCCGGCACGGCACTTTGTAAAGCAGAAAAAGTTCATTTAAACAATGACAGTTCAAGCACTGCGGACTGCAGGCTGGGGTCTTGGGAAATGAAGAAATCCGGAAAGAGAATGTACTTGATGGTAATGAGGGATCCTTGAAGACTGAAAGAAGATGGATGATGAAAGAAGAATGGGAAGTTGCTTGGAAGCAGACGACTTGAAGAACTTAGGCCAGGAAGCTCAGGGATGCAGGCAGAGACCAGACTGTGGAGAGATCTGGCAGCGATGGGGTTAAGCTGAATCGAGACCAACACAGAGCACTGAAGCAAGGCACCAAGTCAGGAGAGGTGAGTCAGAGAGCCGGAGTCAGCTGGGAGCTGTGAACGCCTCTGGAGACTCTTTGTACTGACACTGAACAGGCCTAGGCAGATCCCCTATATCCCTAGAGGGCGGCTGCCATTGGCTGTCAGGTCAGTATGGGCGGAAACCTCAGACAAGGACCAATCTGCTATTTGCCCTTAATCAAGATGGCGGCGCCGGCCTCCCGGCGCCCCTACAGCACATACCACTACACTTGCTGGCGTCCCACGCTGCCTGCTGCCCACCAGACTGCCGCTGCCTGCTGCCGCTGACCTGGAGACCACTACACGCTAGCCGACGGCGGGCGCGAACGGGTGAGTAGTAAGCCCGCCGCGCACCGCCGCGGCTGCGTGTGACACTCATATTATTCACATTATACCCTTCGAAAAAAATCCTGAGAAAATATTGTATTTTAAGCACCTCCATGGCCACACTGAAACCCAGCACACAGTGTGTGCTGGATAGAGGAGAAGAGCTGCAGCTGCTGCTGTCACTTAAGGGGACGGGGCCCGGGGCCCCCACTGGGCCCTTTCATCAGACTTTGGCCTGGGTAATTTGTACCCCCTATCCCATTCTCTAGGCACCCCTGATAATACCACACAGTAATGCCCCTTACACATGACACACATTATTAATGTCCTTATAACCATAATGCCCCTTACACATTATGCCAACCTTTATTAATGCCCTTCATACACATAATGACACAAATAATGGCCCACATATGTCACACATTATTAATGCCCTTATACACATGACACACATTATGCCCTTACACATGTCACACATTATTAATGCATTTATACATGACACACATAATGCCCCTTACACATATGCTGAACACTATTGCACAACCCACCCACCCGCAGACAGGACTCACAAAGCCGCTAACAGCCTCACTCACACACACAAAATAGGCATGCTGCATATCATTTTAATCAGCAGAAGCTGCTGATGCCCCTAGGCATTCCAAATGCCCTAGGCAATTGCCTAGTTGGCCTATGCCTAAGGCCGGCTCTGCCTGGCCATTGGACGCCGGCCTGATATGGTTAAATTCTCATTCCTAACATTGCTTAATACAGGAGAACTGCAAGTGCCAGCAGACCTCCCCCGCAGGCTGGGACTTGGAGAACCACAAGTCCCAGCATGCGGGGCATTAATGGGCCCGCTGGGACTAGTAGTCCACCTGTAAAAATAATGTTAAGAGAGAGCGAGGGCTGCCTAGGCATGAGGGAATATAAGAGTCGGTGCAGTTTGGGATGGTATGACAAAGATAGAAATCAGAGTGTCACTTACCCATAGAGGTGCAGTGTAGATGGGGTAGCCAATCAGGTGTAGAAGGGGTGGTAGCTTAGGTGGAGGTATATAAGAGGTAGTCAGGTGATCCATCTTCCTCTTGAGTCTGGATTGTCCAGGATCAGCAGTCTGGATTATTCGGCAAGTTAAGTGGTGCATGCATTCACCCTGTCCCTACTCTCCTAACATCCTTCCCTTCTCTCTACATTCTTTTATTGCACCCACTTGCCTGCTGTTTTTCCCCTATAAGGGCCTCAAGCGAGCAGGCTGCCTCCCCTCACCTTTACAGTACCTCACGCACGCTGGGTACTTTACTATGCACGCGGAGGCGGGAGGGGTCACCCAGTGCAATCCCCTTCCCTCTGCTTCACACACGCCAATCAGCAACGCCGTGAAACGGCGCAGCGTTCGGGGGGTGAGCGGAGGTCACGTGGCGGCGGCCGGTGGCTTGGAAGTCCGTGCCGCGGCTGCAGCCTTTCATGTGCTGCCGCGGCCTCCAATCCTTTAATGTCCCGGCCGCGAGTAGCGCGGCCGGGAGCAGCAGCGCCTCTCCGTCTGGCGGGGGGATGCCAAGCACCTCAGATGAGGTGCTGGCTGCCCCCCCCCCCTGTTGTGAGGCGGCGTTTCAGGCGGCCGGGAGCAGCAGGTCTGCGCCGTATGTGGGGGGATGCCAAGCGCCTCAGATGAGGTGCTGGCTGCCCCCCCACCCCCTTTTTGTGAAGCAGTGTTTCAGGCGGCTGGGAGCAGGAGCTCTGCGACGCATCGTGTGGGGATGCCAAGCACCTCAGATGGTGTGCTGGCTGCCCCTTTTGGTTGAAGCGGTGGGCTTCCCGTCCCCTAAGAGGGCTATGTATCCAGCCCGGGGAGCGGGGAGTGGGGGGTCACGCGGCGGCGGCCGGAGGCTTAGAGGTCCCTGCCGCGGCCGCAGCCTGTTTGGTCACTACCGCGGCCTCCTCCTTTGATGTCCTGGCCGGGAGCAGCAACTACAGCACCACCTCTGATCAGCACCATCTTATGGGGGGATGCCAAGCTGGTTATGGGGTGCTGGTTCCCCCCCCCCCCTTTTGAGTGTCAGTGTCCCCCTTATGACGCACACTTAGTGGGGGGCCCCACAAATAACTGGGCAGGCCCCTATGGCTCACCCCAGTCGGATTATGGGCACACAGGTGCCCGGGACCCCCATTCATCACCACCCCTCGCCAGACACGTGGGTTTCTACCCCGGGACGGGGGGCCCGTTTCGTGGGGCGTCCTTTACCAGGTAGAGCGGGTGACCCCGCGCTGGGTAACATTGTGCCGGGAAGCCAGGCCACCAGGGGACCTCCTTGGCTCCACATGCTGGCAGGTGGATTCCAGCTGGGTTTCCATGCAGCCTTCCTTGTTTTTAGGTGGGGACTCCGGCACGGGGTACCGTGCATATGTGGTACGGGGCAGCAGGCATTCGGTGGCCCACCAAGCCCAGCGACACGTCATTTACCCTGCCTCATGGCCCGGACGACCGGGGTTATCAGGCCCCGCAGCCGCAGTTTGGACCCCCGCCCTTTGGGGGCCTCACCACGGTTTTTTCCCCTTAGTATGCGGTCTGTCCGGCGGGCCCTCAGGCATTTTTACTGGTGTGGCTTGCACGGGTTCACACCACAGCAACCCCCACCGCCCCTGGAAGGGCCGTCCGGGGAGTGGGAATACTCACCCCGAGTGCAGCAGCATTAGCCATCCCTACGTTCCACGGGTTCAAGCAAATGGGGCACGGCGAGTGGGTGGACTCGGGGGGTAAGGCTAGAGTTTTGTATCTCGCCTATATCTATGAGTTGACGCTATGCATTTTTTCTCCCGAGTTTTTTCTAGAGCTGGTGGTCCAAGCATAACGTCCAGAGGGGTCCTCCCAGGGAGAAGACCGAGAGCTTTGTCTGGAGTCAGTGGGACCTCGTAGGCCAATCGGTTTCAGCTAAGCCACAGACGCCTCCTGCAGCAAGCGAACGTCACGGCCATACCCCGCTCTGAACAGGTTCTACAGGCAGTCGTCGCAGACCCAGCAACTCCGGTTCCAACATCGGCCGGGCAAGTGAGGCATCTATCCGCCAGTCC
The DNA here is from genome assembly GCF_055691185.1 of Crinia signifera. Taxonomy (NCBI): domain Eukaryota; kingdom Metazoa; phylum Chordata; class Amphibia; order Anura; family Myobatrachidae; genus Crinia; species Crinia signifera. Next base: position 242,369,617 of record NC_139217.1, read on the forward strand.
ATACTTCAGTCGAAGTCGCCCCAGGAGCGGACCCTGTCGGGGCGGGGGCATCCCAGGGAAGCGGGTGGCCTATATGGCACTGGTGAGCATGATGGCAATCTCCTGTTTCTCCCTCTTGCTATTCCTTTGTTAGCAGCGGCAAAGTGGGTACCAATAGGCGCCTGCGCAAGTTGCTAGGCTAAGTGGCACGCTCTGTAGCGAAGCAAATGGGGGAGGGCGGGCACGCTGGGAAGGATAGAGCCAGCGTTGTGCTCCACCATCATCAGCCATGGTACACTGCAGTACTTCATCAGTCGCCAGAGGTCTCTGTAAACGGATGAAGGGCAAGATTGTGAAGGGGAAGCACGTTGACGAGTTTATGTTGACCGGTGACATTAGAATATAGTGCCAACGGGCCTTAAGCACGTGGAGATATGGCTGAAGGTCATCGACTAGTGCCATACCCTGGCTCAGGTCCACCCCGAAAGTCAATTCCGGTGGGTAAGAGGGATGCACAGCCTGCCTCCAAAGGCAAGCATTTTGCTGTCAAAAGTGCGACAGGGGCACAAGGTGTCGTTTAGGCCACTAATGTTGGGTCGGTCGAGCAGGTCACCCCACCAAAACAGGCAAGCTTTCGCCCCGGCGAAGCCAGCACTGACACTAAGTAAGGCCCCCCCATTGTATATTTCGAGTGGGTGCGTAGTCGGCGTAGTTGCTCAAACGGGGAGGACCCAATTTTCTTGTTGCAGGATTTGCAGTTGCAGGCTTAGTTTCCCCATAACTGAGTCTGTTAAGGGGTTTCCCTCAGGGATTGGAAGTCGCTGAGTATTTCCCAGAGAGGGCGCGATGGAAGGGGCAGGCCGAAGTTGACTTTAGCAGGATGTCTGGCCCTTTCTCTCCGAGCCCTTGCCCAATAGGTGCTTCCCCTTTTGGGAGGGGTGCCAGAGAAGGCTCTAGGTAATGCTTCGGGGCCCTGGGGTGCCGCTTGCCGCGGACAAGACTTAGGGCCCCACGGGCGTCCGCTCATACCCGGGCATAGAAATCAACGCGGCCGTCGGCTGCTGTCGCCTGGTGGCGGACAAGGTTATAAGCTCTTAAGCCTAATTTGGGAATGCTTACGAGGGAAGGGGGCCGGGCTGCGCCAGGTCCAGCCCCTGCCAGGTTTCCATAAGTTTGTGTGCTGAGTATCCTCATAGGGTGGGATATGGTTACGACTGGCGTCAAGTACCCCATCACACTGTTATCCTGTCCCATGAGATCCGTGACGACCTGGTTGTCTAATACACTTTAACCGTGAGCTGCTGTGGCCCTCGATGCCATCCTCTAATGCTAGGCTGCAGCTGGTTGCAGACGCCACTGCATACACGGGTTTTTGGGCTATATTCCGGGCGAATAGTACTTGGCCCCATGGCCCTAGTCACGGGTTCACGGCCAACCCGCTACTGTTGATTTTTCTCCATAACCGTGGCGTAGGAATTGAGGGCCACCGGGCTGACAAACCTGATACAAGGTTTTTTGGGGAGATAATCTGGATGTGGTGCATGACATTAGCAACCAGCGCACCTCATCCCCTCGGGCTTTTATGTTTGCTTAGGCACCTTGTATTGCATTGTTGACACAGCAACATAAACTCCATGGCTCGGCATGTCCCCAGGGTGTACAAGGGCATTGCGGATACCTGGTCACGGTGCAACTTTGCAAAATTTCACGAGCTGACACTAGGTGATTCGCCCCTGGGGACTTACTTGTCCATGTTTCTGTGTGGCAGATCGTAGTGCAGACAGGAGTGAGTTAGCCTTTGGGATCCCTGGCTCCTTCCACCCATATGCGGCCGCTCAGCGGGATGGGGTGGCTTTGCGGAAGTCCACGGAGAACAGCAGTAAGTCGGTCGATGACCGTTTGCTGGCTTTCTTGTGGGGGCTCTATAGCCCTGGCCAGTCTGAATCTGCCATGGCGGTAACATTAGCCGGGATATAGTTCCATGCTAGGTTATGGGGAGAGCGGGATCCCACCAAATTCTTTGTGCTAACAAAGGCGTGGCTGGGTTGGGCGAGAGAGCAGCCATGGGCAGCGAAGTCTCGCAGGCACATCGATCTGCAGAGGCGGCAGAAATGGATAGCCCGTGTTCAGGGTATAGCGGGGAGCGCGGAGGAGACGTCACTCCTTCGCGTGGCGTTCTCTTTTGCGTTCTTTAGGGACTTTAGGGTCAGCGAGCTGGTTGCGGCCAGCAAGAATGCCACTGATTTAGGGGCGGTTCGAAGACATGGTCTTCTAAGACGGGTCGTCCTTTGTGTGCTCCGCCGGTCTGAGACCGATCAGTTAGGCAAGAAGCCGCTGGGCATCCCTAAAGTCCCAGCTGGAAGGGGAGATCTGCCCCGTGCGGCTGGCCACGGCGTATCTGCCTTAGAGGCCTGCCGCTCCGGCGCATTTCCTCGCGCTTGCTGATACATGACCTTGACGCGCTTACAGTGCACTGCTGTGTTTAAGCGCTGTGTGGCTGCGTTGGGTATGGAGGTCGCCGACTATGGGACGCATTCGTTCCGTATTGGTGCGGCCACCAACGCAGCAGCGGAGGGTCTTCCAGTGAGTGCCATACAAGAACTCGGCCGCTGGAAGTCCTCCGCTTATAAATCTTATATTCGTTGAGATAAGGTTTAGCACACGCCTTTGGCGCTGGATCCAAAAACGATGTTTACACTCGGTTCTGTAACGGCAGCGTTACAGAATCGAGGGTGTGAAGGGAATTTTTTACTTTTTCCTCCGATAGTGGGCTGATTACAATTGGCTTCCCCCCTCAAGTCCACCGGAGGTTTTTTAAGGTTTTCCCCTTCACTTGGATTCTAGTGTACTAATTTATGTTGTGCATTATATGTCTAACCCTATGTTGTGCATTGTACAGTTTAAGTTTGAATGCTAACTGGTTAGGGTTTTCCTTTTCAGCCCTTCCCCCCTTCAACGACTCATGCCACTGTCTGGTTCGTCGGGCATTCATCCATTTTCTGAACATCCAATTATCAGTTAGCTGTCAGGGCCCGGGCAGAGCTAGGGGCGAAGGCAGTACATTGGTTCGGTGTCAGGGGTCTCCGGTGGAATGGTCTTTTACCATTGTTGTCAGACAAAGAGCGTCGTTGGGGTCGCCCGGATGTTTTTGGTGGTCCACCAGGGGGTAACAACTTAGGCCAGGGAACCAGCATAGGCCTTATTTTGAGGATCGAGGCTGATTTTAAGACTCTGGTTGGCCTTTGGCCTGGATTGCGGATAATTTGGTCCGACATAGTGCCTCGTTTCAACTAGAGAGGCGGCTGGAACCCTAAGTCCTTATAAAGGATCAGACGCAAGGTTAGCTTTGCGGTCTCCAAGGTGGCCACGTCCATGGGAGGCACAGCGGTTAGACACCCCTCTTTAGCACTGGAGACCCCATCCTTCTACAGAAGTGATGGTGTCCATTTGTCAGAATCAGGCATGGCCGTTCTACTTCAGGGCTTGTTCAGTTGTTGCAGATAGGGGATTAGCTTTGTGTTACTCTGGTTGACTTAGTTATTGATTGGTTTGGCGGGCTTGGGTTCTACAGTAATTGTCTTTAAGTGGCAATTTTTGAACCCAGCTGTGGCAGGAGGGCGCTCTCGATCAGCAGTCCAGTTTGAAGTACAGGTGGTCACTGTGAGGTATTGCCACCCTCTGCCAGGAAGGCTGGTGAGTTCTGCCCCCGAGGGGGGACGTAGGACACTTTTAGAACTGTCCTCATCATGCCCTAGGAGGGGCGGCAAGACAGTCACAGCGCAGGCTGGCTTTGAATTCAATGGGGGCGGTTCCTCGCCCTGGTTACAAGTTGGGGCGTTGTAGTCGCCGCCATTGCTAACGTTTTATGACTGGCTGGTCTCCAAGCGCTCTCTAGGCCATCCCTTTCAATAGGGTCATACCACAATAAATACCCTTTACCTTTTAAACTTATGCAGTGGTTGTCCGTGTCGTTATTTCAGGTCACGTGTCCATGTGAGTTATTTCAGGTCATGTGTCCGTGTGATTTACTGCTAGGGGTAATCAAGGTTTAAGTTGCAAGAAAAGGTTCATCTCAATAATGCATTAGACGCCTTAGAGAGAGCGAGGGCTGCCCCTAGGCATGAGGGAATATAAGAGTCGGTGCAGTTTGGGATGGTATGACAAAGATAGAAATCAGAGTGTCACTTACCCATAGAGGTGCAGTGTAGATGGGGTAGCCAATCAGGTGTAGAAGGGGTGGTAGCTTAGGTGGAGGTATATAAGAGGTAGTCAGGTGATCCATCTTCCTCTTGAGTCTGGATTCCCACCCTCCCTCCCTTGTGCTAACCTACCTTTCGGCCGTCACCCAAATTTGGCTCTCATCAATTTAAATATTAATTGGCGGGAGGGCGCTCTCGATCAGCAGTCCAGTTTGAAGTACAGGTGGTCACTGTGAGGTATTGCCACCCTCTGCCAGGAAGGCTGGTGAGTTCTGCCCCCGAGGGGGGACGCAGGACACTTTTAGAACTGTCCTCATCATGCCCTAGGAGGGGCGGCAAGACAGTTATAGCGCAGGGTGGCTTTGAATTCAATGGGGGCGGTTCCTCGCCCTGGTTACAAGTTGAGGCGTTGTAGTCGCCGCCATTGCTAACGTTTTATGACTGGCTGGTCTCCAAGCGCTCTCTAGGCCATCCCTTTCAATAGGGTCATACCACAATAAATACCCTTTACCTTTTAAACTTATGCAGTGGTTGTCCGTGTCGTTATTTCAGGTCACGTGTCCGTGTGAGTTATTTCAGGTCATGTGTCCGTGTGATTTACTGCTAGGGGTAATCAAGGTTTAAGTTGAAAGAAAAGGTTCATCTCAATAATGCATTAGACGCCTTAGAGAGAGCGAGGGCTGCCCCTAGGCATGAGGGAATATAAGAGTCGGTGCAGTTTGGGATGGTATGACAAAGATAGAAATCAGAGTGTCACTTACCCATAGAGGTGCAGTGTAGATGGGGTAGCCAGCAGTGTAGATGGGATAGCCAATCAGGTGTAGAAGGGGTGGTAGCTTAGGTGGAGGTATATAAGAGGTAGTCAGGTGATCCATCTTCCTCTTGAGTCTGGATTCCCACCCTCCCTCCCTTGTGCTAACCTACCACATGGCCTTTCGGCCGTCACCCAAATTTGGCTCTCATCAATTTAAATATTAATTGGCGGGAGGGCGCTCTCGATCAGCAGTCCAGTTTGAAGTACAGGTGGTCACTGTGAGGTATTGCCACCCTCTGCCAGGAAGGCTGGTGAGTTCTGCCCTCGAGGGGGGACGCAGGACACTTTTAGAACTGTCCTCATCATGCCCTAGGAGGGGCGGCAAGACAGTCACAGCGCAGGGTGGCTTTGAATTCAATGGGGGCGGTTCCTCGCCCTGGTTACAAGTTGAGGCGTTGTAGTCGCCGCCATTGCTAACGTTTTATGACTGGCTGGTCTCCAAGCGCTCTCTAGGCCATCCCTTTCAATAGGGTCTTACCACAATAAATACCCTTTACCTTTTAAACTTATGCAGTGGTTGTCCGTGTCGTTATTTCAGGTCACGTGTCCGTGTGAGTTATTTCAGGTCATGTGTCCGTGTGATTTACTGCTAGGGGTAATCAAGGTTTAAGTTGAAAGAAAAGGTTCATCTCAATAATGCATTAGACGCCTTAAAGAAAACACACACACAGAAAAGTAAAACTTTATTACACACACATCCACACACACCTCACTTTTACACCGCTATACATACCGATCCAGGATCCAGCGCTGGTCTCTCTGCAGCAGAGCCGGACAGCCCGCACTGACAGCGGGCTGAACCGGCTTTCTCCGATGCAGTTAACAGCTTCTGTCGCGCTGTCCCAGCGCGACACAGGCTGAGAGCGTCTCCGGCTTATGTGTCTCCATGGAGACGCATAGCTCAGCCAATCAGGGCTGAGCTATGCGTCTCCATGGAGACGCATCGCCCAATCACGCTCTCAGCCTGTGTCGCGTATATGTTTGTATATGGCGTACTGGGAGGAGCTTGTCATCTGGTCGGTCCCTGAGCTGGGGGCAAGTCTGGTCTCCTGGCAACGGTACATAGATGATGTTTTTATGGTATGGAAAGGGGATGAATCAACTCTTTTAACATTTTTTAACAGTTTGAACCAAAATGATTTTAACTTGAATTTAACCTTTGCTTGGAGTACGGAAAAAATTGTGTTTTTAGATCTTAACATATACATTAAGAATAATGCTATTTGCACATCCAATCATATCAAGGCCACTGACTCAAACAGTTACATAGAGAGGAATAGTCAGCACCACAGGAACTGGCTTGAGGGTATTCCCTATGGCCAGTTCCTGAGGGTCAAACGTAACTGTACTGAAAATGATCTTTATGAGAGTCAAGTATCTGCCATGTCAAACCGTTTCCTTGCAAAGGGATATGACGAAAAGGAACTCACTGCTGCTAAACAAAAAGCTGATACAGTAAACAGAGAAACCCTCCTAGGAGAAAAAGCCATAAAACCAAAGAAAACTACCGAGTGGTCTTTTATCTCCGATTTTAACTCTGATTTAAAAAAAGTGTTTTTAAAAAGAATTGGTATCTGCTAAAAAGTGATCCCGTCATAGGTCCCTCTTTACCCCCTCACCCTGGTTTTATTTACAGAAAGGCACCATCACTTAAGGATAAACTCGTGAAAAACTGCCTTGATGTGGCACCACGCACAAGTGATCGGACAAAAGGGTTCCACCGTTGTGGAATGCGCCTAATGTGTAGAACCACCAAGGGGACGAGTAAAACCAAAGAATTCACTTTTAATGGCACCAGTTTTAGAGTTAATGATTTTATTACATGCAATTCGAAGAATGTAATTTATTTCCTGCAATGTGACTGTGGCTTATTTTATGTGGGCAAGACCACCAGAAATTTAAAAACACGTTTAGCTGAACACGTGTACAATATAAGAAAAGGCTCCAGCACATTTTAAAAAAGTGCATAATTCAAAAGAATGTTGCATCAAATCTTTTGGTGGCCTTGAAGTAATTGTTCCCACTTGGCTGAATAAAAATATCGAAACCCGCCTTGCCCAGTCCGAAATGAAATGGATTTTTAAACTCAATACCCTGGTGCCTAATGGTCTTAATAGTGATTTTGAGCTTAAATGGTTTCTATAATTGTCTTTCCCACCCCTTTTTAATATTTTTTATCTTTTTTAACCTGTTTTTTATCAATTATACACTCATATATAATTGTAGACTATTGTTATATTATGATTATTGCACATATGTACCCATTCTGACAGCTTGTTTGTTTTTTATCTCTTTATATATGGACTTAAAAATACGGGACTTTTATACTTTGAAAAAACTCTGTCAGAACAAAGGAAATGGACAATGGCATAAAGACATCTGGAATCCTTCAAAAAAAGAAGAATTGTCTACCATAAATATATTGTTTTTATCCATTTGTATTAATGGGCGCTGTGTAATTGTATATATACCCGAACCGGAAGTGATGCTCCGGTGAATGGAGCGCAAACAGAGCAGGAAACGCAGGAAATGCGTGTCCAGACCTGAAGCCGCGCAGACGGATACCGGAAGTGACATTCCGGGTATCCTGGATACAGAGATAGAATGGAACGCAAAAAGCTTGCGTTCCACCGCTGAATGTAATCCCGGCAACTTCCGCTTCCGGTATAGGCGTATCGGAGCATAACGCTCCGTTTGGCGCCCCTTTTTGCTATTTAAACCATGCCAGCCACGGGAAACACCATGCTTCTGATGAAGGACCCAAAGGTCTGAAATGCATTAAGCTGGTGTTCCCGTGGCTGGATGAATTACCCTTTCTGATGCAAACTGGAGGTCTGGTAACTCTACACCGTTCGCTGTCTTTCTACTCTGACAAAAGGTCTCCGGAACCTTTTTACTGGTGGAAAAATAGGTCTGGGTGTAACCTCCCCAACAATTGTCACCGGCTGGTGACTATATGCTTGTTTTTAACCTGGAAATTGTGAGTGTATCAATAAACCGTTGTTCCCCCCTTTGAAAAAAGGTGTTGCACTATCATTCATCTCTCTCCTAGACTGCATAAAAACCTGAGTCGGGAAGTGTGATTGGATATTGAGGATTCTACCTCTGTCTCCGGAACCTTTTTACTGGTGGAAGAATAGGTCTGGGTGTAACCTCCCCAACAATTGTCACCGGCTGGTGACTATATGCTTGTTTTTAACCTGGAAATTGTGAGTGTATCAATAAACCATTGTTCCCCCCTTTGAAAAAAGGTGTTGCACTATCATTCATCTCTCTCCTAGACTGCATAAAAACCTGAGTCGGGAAGTGTGACTGGATATTGAGGATTCTACCTCTGTTGAAATTCCATCGGCTGGTCCGAATATTGAATTTCCTCTTCAATTGAGGATACTATTGAGGACTTCCTTATCACAGAGGTATATATAGAGCCTCTGTAAGGAATTCTTTCTTCACTCTGCTCCTGAAGAAGCTGTGAGGCTAATCCCAGAGAAACGCGTTGAGCCATTTTAAATTCTGAACACTCTCTACCTACATCACTTGCGGCAACCCATGAAATAAGGACACTGCTCATTCATTCATTTCTTCCCATCCGGAAAGCTATCCGAGGCAGCTACAGACTAATCAAGTCATCCAGGTCATACCATCTTCCCCTCCAGAGGAACCTAATTCATCTATGGACTCTGTTATTGGGACCTATTACATAGTTACATAGTAGGTAAGGCTGAAAAAAGACTTGCGTCCATCTAGTTCAACCTGGTATAGATATCCATTGCTGATTTGGTAGGTTCTGATATTTTACAGACAGATTATATTTCTTATTTGTACCCATGGATGTTTTTATCCAGTAAATGCTTGGCCAACTTTGCCTTGAACGCATTTAATGAGCCAGCCGTTACCACCTCTCTGGGAAGAGAGTTCCAGAGTTTGACTGTTCTGACCGTAAAGAAATTCTTTCTACTAGCTGAATTAAATCTTTTTTCATCTAATCTATACTCATGCCCTCGTGTCCTAGATTCCTTTCTAGTAGAAAAGAGGGTGTGTGACAGTTCCTTATATTGGCCCTTGATATACTTGTACATGTTGAGCATGTCCCCCCTTAAACGTCTCTTTTCCAATGTAAATAGTCCCAAATTGCTTAATCTCTCCCCGTAGCTTAAATTCTCCATTCCCCTCATAAGCTTTGTTGCTCGCCTTTGGACTTTTTCTAATTCTATGATGTCCTTTTTTATAGTGTGGGGCCCAGAACTGCACTCCGTACTCGAGGTGAGGTCTCACCAATGCTTTATACAGTGGCATAATTACCCTTGAGTCCCTAGTTTCCATTCCCCTCTTAATACATGCCAGAATTTTATTGGCCTTTTTTGTAGCTACATTACAATGGGCACTACATCCCAGTTTGCTGTCTATTTGGACTCCTAGGTCCTTTTCAAGTATGGAATTACCCAGTTCCTCTCTGCTAAGGTTGTAACTTGCACACTGGTTGTGTCTCCCAAGGTGCATAACCTTACATTTATCTACATTGAACCTCATCTTCCATTTTTTTGCCCACTCATCTAGAATTGCAAGATCATTTTGAAGCATGGTGATGTCTTCTGATGATTTGATGACTTTGCTAAGTTTTGTATCGTCCGCAAAGATGGATACATTGCTGAGTAACCCTATCCCAATATCGTTAATAAAAATGTTAAACAAAATGGGCCCCAAAACTGAACCCTGGGGCATTCCACTTAGTACCGGTATCGTATCTGATACGGCACCATTCACAACCACTCTTTGTTCTCTATTACATAGCCAATTCCCTACCCATCTGCAGATATTTTCACCCAATACTAGGTTCTCAATTTTATTAATCAATCTCTTGTGTGGGACAGTATCAAATGCTTTAGCGAAATCTAGGAAAATCACATCTACAGCATTTCCATTATCAAGGTTTTTGCTAACCTCTTCATAGAACCCTAGTAGATTAGTTTGGCATGAACGATTTTTCACGAACCCATGTTGGTTAGTACTGAGTAGACGGTGATGGTCTAAATATTCCTGGATACCATCTCTTAAAAATCCTTCAAATAGTTTACCCACAATTGATGTTAAACTAACGGGTCTGTAATTAGCGGGATCTTCCTTTTTTCCTTTTTTGATAATATTGGCACTACCTCTGCTATTCTCCAATCTTTTGGTACTATACCTGACGATAGTGACTTGCTAAAGATATATTGTAGGGGGGTAGCTAGTTCATCCCTTAATTCCATTAATACCCTTGGATGAATCCCATCTGGCCCTGGTGATTTATTTGTTTTGAGTTTGCTTAGCCTCAGTATTATATCCTTCGGCGTGAAATCCACAATGAGATCTGGCTTATTTGTCCCATTTGTGGTAAATGTTCGTTCCACAGTCTGCTCTCCCTTAGTAAATACTGATGAGAAGAACTCATTTAACAGTTTTGCTTTTCCCTTGTCCTCAGTAACACTTTTTCCACTAGTATCAGTTAGTGGGCCTATGTTTTCCTTAATTAAACGTTTACTATTTATGTATTTAAAAAACTTCTTTGGGTTGGTTTTGCTTTCAGTGGCTATGCACTCTTCATATAATATTTTAGCTGCTTTGATTACCCCTTTACAAGTTTTGTTTGATTCTTTGTATTTTGCGAACGCCTCCTCATTCAAGTTATTTTTATAGAATTTAAAGGCTCTGGTTTTATTGTTGATAGCTGACCTTACTTTTTTGTCCAACCATGGTGGCTTTTTTTTTGTTGAATTTACCCTTAGTTACTTTAGGAATGAATTCAATAGTTAGTGAATCAAGCACCTTTTTTAGAGTATCCCACATTTCCTCTGCATTTTTTCCCTCCATAACCGTTTCCCACCCAATTCCTGTTAGGGCTTCCCTGAATATTGGCTTCCTGGTGCTCACCTGCTATACTTAGGATTCAACTAACATTTAATGTTTTATGGAATTCCATAATTACAGCTAATTACAGCTATTTAACACAATAAAATATTTTGTAAAGGATACCGTTCTCACTACAACAATTTTTTTCAGCCTGTGCTGGTACACCATTCTTTGTTTTTTAAGTATAGAAATGAGTATCTTTCATAATAAGCCCATAGTGTTTGGTATTGCTTGCCCTTGGGGATACAGGGAGAGTGAACGCAGTGTGAGAGGGAGCATGCAGGGTGGGACAGGGGACGCAGTGTGAGGGGGTATGGGTTGAGAGAGGGTGCACACTACCTGACCCTGCAGAGATATCTGATTGTGGTGAGCACCTTGCGGCATTAAGCCCAGCCCACTTGATACCCGCGAATCGCGGAACTCAGGCCTCCTGCCCATTCAACCTCTGAGCAGCTGCAGCCAGAGGGAAGGGTGATAGGGTAATAATATCAGCTCACAGGCAGCACTGATGCTGGCATGGGTGCCGGTGTAGGTGCTGCTCTCTTTGGTCTCACCCCCAGCCGCGCCATTAACCCCTAACCCAGTGGTTCCGAAACTTTTTTGAATCACGGCACCATAGAGTATCAGAATTGTTTTCACGGTGCCCCTAGGTTAAGTTTATTGAGAATTTTTTTTAAATATTGAATTAACTAAATTGTTTTACTTGCTTAGGTTTTATTATGTGGTGAGGGACAAAATTTGCTTTTGTTTGTCCACATATTTTATGACTGGCAGCAATAAGTGCTGTTTACCTATTAGAGACCATGACTTATTTGACTTGGACCACCAACTCAAGGCACCCCTGTAATTGCCCTGAGGCACCCCAGGGTGCCACGGCACACAGTTTGGGAACCACTGCCCTAACCGGTCAGCCCTGGCATGGGTTTTTAGAGGCATGGCTGCAGGCACTTACATAAAAGTGACCCCCTGCTGTGGCATTACACTACTGCCTGTTGAAGCCCGCTGCTGGTTTAAAAAATACAGGGGGACAGCTACTTCTTTTGTCCCCTGTATATTTGGAACCAGGACTGATCTCAGAGCCCGGTGCTGGTTTAAAAAAATACGGGGAACCCCTACTCAAGTTTTTCCCTATATTTTTGGGACCAGGACCGGCTGAAAAAGCCCGGGCTGGTTATGCCTGGAAGGGGGAACCTCACACTGTTTTCTTTAACAATGTGCAAAAGAAGAACATTTCTGTTACTTAAAAAATTGCAACTTAGGTTTTTTTACACACCTAAAAAAAAAATGTTTAAGGGGTGTTACCAGTGCAAACATATTCAAATTAACTGGAAGTGATTATTGAGGTTAATTATTTATTTATTTATTTATTTACAGTTTCTTATATAGCGCAGCAGATTCCGTTGCGCTTTACAATAGAAGACAGTGATTAAACAAACTGGGTACCAACAGACAGACTTGGGGGTTAGAGGGCCCTGCTGCAAGCTTACAACCTATAGGGATATAGGAGGGAAGCACAAGGACAGGCATCAGTAATAGCATAGCAGTCCCACCAAGTTACAAGTCCAGAAGGGAAGCTATATAGGATAATAATATGCTAAGAACTAAAACAGTACCAGATTACATCATATAACCAGTTTCTGTGGTTTTCTTTATTTATTTATTTTAAATACAGATTAAAAAAATCAAAACACAAAGTTACAGTAATACAGAGCCAACACCAAACCATGGGCTTGGTGCACATCTCTATATTAAATGTTGTTCTGTTAATGAAAACCACTTCCTTATTCCTTGTTCCACCCAGTATTCTGTCAAATGAGGAAGTCTATACACTTCCTCAAATAATTGCAGTTCTCAAGAAAGCAAAGTTACAGTACTTCATTTAAAGCTCTTTCATTTCAACCCATGCCTGATGTCCTGGCTTTAGGGACAGGAGATTTAAAAATAAATTGAAGATTAAACAGAAAGTTAATTAACAACTTGATGTGAAACTCTGGCAGACTACTGTTCTAACTACAGAACTCACCAACTGAAACCATGAGCGCATGTAACATAAGCTAATGTGGAAGAGAACTTTAAAGACAATTTAAAAATGGTGATGGCAAGGACTTGGATTGAGCCAGTAGTTGCTGGATGCCAGTTATCCAGCTCCTTTTATGAAACTGGCTTACTTCTAGTAGTAAAGGGTTTCTACAACACAACTAACTTTACAACAAATGAGGATGTTCTTCAGAAATCTATTTCTAATTTCTACATTATATACAACTTAATCATCAAATTGACACCTTTGTTATCTGCATATGTTCTAGCTAAAATGGGTGATAAAATGAACAGAAAGATAACTCTTTGTGTGCCAATCAGTGGATACTTTGTTTCTAACTTATTTCTTCTCTTTTTGATTCTTTGGGACTGGCCAATAGAAGTCATGTATGGCACTGCTGCCTTTAATGGTCTTTGTGGTTGGTTCACAGCTTACTGGGCTGGAGTCATGGCATTGGCCTCACTAAATTCCTCTGAGAAAAGAAGATCTCTTAGGCTTATCCTCGTTGAATGCATCTTTGGATTGGCTGGATTTGTTGGCAGCTTAATTTCTGGACATATCTTCATTCATCTTGAAATTGCACATCGCCCTGGAACAGCTCTGATCTCCTGTAGCCTAGCAGGATATGCCTTCTGTCTCTTGTATGTCATATTTATATTGAGAATTCCTCAATCTGAAGTAAGACAAGAAGATACTACCTCAAGGATGGGTGAGGACCACACTGTACATCAAGAAACGGCTAATCAAGGTTTTACAGAACATAGCAAGCTCCTTGACCAGTCAAATAGAAGAGGATCATACAACACATCAGACATTAATATGTTTACAACTAAAGTCACAATTTACCTCCTGTTTCTAAGTGCCACCTTATATAATTCTGCTGTCAATGGCGCTGAAGATGTCATTAATTTTTTTGTTTTAAAGAGTCCACTAAGCTGGGGACCTGTGGAAGTGGGTTATGGAAATGCTGCAGCCTACATGATTTTTATCACTAGTTTCCTAGGAGTTTTTGTTTTATCCAGGTGCCTTTGTGACTTGAACTTAGTCATATTTGGAATGGTCTCATTTTGTGCAGGAATTATAGTAATGGCCTTTGTCCATTGGACCTATCTTTATTACATTGGTAAGTAAATCATTTAAACATATATGTACTTTTAAATGGCTTGTGCAAAATCACATGCAAGTCTATCTGTAGAGGGGTCGTGATTTTGTTTCTGCATTGAGCATATTCCGGAGCAGAAGCCAACTCATGCCCTGATTCTGGTTGACTTGGTAAGGAGCAAAGCTCACAGCTTACTGAGTACCAGAGGGCACACCCCATCACCCCATCAAATCGCCGCCCCCCATGGTCGTATCCACTCACAACCATGCAAGGGAATGTGACACGAAGGCACATCCCCTTGCAAGTCCCACTGGTGGAGAAATCATTCAATAGTCACCGACCATCAAATTATTTCTTCAGGCCACTCAAATATAAGGCAGTGGAGACTGAGTTATATTTGCATCCATTCCGCCGGGTGGCTGACACCATGGGGGAAATTTACTAAAGGAAATTTGTAAAAAAATAGGTGTATTTGTATCCAGAAATACACTTATTTTTGACATTTACTATCCCGAAAATACGGCAATTCGTAGTCGTATTGATGTGCTATCAATACGACTACGAATTGCCGTATTTTCGGGATAGTAAATAATAATAATAATAATAAGTGTATTTCTGGATACAAATACACCTATTTTTTACAAATTTCCTTTAGTAAATTTCCCCCCAGGTGACATCAGCCGCCAGCCCCTGGCACATCTCCTCCCGCCCGAATTTCCATGGGAACGTCCAGCATTTTCATGGGGACGTCCATGAAATGCTGGGTGTTCCCATGGGTGACACCCGGGCCAGCTGCCCCACGCCCACACTGCCCCGGCCAAATGGGTCGGAGACTTTGTAAATCGCCGAGTCCATTCGCCCAGCGACCCTGCACATATGCATAAAACATTATGCTCATACGCAGAAAGAAAACATTGCTCCCACGCGCAAACACAGGGGGGGAGCGTGTGATGTAGAATGACCCCCTCAGTGCAATTCAAAGTGAAATTAATCTTGGTCGCACTTCTAATGGATGACATTTAACTAGGTGGTTGTATGATTTGCACATTGGCACTGTGTCAGAGTCTTCTCCCCTGCCACCTGTAATGAGGCCTACACACGGCGCGATACTGCTGAGCTATCTGAGCAATGTAGATCGGTCAGATCACTCACCAAGATGGCTCAGCACACAGTGCTGTACAGCAATGTTTCAGTGCTGTGTGCTGAGCGATCTGTCAGGGCCAGTGGTCTCTGGTGCTATCACTGTGCGATAGCGTTGCAAAGGCCATGCATCGCTATGGCCCCTACACACAGAGCGATGTAGGTGCATCTCTTAGAATGCCCTGAAATCACCCCATGTGTAGGCCCCATAAGACAGGAGGTTGCCAGTACAGAGACTGTATGTATGCCGTCTCCTCTGGCCCATGGATACATTTGGTAGCCTGCTAAAATTACAGTTAATTATAATATGGTTAATTATTTTATAATGACTGCTTTATTACATTATACTGCACTTCAGGATTTGAAAATGGTCGAACACAAAAGATGACAATAGCAATGAATCATGTACTTCAGACTGTGGGAACATTTCGGCACTCTTCTAAATATTTATTGAAATATAGTGCTACTAATGTAATGTATTAATAGGTTGAGTCTACATTTTACATACAGACTGCAGACACAGAGACACTAAACTGCATGAAACACTAAAATGTTTTATTGACAAATAAATAGCACGCCTAAACATTTCTGAAATCATTTTGAATTTGAGGCAATCCTCAGATGCACGCCTTCACTTAAGTAAAATTGCTAATCTATCATATCCAATGTGTCACCGAAATAATCTACATATACATCGATCCACCTTAAGTAGCTGCTATGTTTACCAGTATGCAAGAGATGCAGGAGCACTATGCATTAATTACTCTTCACATAGTAGCGAGGTGTACTAAGCTTAGAAGACTGATAAACCACCAACCAATCAGCTCCTACCTGTCATTTTTCAAACACAGCCTGTAACATGGCAGTTAGCAGCTGATTGGCTGGTGGTTTATCACTCTCTATTTTATCACTTTTCAAGCTAAGTACATCTGGTCCATAATATACATTACTTTTTGGAGGTTGGGGGTGTACCTGCGCACTGAGTGCTCCCTGGTCGGGCTAGCTTCAAAGCACTTAAGTATAGTCTGACTCAAACTATACTGAAAATGGTAATCATAGAGAATAATGGGGATTAGTGCTGAGCTTTGCCCTGGTGTACGTGTAATCAGATGTGACTACAGATGCGAGTATAAGTATGAGTATAGGTATAAATGATATCGGACACAGTTATGTAAATTGAAAAGGAAATGTTTTTACTTGGTGATAACTTATATCCGACAAAAAGAATAAAAATTAATTATTCATTCAATTAACGGTGAAGTGGTAACAAGTGAAAACTATCGTCTGCAGTGTCGGTCTAAAAGCAGTAGTATTTCTAGACAAAGACAAGCAATTACCCCACAAAAAGCTTGCGCATCGGACTTGCTGCCCGTCTTGCCAAGGTGATTGTGGGTAAGCAGACAGATGCTTGGTCTTTTTAAGTAAAAGTCACGGATCCTGTCACCCGCTCAAGTGCACACGGCTGCTACACCGGGACCGCTACACGCTGTGGGACCCACACGCGTGCGGCGGTAACACGTAGAACAGACCCACTGCACACTGGCATACCCTAGGCTGCACCACCAGTAAACCACCTCTGAAAACCCGCACTGTACAACAACTTCGTGGCAAGTTTACAAAGGGGTACCTGAAGCTAACACTGTGTCTGAGCAGCGGGACGCCGCACTCAGACAGAGACTCTCTGCAATTTGTGCAGCACCATTGACCAAAATCCGTGACTTTTACTTAAAAAGACCAAGCATCTGTCTGCTTACCCACAATCACCTTGGCAAGACGGGCAGCAAGTCCGATGCGCAAGCTTTTTGTGGGGTAATTGCTTGTCTTTGTCTAGAAATACTACTGCTTTTAGACCGACACTGCAGACGATAGTTTTCACTTGTTACCACTCCACCGTTAATTGAATGAATAATTAATTTTTATTCTTTTTGTCGGATATAAGTTATCACCAAGTAAAAACATACATTACTTTTTGTTTTATTTAAAAGATTATAAGAGGTTGTTAGCATATATTTTTTGCCAAAGATATTAACTTGCCCACCAATACTGAGATCACCTTGTCGAGCAGGTCCCTAGCACTTTGGGGTTCATATGTGCATAAACAGCAGTGCACTGAGATCTCTGTATACCAATGTAAACACTGTAACCAGTGTTCCCTCTAAGCTGTGTGCGCGTGCGCACGCACACAACTCGACGAGTGTGCGCACAGACATTACAACAGAGCACACAGAGCAGCAGTGGTCCCTTTTTGCAGTTGTGGACTCAATTAATGTGTGTTTCACCCATTAACTACATTGTGTGCTGTGTTTTGAATGTTTAAATGTTTAATATCATTTTGAAGTAAAGTTAACACAAATGCTGAACGTCATTTTCCAGTTATATATAAGTGGCGCACAAAAAATTAAAATTTCCTTCCAAAGTTGCACAGCCAAAATCTTTTGCCGCACACAGCCTTTGTAAAATTAGAGGGAACATTGACTGTAACACTATGTGGTTGCTGTCACCAGACACCCCTCTTCTTCAGACGCGTTACAACTCCATCAGGAGTCATTTCAAGGTCTGAATGTGTGATGGATTTCCTTAGCAATCCCTTCCTTAAAGCCCTGTCCTTAATCATGCACCGTGGGCAGCTGATAGCTATACAGCTTTATACTTCCAGGACAACATGCTACAAATGGATGCGTGATGACATCATCCCTATATTTCCACTCCTGGCTGATCACATGTCCCGCTCTGATTCATTTGGTTGGTTTATTTATGGTTGTCATAGAAACTCGGGGAAGCTCCGTTTGTATCCCTTACATTTCTAGAATCAACAAATAACAGGCATTAAAATCATATACAAGTAATCCGATAAGACCAGTTTATAAAAACCACTTAATCTTGAAATTGAGATTGAGACCCCCTGGTTGTAAAGTGCTGAAATTATATATAGTTCCATTTCTACTTTTCTTTAGTGTCCCTTAATCCATCTCAGCCTGCAGAATATCTTAATTGCTTAGGGGGAGCACTGGTGACTCTTATTGAAGTGGTCAGATAAGGAATGCGTTGCCAGCCCTCTTTTAATATTCTGGAGATCCTCCCTGAACCGATTTTTCAATGCCCTAGGCATGTCCAAACTGTGGCCATCCATCTGTTGTGAAACTACACAACCCAGCATGCCTAGATGTACGGCCAATTAGGGTTACCAACTTATCCATTTAATTCTGGACACATATTACTTACACAGGTTCTGTGGCTGGCTGACTTCAAGACTCCATTTCACCTGGTTTTAATCAGCCACAGAACCTGTGTAATTAATATGTGTCCAGAATTAAAAGGATGAGGTGGCAACCCTATGGCCAATGTACCAAATATCACAGGAACATTGTATGCCGTACAACATGTTTTTGGAATTACAAGTAATGAAGTCCAATCTAATTAGCTTATTTTATTAGAATACCCTTTAATATTTCTACTATCGATGTATACCCCACACCTTAAAATCCCTTTGACTTAATTGTTGTAATTGGTTTTGTGGTTGCTAAATTAGAACTGATGGTCACAGATTTTTTGTATATGCGCTCTGGTTTCTGTAGTATCATATGACCAATCACTGGATCCATTAATATCGTCTTTGGAGATATTCAGGTGGGATGCAGTTTAAATCCCGGCGGCCGGGAGCCCGGTGTTCAGAATCCCGACGCCGGAATCCCGACCGCCAAAATCCCGACAGTTTCTCCCTCCGTGGGTGTCCACAACACCCCTGGAGGGAGAATAAATTAGCGTGCCGAGCGTAGCAAGGCACCAGGCCCGCTGTGTGGCGAGCGCAGCGAGCACGTAAGGGGGGGGGGGCGATCCACGCCGCCCCCCCCCCCGTCGGTAATTCGGCGGTCGGGATTCCGGCGTCGGGATTTTGAACGCTGGGATCCCGACCGCCGGTTTTTCATACTGAATCCATTCAGGTAGATTGGAGAGAAATAAGGAATCATCAGCACAGCATTTTGGTGCTGGATAAGTTATTGTATCTATTGTTGTGTGTGCATGTTTGGTGAAGGGGTAAGGAAAAACCCCACACAGATATCATTTTCCAATAGTGGTTGGACTGAGGCGCAGTTTGTGGGATACACCATCCATTTTTGAGGAGGGTTTGTGAGGTCAACAAAGAGCACTTCCAGCCTGTCTCAGTCGCAGATGAGTGGAAGCCTCAAATTTAAGGTCCATAGACACTGGGCGACTATGCACAGCGTGTATGGACAGCGATGATCGGATTCATCGATGGGGGGAAAGCCGCTCAGTGCATACACACTGAGCGCTTTCCCCTGGCCCGGCGCCGACGGAAGGGGGAGGACGGCGTTGCATAGCGGAGCGCTATGCAAAGCCGTCCTGAAAGCCGCTGATCTGCTGGTATAACGCTCACCGCCGGGGCATACACACGGGGCGGCTTTGAGCTGAAAGCCGCTCAAACCTGCTGTTTTGAGCGACTTTCAGGTCAAAGTGGCCCAGTGTGTATGGGCCTTTACTCACATTTGCTCAGATGGCAAGTACTCTTTGATGTTCTGGGATCGGCAGATGCATTTACAAATGCATGGTGATTAGCGATGCATCATTTGACTAGGGGTGTTCATTCTCTCCTTCTGGCTAGCAGCTTTTTACTTGCTGTACACTGCATTTTCTCTATATATCAATCTACCTGAATTAGCCCTACAATTAGCTAAAATCCTGGTGCTACCTGTAATTTACACGCAATTACATAATTGGGTCTATAATAAAAAAAAACATCAAGTGCATTTTATACCCAATTTATAATTCACATTGTTTTTCAGCCAGAGTTGTGATGATGTTTTCTCTGATCCCCTTGCCAACTATCAGGGCCATGTTATCAAAATATACCAAAGAGTCATCATATGGTGAGTCGTACAAAGTACATGTTTTTATCTTTTATAACACATCCAAAACAAATATGCAAAATAAAAATGAAATTTAAATGACCAAAAAGTCCCGATATTATGGTAGAACTCTATTAAGCAATCAAAAGTATTCTAGTAAAGGGCAATTGTGGTTTGAATTTATATTGTAATATAGAACCATCGCATTTTTTCAGTTATGTCCCCTTACCATTTAAGGAACCTTATTACCCTCCAGAACATTAACTTGAAGGCATGTGCTTTCCTGTGCGCATCAGATCGGATCCAGCAATTGAACCTGCTGCACATAAGATACATTGGAATTGCAGTGGTCAGTCACATCACAGCTGCCTTTTCGCATCCGATTTCCCTTGAACTCCCCCCGGTAGCTCCCAGGAGTGTCCTTTCATCCGATTTGACACTTGATGTGCCATATTTACATGCAACTTTTTTTGCACTGGAATTCTGAATGCCAGGATTCTGAAAGTACGTATGGCGGGGACCATGTGTGTCAGACTGGTACTTAGGGCTGACCTGGGGGGTGGGGGGCTGGTTAGGGTTAGGCTGCGGGAAGGGAGAGTTAGGGTTACTCACTTGGAAGGGTGGGTTAGGCTGCAGTGCAGGGGGGTTAGGTTTAGGTGGTATGGTGTGGGGAATAGGGTAAAGGTCAGTTCCAGATTTCCCATTAGGCACATGAGGCATAGGCCTGCTGTTGGCAGCAGGTTGTTTACAGGGCTACTGTGGCACCCGTAGCATAACCCTAACCTTCCTGCATCCACAACTTAACCTAAAATCCCCAACCCTACTCTTCCCCGGCCTGGGGTATCGATCCCCAGTATACTTACCTTCGGCATCCTGGCAGTCGTGATCCTAATTGAGATTGGGATTCTGCCACTGGTGATCCAGCTGTAGTCAAAATATCAGCATCGGTATAGTCAATGCCGACATCATGACTGCAGGGATGCATTCAGCATCCCATTTTTTTTATCCCCTTAGAGATTGAGAACTTGGAATAATATTGTAAATTTGGGTTGTTATATATTATGTCGAGAATGTCTAGTTTGACAATGTCTAGGTCTGACAGTTGTCTGAATCGGTTGACGTGAAATTTTAAATTTTTTTACTGTCAGTGTTGACTCGCTTTGCTGGCTGTGCTTCAGGCCAGGTGCCTCGCTCCACTACCGCTGCACTCGGCACACTTTACCATTCTCAATGAGTCCATACGGATGGTAAAGTATGAAAAGGCTATAAAAAAATTATAAAAAAAACCCTCATGTCGACCATAGCCATGTTGGCATTTAGCTTGTGCTGACCTTTTTTGCAGTTTGATTTTTAAGTGGAAATGATTGCCGCTTTAAAAAAACTGGAAATTTCTTACTTTCTAAATCTCTCATCCTATTAAATTCAGATGTGATCGCAGTATAAATTTGTTTGGAAAATGGGAAAAACCATGTGCACTGCAGGTGGGGCAGATGTAACATGTGCAGAGAGATTTGGGTGTTATTTTGTTTCTGTGCAGGGTAAATACTGGCTGCATTATTTTTACACTGCAATTTAGATTTCAGTTTCAACACACACCACCCAAATGTAACTCTCTCTGCACATGTTACATCTGCCCCACCTGCAGTGCACATGGTTTTGCCCATTTTCCCAAAAAAATTTGTACTGCAATCAGATAATAAGGGCCTATGCGTTTATCTGTTACATGCTCTTTCATTTGTTGCTTCACAGGAAAAGTGTTTGCAGTGCTGCAGATGGTCATGGGAGTTGTTGCTGTGGCAGCTTCCACAGCATTTATTGAGATTTACCAAGTTACACTAAACTGGTTTAGTGGATTCAGTTTCATCGTAATCTGCTCCATTGCCTTCATCAGTCTAATTCCCATCAGGTAAAAATCTATATTCCATGAGCTGTTACTGTTTTATCATCCATATAAGTACCAATATAAAAATAATACTATTAGTGAGGTTATTTTTCTTGGATCCTAAAGGCCTATGTACTAAGCCTAAGAAATAAAAAGGACAGAGATAAACTTCCAACCAACCAGCTCCTGTCATTTTTCAATGGATTTGTGTGGAATACTGCTATCGGAAGTCCCAAAAAAAAAAGGCCTGTCCCGCAAAAATCCATTGGGAGGTATTATATGGCAGTTAAGAGCTGATTTGCGGTTACTTCTGTCCACTTTCTCTCTCTTTCTCTCTCTCTGAATCTTAGGGGATGATTCTGGTTTGCGCATGCACATTTGTGCACATGTGCAAACCCCAACTGCGAACAGCCTCAGCGATTTACACTGTCAACTGGCTGTTCGCAGCAGGAGGAGGTGGTGGCGGCGATGGGACATGCAAATGCGGGTGGACAGAGTGTGCCGGGAGCGGGCGGCTGGCGTCCAATGACATCAGCCTCTGGCCTGGCTTCGTCCCGGCACCTGAAAATATCAGTCAGTCTCCACTGACTTATATTTTGCAAGCCCAGGATAAATCATTTGATGGTCACTGACTAACTGCGGACACATGCGAGGGGATGTGTTTTCATAAAACATCCCCTTGCATGGATGCGAGGGGATATGGTGGCGGGGAGGGGGAAGCAAGGATTCACTGGGGTAGGCACTCTGGGACTCGGTAAGTTGCGAGCTGAGCTATCTGTCATGGGCAGTGTTCTGGCGATGACTAGATTTATACTGCATGCACAGGGGGGCATACACACAGAACGCCTGTGCTTAATTTCTAAGCGATCTAGTCAAATTGCTTAGAAATAGTCCTCACTTTGGGCCTTATTCTGTGAAGTTCGCACCGTTATGAGAGGATTAAATGCTGTCAACCCCATGCACAGCCCCCCGACCCCCTCATTCGCCAAATTTGCCCGCACGGCTGCGTATGGATGTTTTGCATAAACATCCATTCGCAGCCTTGGGTGCGGGGACCAAATCATTCGACCATCGAATGATTTGGAACAAGCATGCAATACAAAGACACTCTCAGGTTTGTACACAAACAGGGTGGGCAGCTGATATCCACCCCTGGCAGCCGCTTCACTCCCTAATTTTCATGGGAACGCCCAGCGTTTTCATGGGAACACCCATGAAATGCTGGGCATTCCCATGGGCGTGTCCCCTCGCCAGCACCCCATGTACCCTGCCCATCACTGGTAAGTGTGGAGGGGACTCTGAACTAGCACTTCGCCGTGCCCATTCACACCCAGCATATGCACACTAGTAAAACATCGGTCCCCTGTGCGAACGAACGGGGGACCGAGTTAACTAGAATAAGGGCCTTTGCCCGAGTGTATGCCACATAAGGGCAGAAAGGCATTAGATGGGATCACTGGAGTTGCATGCCCCTGTACACCCTCCAGGGGGGTAACCAGAACTCTGTGGGACCCATAACAAAATCTTGAAAGGGCCCCCAGGTATTGTCACTATAATGCCACTTAGGTGGAGCAGAAGAAAGAGTGAGCAACAAAAAGTTTGTCAGGGAAAGAGATAGAGAAAAAAGAGAGAGGGGTGGTAAGGGAAGAGCTTTATGGAAAAAGAGAGACTAAGTGAAAATGAAAGAGGAGCGGGAGAAAGATACAGTAAGAGAAACGCACAGGAAAGAGAAAAAGAGAGGAGAAAGATAAGTAGATGCAAGAGAGATAAAGGGAGAGTGTAAGCAGGTATAAGAGAGATTGTCAGGGATGAAAAAAAAAGAGAAAGAGTACCAGGAGGAGAAAGGTGCAGACACAGGGAGTGAGAGAGGGAAGGAGCAGGCAAGGAGGTGCAGGAAAGAGAGAGAGCGATGAGAGAGGGAGGAAGGAAGGAAGCGAGGGGGGAAGGAAGGGAGGGAGTAAGGGTGGGAGGAAGGAAGCGAGGGAGGAAGGAAGGGAGGGAGTAAGGGTAGGAGGAAGGAAGGGAGGGAGTAAGGATGGGAGGAAGGAAGCGAGGGAGGAACAAAGAGAGGGAGTGAGCAAGGGAAGGAGGGCGGAAGGAGGGAAGCGAGGGAGGAAGGAAGCAAGGGAGTAAGAAATCGAGGGAGGGAGGAAAAAAGCGAGGAAGGGAAGGAGGAAGAAAGTGAAAGAGGAAGAAAGGGAGGGAGTAAGCAAGGGAAGGAGGGCGGTACGAGGGAAGCAAGGGAGGAAGAAATGAAGGAAGCGAGTGAGGGAGTAAGCAAGGGAAGGAGGGTGGAAGGAGGGAAGGGAGGGTGGAAAGAAGTGAGGGTGGAAGGAAGGGAGGAAGCAATGGAGGGAGTGAGCAAAAGAGAGATTAGGGTGGGGCGATAAAAAAAGAGGTATGAGGAGTGAGAGAAAAAGAGGGTGGCTGTTGGGGGATACAACAGAGATGGGGGATACCAGGAGGGGAGGAGGAGAGAAAAAGAGGAGAGATGGAGAACCAGGCTGTGACAGGCATCTAGTTAACCCACTCCATGCACCCCAGCCCCCCACCCATACCTCAGTCTGTCCCCTCCACTCCGTCAACAGTAAAAGTTGTCTACCTTCATTGTCACTGGACTCCTGCTACCCATTCAATGCTGCCGCCAGGACTCCATCTTCACAGGTCATTGCAGCCTCCAGGTCTTCTGCTCCTCGGTGCGCCCAGGTCTCATGCGGCACCCAGTCTCCTGCTATCCCACCTGCCCATTCTTTTCCCCGGCATGGCCAGGTCTCCTTCTTTTCGGTGCAGCCAGATCTTCTTCTTATCTGCCTTTGTGTTGGCACCAGCAGCAGGAGAGGTCAGGTGGGGAGGAGCACACAGTTGCTGACCAGGTAGGGGGGGGACAAAGTTTAAAAAAAAAGAATGAATAAAAAAAACTTCAAGAGGGTGCAGGGGATAGCCTGCTGGATGCTGGTCTTCAGGAGGGTGCAGGGGATAGCCTGCTGGACACCAGACCACATAGCAGTTGCATCCCCTGCACCCTCTATAGTTACACCACCAACACCCTCTAATAGTGACTGTCTGTGTCAACTGGCTTTCTGGTGGCCTTCCCATATTTGCCAACCTCAATTCTCCCTCTCTACTTATATCCTTCCATTTATGGATCTGCTGTGTCTGTCATATACAGTCGCAGTAAGAAGCATGCACAACTTAAGCTGGCCATATGCCTAAAGATGTATTGTCCGGTCTGGCTGGTTGGAACCAAACTCTGGTAACTTATGGGAGAAAATGACAGTTGACCATTTGCTTTGAATTGCTGGAAAACTGTCCAAAACAGTCATTCATTCATTACCAGATTTTTGGGTACTTATGTATTATCTGGGCTCCCATGTTAAATGTACCCCATTTTTTCATACCCCTACTATTCAACTACGCATGGAGTTGATTTTATATAGTGTGGCGAGCGCAGCGAGCCACCGTGCCCGAAGCGTGGCGAGGGGACGCGGTCTCATAAGAAAAATGGGAGCCCAGATATTACATAAGTACCGATTTTTGTTCAAACCAACCAGATTAGTCAATAAATGTATAGGTGTATCACCAGCTTTACCCATGTATTCCTCTGTTCCCATCCCTCCCCAAGTGCAGGGCCTCTATCTAGGGCTCCCTGAGGCCAGCATGTATTTAAAAATATATTTTTTTTTTAGCGAAAGGTTTTGTGCATGGGAGTGGGGTAGTGCTGTAGCTTCACCTATCTGACAATTATTAATGGTGCTGAACATTGGGAGCCAAGGCACACTGACTGCACATTACTGGAAGTTGGCCCATGAGATTTTGCACAAGAGGTCAGAGGCTGAGAAGCTTGTGCTGAGCTCTGATTGATGGCGCTCATCACATGCTTTTCAGGCCCATGGAAGTCAGCAGCGTCCTCGTCATGGGAGGGTTTTTAATCAGAGGCAGCTCTGAGCCTGTGAGGTCTTCTACAGAGTAATGTTCAGAGGGACAAACAGGCTTTTCATGTGGTATAGATACATCAATCCTCCACCCTGCAGTTACCTATTGACCAAGTCTATACTGCCTTTACTCTGTGTTTATTATTTTCCCATGTAATATTCTCCAGTGCAGTTTGAGGCTAGTAATGACAAGTGGGAGGGGGCCCCCCTGTCTAATGTGACCTGGGCCCCCCAAAGGCATAATCTGTCTGCCCAAGTGTTCCACTGCCTCCTCTTGCCCCAAATGCAAATCTGTCCCCATCCCTTTCCCAGGTTTGACCGATTCTTCCCCAAGTGTGCTTTTGTCCCATCCCTCTCCAAGTGCGCCCTCTCTCATCACCCCAAGTGTGCCCCAGCCATCACCAAATGTGCCTCTGCAACCCTCTGATGCAGCAACTACATCTGACAATAATATTTTGAAATTCTTGCTAATAATGTATATTGTTCTTATATGGTTTCCACAGTGTCATAGCCTGCAAGACAAACACAAGAAGAAAATCACAGCAAGATGTTCAGGAATAATGTGTTTACAATGGACAGAAAGATACTCACTCAGGAGTCTATGTACTAAGCTTTGGAGAGAGATAAAGTGGAAATAATGTACCAACCAGCTTCTAACTATCATTTTTTAATGGGTATATAACTTCCTCACCTTCCACCACCCCTCCCAGAGAGGAACCATTTAAAGATTTATTTGATCAAGCCAAATACAGCCCCCTATTGGTGGTTCAATGGGCCAAAGAGATCTCTGACAACTTCACAAAGCAAAAACCACATTGCAGACTCAAGACGCGACACTTGTGGCTCAGCGTCAAATTAGAGGACTTATAGAATCGCAACCTGCAGAACAATATTCATCTAACCGGTGTTCTGGAAACTATAAAACCAGAAGGTCTTCACGCACTGGTCTCCACCTGGTTACCTGAGGCTTTGGCTTGTCCCATTAGCTCATCCCTTTACAAGTGGAACGAGCCCACCGCATATGATCGGACCACCAATCCACCCAAAAACGGCCTTTACCTGTAATCTTCAGGCTTCTCAACTATTTGGACAAAGTCCAGATCTGCAAATTTGATGGACTTTCTTATGAAGACTCAAGTTACTCATGTTCCAAGATTTTTCTTTACAAGTCTCTGCAAGGTGAGAAGCATTTTTACCTATTTGCAAGGGTTTGTTTAATAAAAGGCATCAATTTTGCTTTATTGTATCCAGCAAATTTAAGAATTATTAAGGATAATAAGCCGTTTTACTTAAATACTCTGTATACTCCGGCCGTAGCCCAGGATTATATCTCGTCCATTTCACCTGATTATACCCATATATCCATGTAGGATAATGACTGATCACTAGTATGGTGCTAAATATTCTTTACAGTAGCTTTATTATTCTTAACGTTCAGATTTACTAAATGTAAATAATGCATGTTCACTCTTTTTTGTTGTTACTTTTGCTATACTGTTTTATATAAAAATATACATGGGGATTTGCAGGAATGATAGCTTTGATAGCTATTGGCTATTATTGTTCTATTTCCGTTACCTTTCCATTCTGCTCTGTATCAACTACAAATTGAGGCAGCTGCTGTGGTTCTCCATTTTGGTTCTGACAAATTTACTAAAACTGACAGGTTTTATGATTTATTTTTTCATTTATGTTTTTTTTACACGCGTATGGCTATTGCAGATATATATTTCATTATTACTATTTTTTCATATATTTGTGCCTGCTTGCTGTGACATGCGTGAGGATTTTCAGTTATCCCCAGATGGAGATTGGCTAATTTATAACATGTATGGCTAGTTCTACGGTCACTAAGAATCATCTGAAACTGATCTCTTGGAATGTCGGAGGCTTGAATATGCCAATTAAAATAAAGTATTAAGACATGTTAGGAAATGTTGCCCTCGTGGTCTTTTTACAAGAGACTCACTGAAAATTAGGGGATCCAAATGTTCCAACAGTGATCCAGAAGGACGATTTCTATTTTTAAAAATATCTTTAGAAGGATTACTCTACAATCACTCGAGCAAATTGTTTATGCACCCACGGGACCTTTTTCTCACCCACCCATAACTCATTTTCCTGTTTAGATTTCTGGTTAATCTCCAGCACATTGTTTCATAGATTATATCATAGACCTTATTTCAGAGGCGGATTGGGGACAAAAAGTGGCCCTGGAAAATTTCTGGAAGTGGCCTCATGGTTGCACCAAATCAAAAATGGGCAGAGCCAGCATAACAGTAGGCGGGATTCAGTGGCGTAGCTAGAAATATTGCGCCCCCCTGCAGATTTTTTTTTTGCGCCCCCCCCATCATACATTAATTATAATTGTTTTCATACATAATACTTCCTGTCCCCCATCTCTATAATCGCTCCTATGACCCATAACAATTATGCCTCCTGTCCCTCCTATCACAGTTATCCCTTATCTGCCTGTTCCCCCACTAAACAGACATTACAGAGAAGTTCAGACCTGGCAGGCAGACAGGCAGGCTTCAGGAGCAGGTGTCCGGACTCTGGACACAGCGAAGTTCCTGTAGTCATTTCTTCTTTCATCTCACTCTCTGACTGTGGCAGCCTTTATAATCAATCTAAAGCCTCACTGTAATATGCTTTACTGTGAGGATTTGGGTTGATTGTAAAGCCTGCCACAGTCTGTATGAATCAAGCGAAGTGTGGCAGGGACAGGAGGAGAGGGAGATCGTTATGTATGAAGCTGGCCTCGCTGCTGTCAGTGTCACAGACGGGTGCAGGCTGCAGCATCCAGGCATCACACCTCATTTCAGCAAGGGAGCACTTCACATACCTTGCTGAGATGCCAGAACTCAGCCCCCGGCATTCTCCTCCTGCCTCCAGCTCCTGCATTCACAGGTACTGTGGTGACTGTGACACTGCGCCCACATATTGCTGGCTCCCCCCCGCAGTGGCTTGGGCTGCTGAGCCTTAGTTACGCCACTGGCGGGATTCCTACATCATATACCTAGAGACATCGGTGACAGACATCGGCCGGTGGGGAAGGGGGGTGGGCATTGTGCAGCTTAGCCCTCCTGCAATATAGTAGAAATAAATTGTATTGTACAGCACAGTCTATTTCTACTTGCATTACTTAACGTGTGGGGCTGCGGATTGGTATCGCAAGCCCCCATAACACTGAGCAATTTTGGCTTACGATTTTGACTAAATGTAGGTAAATATGTAGGGCGTGGGGAAGGGGCATTGTCACAATTTAGTACCAATTCACCAATTACCCACACACTGCACCAGGTAGAGCCTCTTAGACACACTATGCGAGGGAGAGCCCCTTAGACACACTGCACCAGAATTACACACCGTAATGCCCAATACACATTGTCACACGCAGCAATGCCCATTACATATTATGCCCCACACCGTAATGCGCATTACATATTATGCCACACGCAGTAATGCCTATTAAATATTGTTCAATACGCTTTAATGCCCACTGCATATTATGCCACACACAGTAATGCCTATTACATATTATACTACGCACCATAATGCCTATTATATTTTATACAACACACCATAATGCCTATTAGATTTAAGGCAACACACCTTACTGCCTATTAGATTTAATGCAACACACCTTACTGCCTATTATATCTTATACAACATACCGTAATGCCTATTATATATTATACAATACCTATTACATATTATACCACAAACCGTAATACCTATTATATATCATGCAACATAACTCCTGCTCACCTACATGCTCGCTGCCAGGCGTTAAATGACTGTTGCCAGGGTTCTCGTGCTCCTTGCCATGGGGAGGGGGGTTTGAACGCTCATTGCCAGGGGGTTACATGCACCTCATCATGAGTTTCTTGCTCGTTGCCACATGGGAATTCATGCTCCTTGCCACTGGGAGTTACACACTCATTTCCCAGGGGGAGATACAGAATCGTTGCCCAGGGAAAGTTTCTTGCACCCCCTCCCCACACACTACACTACCGCCGCTACCATGCATCCTACTGCCCGAACACACTATATTACCACCACTACCCTGCACACACTACTGCTGCTACCCTGCACCCCACTCCACGCACATACAACACTATCACTGATACCCTGTACTGCATCCTCGCACGCTACACTACCACCACTATATGCAGTACAACCGCTATTACCCTGCACACACTTCACTACTGCCGCAACTCTGCACCCCACTCTCAGAACACACAACACTACTCTGCTGCTACCCTACACCCTCCCCACACACTACACTACTGCTGCTATCCTGCACCCCAAACACTATACTACCGCCATTAACCTACACCCCCTCTCCGCACATACTACACTACCGTTGTTACCCTACCGGACACCCCTGTCCCCGCACACACAACTGACGCTACCCTGCACACACTATACGGTACTCTTTACCTAGAAGGGCGCCAGCGATTGAAATCGCGGTCGTCGGGGGTAAAAATCGCGGTCATCGCGGGCATCGCGGGTAAATCGGGATGGCCGCGATGCCCGCGATGACCGCGATCACCGCGATTTTCCCATAGGGAACAATGTTAAAACGGCAGATTGACCGCGATTTTACTGTTAAATGGCTCAATGGACCCGATTTGGGGCCAAATAGGGCAAATTAACCCTTAAATGTCCCCCCCAATTTTTAACGCCACCCCACGATCCACGCGAACCCGAAGCGTGGCGAGCGCAGCGAGCCCGCGAGGGGCGGCGGTACGCGTCCTCCGACCTTTTCATGCCCTACTATCCACTAGGGCGTGGAGTGAGAATGTAATAGTGTGGCGAGCGCAGCGAGCCACCGAGCCCGAAGCGTGGCGAGCGCAGCGAGCCCCGCGAGGGGACGCGGATACCTTCACAGGTAGACGCGTCCCCTCGCGGGCTTCACAGGTGTCCGCCTCGCCACGGACACCTGTGAAGCCCGCGAGGGGACGCGCATAACTGTGAAGGTATCCGCGTCCCCTCGCGGGGCTCGCTGCGCTCGCCACGCTTCGGGCTCGGTGGCTCGCTGCGCTCGCCACACTATTATATTCTCACACCACGCCCTAGTGGATAGTAGGGCATGAAAAGGTCGGAGGACGCGTACCGCCGCCCCTCGCGGGCTCGCTGCGCTCGCCACGCTTCGGGTTGGCGTGGATCGTGGGGTGGCGTTAAAAATTTGGGGGGACATTTAAGGGTTAATGGGCTCTGTGGCCCATTTAACATTGATTCCTATGGCCAAATCGGGTGGATTGAGCCATTTAACAGTAAAATCGGGTCCATCGCGGCTTTTAACATTGATTCCTATGGGAAATCGTGAGCATCGCGTCGCGGGCATCGCGGGTACATTTATGGCCGGCCGCGACGCGACCGACACGATTTCCATGTTTAACATTGGT
The DNA here is from genome assembly GCF_055691185.1 of Crinia signifera. Lineage (NCBI taxonomy): Eukaryota > Metazoa > Chordata > Amphibia > Anura > Myobatrachidae > Crinia > Crinia signifera. Next base: position 242,400,871 of record NC_139217.1, read on the forward strand.
TTCAATGGGAAATCGCGGGCATCGCGTCGGTCGCGTCGCGGCCATACATAAATGTACCCGCGATGCCCGTGACGGGCGCCCTTCTAGGTAAAGAGTACCCACTATACTACTGCCACTACCCTACAGATACTACCCTACCCCCTGTCCCCACACACACACACACACAACACTACCGCTGCTACCCTGCACCCCAATTGATGCAGATACACTATTGTCGCTACCCTGCAGCAAACCTCCCCACACTGTACACTGCTGTTACCCTGCACCCCACTGTCTACATGCATTACACTACTGGTGCTAACCTGCCCCCCTCTAGCCGCCCATGCCAACCCCCCACACAGCTAAGCAATTAAAGCAGAAAACCCAGTGTGCAATACACATTGCTAATATGTTACTGCCACCCCTTCTGCAGCACACATTAACATGTCCCCCCTCCCCAGAGGAGAGAGAAGGGGGGGGGGGGGTGCTGAAGATTGTGTGTGCTGTATATTAAAGGGAGGGAAGAGAGAGAGGAGGGCAATGCTGCTGCCTGTCTTTCAAATTAAATGACAGGAGTGGAACAGTGAGGAGAAGGTAGGGCCCTAACACAAATCATGGTGCCTGCACCGCTACCTGTTACACAGTGTGACAGCAGCGGAGATGCGGATCGCCGGACAATCCCTGCAGCAGCTCCCCGCATACTCCGCCAGCACTGTCCTGCTCAAAGCCACCGCCAATAGTTATGCCACTGTCAGCGCCGGCGGGTGTCACCTACTGCTCGTTGCTTCCGGGTGCCCTGTGGTCCTCTGTCAGACGCTAGAGGTGCAGGAGCACCTCTAGCATCTTTCCTCAATGAGGCAGTGGCCATCTTTGGAGGGGCGCAGGGTCTCTGTATGCGGACAGAGACTCTGAGCCCCTGAAGCACCGCTCCCGGCCGCAACAGAATTTAACAATTTTTTTTATTTAAACGTAAGGAGACAGGCTGGAGCTCCAGTGGCCTCCAGGGTGGGTGGCCTCCTGGGATTCTTCCTGGTAATTATAGTGGCCAATCCACTACTGCCTTATTCTAGTTCACATGTAGTGCTGCGAATTTCACAGCGCTGGGTGTTGTTTTTTTTTGTAGCTGGCGTAACCCCATAGAAGCCTATGGGCTTCCTTTCACATCCCCCATCACACCGTACAACCCGCCCTCACCTCTGTCCAGGCAGTATCCTGCTATGCTGCCCGAACAAGTGACCTCCTCCTCCCTGCACCTCTTCCACGTCCAAGGAGGAGGAGGTGGATCCCGGCCATCCCCTGCAGACATCTGAGCAGGGAGCTGGTGGAGGGTGGAGAACGGCTTACCCCCTGCCTGCTGCTTCGCAAAGGGCAGCTCTTCTCACAAGATCTAATCACATATGTTAATACATATGGGATTAGTATGAGTGCAATGTGTGTCGGATTATACCCCAACTGCTTGGTACATCCCACCCCCAAAGAGAGCGACTCCTCTTTTATTATCTTTATTGGAGAAATTTGCATTGATAGCAGGTTTCACAACCAATTATACAAAAACTGAGGCTTTGGCTTTTTGGGGGGAAAACTAGGATAGGGTTCCACTTTTCCTTTTAGATGGGCTTCTAATGATTGACTTACAAATTTAGGAGTTAAAATTCCTTCCCATTTTTCCAAAGTGTATGATATAAATGATAGTCCATTATTTTTCCGAACCTTAGCAGATAGGGCTAAATGGTCTCATTTATCCCAAAATTATACCTTTCCCACATTTTCTCTATGTTTTACAGATGCTTCCTCTAATTCCGTCCACTCCTAACAAAGCTTTGACAAAATTCATATGGGCGGGCAAAAGGCCACGTGTTTCCCTTTATAAACTTCAAACTAGAGAAATAAACTATGTAATTATTCAATGCCAGCCAATTATAGAATTTCAACTGAAAGGATAACAGGGTCCAACACATATTTATTTATTAATTATTTATTAAACGTTTCTTATATAGCGCACACATATTCCGCAGCGCTTTACAGAGAATATTTTAACATTCACAATAGTCCCTGCCCCAGTGGAGCTTACAATCTATATTCCCTACCACATGTATATACACACACAGTCATTCTAGGGATAATTTTGTTGGAAGCCAATTTACCTCCCTGTATATTTTTGGATTGTGGGAGGAAACCTGAGTACCCGGAGGAAACCCACGCAAGTACGGGGAGAATATACAAACTCCGCACAGTTATAGTCAAACCCATGACCTCAGTGCTGTGAGGCAGTAATGCTAACCATTACACCATCCGTACTGCCATTGAAACATATGGAGCAGTCTTTTCTACCAATTTGGAATTTAATTGCATTTATTACACACTTTCTACAATCACTTAAGTCACTGATTTATTACTTCATTCTATGTGTATGGCATGGAGGATGGTCCACTGTACGATTGAAGTACCGATGACTACTTATTTTTTTCTACCATTGTGGGGTAACCCTTTGTTTGCTCCGCAGCAAACTTCACCAATATTTAAGATCTGGCATAGTAAGGGGCTTATCTTTCAGTTTTTACACTCGTAATCTGAACTACAGTATGTACTTATCCTGATTTACTTGTCCCGATGTACTTATACCTCTATTTCTGCATCTACAAGTATCCAGCTACAGAGGGAACCCCACTCTTTCATTGCCGGCACTCGCCAGAACCTCCCTGCTGGCAAGTGCTGGCGGAGAGGGACTCCATCAGACTGGGATACACGCACGTCCCTGTCACTTGGCAGCTGGGCGGCGTGACCCTGCCTGCTTCAGGGAAACGGTCAGGGTTAGGGGAGAATTGAGGTTGCAGTGGGGACTGCAATGGGGACCAGGGAGGCGGCAGAAGGTGGTGGGGAGCTCCGTCGGAACAGGGCGCTAGTATCTCGTGTGCGCGCACCACTTCCGGCGACTGGTGCGGCCTGGTGGCTGGTGATGAAATCGCCAGCCCCTGCAAGCATGATGCCAGCTCCATCTGTATATTGAAACTGTTTTATCGGGTTTTTCTGTTAATGATAAGTTATAAAATTATATCTATAATTCTGATAACGTCACTTTCTACCTCCATTATTTACTCTTAGGCCTGGTACACACCAGAACGATCCTGATTGTTAGTAGATTGTTAGCAGATTGTGTGATGCTCGCACGATCTGTTGGGTGCACACAATCTGCTAACGATCTGCATCCAATCTGATCCCAATCCGATCTGAGTCTGTATCCAGTTGAATGGATCTTTTACAGATCCTCACTGCAGCAGGTAGGATCTGTAAAACGACCAAACGACAGCGGGGACGCGCATCGGATTGGAATCGGATCGGAATTGGACCTAAACATGCCCAATCTACATACAATCTGCATCCAATCGGTCGGAATTGGATCCAGATTGATGGAATTGAGCCCTAATCGTTCTGGTGTGTACCCCCCCTTAGTTTTGTCCACTATTAGATATAGTTAATGGTAGCACGGTCCTTTTGAAATGGAAGAATGTCTTCCCTTTAATGTCTATGCAAGCAGTACTTAATGCATATATGTTTTGAATAAACAGTTAGTTTCCATATCCTATTTTAAATGCATTATAAAATACTTCATAGGTCATATTTTACCCTGAAATTAAAATTTCTTATAGGAAATGTTCCTACTTCTGATATTATACATTGCCTTAGTTTTGATTGCTCACAAGTACAGACCCTTTGGCTTAAAGGGGTATTCAATGTCAGGGGAACGGCTGTCGAGCAAGCTCGACAGCCGCGCCCCTGTCCCGTTCTCGCTTGGCTCGACTGGAGCTCGGCGGTCGAGATTCAATGTCCCGGCCGCCGAGCGGCGAGAAGGGGGCGTGGCCGCGAGTTGATGATGGAAATAGACGAGCTCCGGCCAGGAGCTCGCCTATTTCCGGCTTTTCTCGGCAGAACGAGCCCGACAGCTTATGCTGTCGGGCTCGTTCTGCGGTGAAACCCTGTTCAATGCTGTCGGGGAAGACAGCATTGAATAGGGCCCCGCAGCCATCTCCCCCGTCGGGAGATGGCTGCGGGAGCACGACTGTGTTTGAATACCCCCCATATTCTTCATGAGTATATATTCATTTCTAGATCAATTTTAAGTTTGATAAGCAATAAGCTTTCTTTGTTTATAAAACTAGCTGCAACTTCAAAATAAACTACTGTATATTGTCACAGTGATTATCCCCTGACCCAGTTCCACTAACTCTAGTCCACCCTAGGATCAATTTTCTATGGATTGGCTGAGACCTCTTTATGTAAATAGAAACAAACTGGGACATTTTTTGACATATGGCTCCCATACTTTATGTTCACCTTATCAGTTGTAATGAAAGATGCATTGCAAAATAGCTTTTAAAAACACTTCTTGGTATCATCTGGAGATACTTGGGACCACCCTTTTATGGAAAATGATTAAGTTAATAACTGAGATATAGTTGTGTTTATACACGTCATGCTTTGTAATTCTTTTCATTTATTTGTACTGTGCATACTGTATATGTTATTGTTTTTTTGGTTATCCTGTCAATAAATTTATTTAAAAAAAAATGTCTATGTGGCATGAAAGCCAGAAATTATTCCTAGAAGTTATGTGTATATTATATTTAGAGGGGGAAAAAAGTATCTCAAACTTGTTTTTGGAAGCTAAATATATTTAACTAACTATATGGTTATTGCATATTCTGTTCATTTTCTGGAGTCAGAGACAAAATTATGAGAAAATGAAAACAGAGAAATCCTAGAGAATGATAGACAGAATCTGATTGGTTACTATCGGCAACATCACCTCTTTTAATTTTTAGAAGCTTTAGTAAATTAACCCTTAACATACATTAGAACTACTTGTTCCCCTTGCTTAAATTAACCTTCTCAGCAAAACCCTGATTACTTGTACAAAGTGTCATTTGCTAACTTAAGGTGAGTACACACGGCTGCAATTTCATGTAAAATCGCTGGGAATATGGTCGCTGAGCGACCATATTGCCAGTGATTTGAAGCGCAGCTGGCGATAAATCACCAGCTGCGCGCTCCCGTGTGCACTGCCTAATGGTCGCTGGTCGCAGGAGCATGCTCCTGCGACCAGCGGCTTTCCCCGGCGATCGATGTGCCGGGAGGTCAGTGCCGGGGAGATCAGCGTTGATCTCCCCAGCCCCGTGCCGCTGCTCCCTCCCTCCTCCCATCAAAGTGACAGCAGCAGCTTCTCCCCCTCCGCCCCGTAGCAGTGTCTCCTTTTCATCGCTGATGAAAAGGAGACACTGAGCAATATGATTGCTGGGGATATATTGCTAGCAATATATCCCCAGCAATCATATTACCCCGTGTGTACACAGCATTACAGTACCGCTTGTAATGTTTTTATAGTTTATTTATGGGTGTCACTTACATATAATTAAGGTGCCCATACACCGATTTCGCCCGATTCCACCAGGTTACTGGCTGAGAGAATTCTTTCAGCCAATCAGCGGGCAGCCAGTCTTTTCAAAGTATTTATTTTCAAATTCAGCAGTGATTCGCACCCTGCTGCCTGGCAAATGCTGCTACTAACTCGCCACCGCTGCTCGGACCCGCTGGGGGAGCTCCGGGGGCAAACTGGTACGACTTGTTCTAAGGAGAAGTCAGGCTAGTGTATGGGGGCCTTCAGGGGCAAACACAGGATTTTCAGAAGGGGGCTTCCAGAGGGGCGGAGCAAGGCACAGAGATGGACACTTAGGTGACCCAGTATATGCCGGGTCAGTTAAAGTATTAAAAATAGACCAAATGTATATAAATAATAATAATTAAAACAAAATTATATATTTATATACAGGTAGTAAGCCCGGCACTCACACAACCAGCTGAGAGCTTTGAACGGGTGTCATCAAAGACAGTGGTAGCTGCCAATATATATTGGGGGACAGCGGCACTCACGTCACATCAACAAGAAGAATCTGTAGTCTGTAAATATTATCAATGTTTCGCTAACTTTATTAGTGTCTTCAGGATATAACAAGAACATTAAAAGCGCTCACCTTAAATAAGGAGATTCACCCATGTGCAACAGACGCCGGGACCCGTCTCCGCCTCCAGCCACTACGTCAAGGGGTGGGGCTTCACCTCGGGACTCTCTCTCTCTCTCTCTCTCTCTCTCTCTCTCTCTCTCTCTATATATATATATATATATATATATATATATATATAAATTGTAGGGGCTCTGCACTCACTAAGTTAACTGATAGGCTGCAGGCTTAAATGCTTTGATCAATTCATGAACTAAGTCTCCACTATTTATTAATATCAGTTAATTTAGTGAGTTCAGAGCCCCTACAATTTCTGTTTGAACAATGTGGTCACAAGCCATAGGGCACCCCAAAACTAGGAAAGGTGAGTGCCGATGTTTAGTGTATACATATATATATATATATATATATATATATATATACACATACAGGGGCGTCAACAGCAGTGTAGACCCCTGGATATAGCAATGTATTGGGGCCCCTACTGATCCTCCAGCGGTAGGGGTGGGGGAAGCTTTGATGTCCTGCGGGGGGTATTATGTCAACCGCTCAGCATGTAGGGCCTGGATCAGTAATTTCCCCTTATTACCCCTTTACTGCACAGATGGTGGGAGATGGGGTGGGAGAAGGGGGCATTGGGCTGAATGAAGGGGCCCTGATACATAACTTCCAGGGTGGTAGAGGATGTTTAATACGCAGAGGAGGGGAGTATAGTGGAGTGGGTTTCTTATTCATAATTTTCTGGTGGGAGGACAGCTTGCTTGACTGCAATTATGTCCAGTTTCCGGAAATAGATTTTTTTAGATTTTAGTGGAATTAAGAACTAGAGAATCCCACCTACCAAATGATACTGGGGACTAGGGGATCAGAGTTTAGGAGGCAGAGCAATCTGACAACGAGAATATAAAACTACACACCAGGTGTGTGGAGCTGGAGCAGTAACCAGCTGCTGGAAGGTTGATTTCTCTGGTTCTGGGAACAGTAGAGACAAGCTACTAGTGTCCCTCAAAGGGGGAGAGTCCCAGCTTTTGGAATATACCCAGAAAAACTCTAAGTCAGAAAGAACCTGAAATATCTGACTGGGAAGAGCAATTAACAGGCTTGGATGGGGACCACTGATTTGAAGTCAGATATCTCCGGTTCCCATGGGCCGATTTTTACAATTCTTGTATCCATGGAAAGAGGGGACCATGGGGGGTTTAGGGGTACTCAGAACCCCCCCCCCCCCCCCCCTGTGTGTGCTACTGGCCTTACGATTAATGAGACGGAGCACCCACAAGAATGGAAGTAACCTTAATGCATTTTTTCTTTAAAAAGATTTGCTAGAACAATATGACTTTTTTGCAGTGTTGTCTACCGAACACTCCACACACTACAATCACTGTATTTAATCATGCATTACCTAGAACAAATGTGATATATGAAGAAATACAGCTCCACTGAATTCAGGTGGCAAAAATAATCATAAATTCTTCTTTCCCTAAGCTATAATAGGAGAGGGGTAAATGTGTCCAACACATGTCAATGTTGATATTAGCCAGTAGAAGAGCACATTAGGAATTAAACATGTTGATTTCTATGACTTTAAGTTTTCAACACCGTTTAGACCATACTTACCCAGAGGAGGATTTTACACAAGTCAATTTAGGCGCCTGTCTTGGGCCCAGTAGGTCTTAAGCGCCCCATAAACAAATACGGGCCACCCAAAAAGTCCCAGAGAAACATTGCGCGATATCGTAAAATGGACCTGCTCACACTCCCGACGTCCCTTTGATAGGATAAAAATGTTTGGACACATAAAACACATTCGTCCACTGTATGTGGGAAGGTTACTATAAATGACACAGGTATTAAGCTTACTTCCAAAAGACCTAGAGCCAGAATCAGATTTGTACGCAATGCTGAGCATTTATCGGTAGACTGTGCACATGCCAAAATACTCTATCGATGCCGCCTGCTATCAGGAATAAAAATATAGTGCTATAGATAGTTAGAGGAAGGGGAGACCAAACCGGTATCTTGCCTATGGCCCCATGAGGTCTAAACTCGGCTTTTGTACTTACCTACACACCTAGTACAGCTGAGAGGCTCCCAAAAATCGGCAGCGCTCACTAATAAAAATGTATAAGGCAGTGGCGTAACTATACATTTTGCTCCCCACTGCCAAAAAGTTTGTGGTCTCCCCCCCCCCCACCCCGGGCTCCTCTACAGCGTGTTTCCCCAGAGTGTGATGTGATGATGTCACACGCAGAACGGAGAAGCTGAAGCAGGATAGAGGAAGAGCTTCCCTTGGCTCCGACGCATTCCAGGCCGCCCTAGCACGCCCATCCTGTACACAGTAGCTAATAGCCAGCTCTGTGTACAGTCAATTGAATCAGTGGGGGGGATTTATTATCTCTGCCATGGCCGCACCCGCGCTGCGGCTGACTCGCCTCCGGTGCTTAGCCAGTGGGCAGTAGCAGGCAACAGCAAGTCATTGCGTCGAGCAGGTGCCGGTGCCCACATAGACCCGGCTGTGGCCTGCTCCCCCAAGCGGCTGCTGGGGCTGCCTTACAGTAGTTACGCCACTGGTATAAGGCCCACCAAGTGAATCAATAAAAATACCTTTTTAATAACAAATAATAAGCATATAAAGAACAATGTGCAACAATATATGGGCCCACTTGGGAATGTTTAACCTGCACTGAACTAAGGTAGTAGTCCCAAATTGACGGTGTCCGCAATAGCAAATTAATATCCTGAGTGCCACTGGAGGGGAAGATCCTGGTGGCTGCTAAATGGATCCAGCAGATAACTGCACAAGTGATACGGCTGTAGCTCCACGTAAAGTTGGCAAAGGACTTCTGAATTATGGGACTTATATGTACCTTGGTTCAGTACAGGTTAAACTTTCCCAATTCTGTCCATATTTTGTTGCACATGGTTCTGATATATTTTGCTTTCATACTGTATGCTTATTAATTGTTATTAAAAATGCCTTTTTATTGGTGTGCCCTATACATTTTTTTAGTGAGCGCTGCTTCGTTCTTTGTTGTTTTTTATCATAGTAGGGAAGGGTATCTGGACAACGGGTAGACAATAAAATGGACGACAAACAAGAAGGTCGACAAGCAAAAATGTCGACATGCAAAAAGGTCAACATAAGCATTAGGTCGACATGGGGAAGTCGACAGTCAAAAGGTCGACACATGGTTTTTTTACTTTTTTGGGAGACATGTGCCGACAGGCGGTATTTCATACCCTACTATCCAATAGGGCTTGGTGGGAGAATAAAATAGTATGCCGAGCATAGCGGGGCACCGTGCCGAAGCATGGTGAGCATAGCGAGCCATGCAAGGGGACGCAGTGCTACATTTTAGTGTCCATATTGACTGTGTTGACATTGTGAACAAAAAAACGTTAAAAACCCCATGTCGACCTTTTGACTGTCGACCTTCCCCAAGTCGACCTAATGCTTGTGTTGACCTTTTGCATGTAAACCTTTTTACATGTCGACCTTTTTTGCATGTCAACCTTCTTGTTTGTCGACCTTTTTGTTGTCTACCCCTTGTCCCACAATTAGGGAAGTGACTTGTAGGGAAGTGACTACATTCCCTTATTAGCAGCTGCATGGAGTAAGAACACGTGACAAGCGCTCAATATTAACTATTGTTATACCCCTGCACCAGCCTGCAGCTGTCTGTAAAGTGCGAGGCCAGGGAGGGATGATGACAGGATTTGCATTGAATTGAGTTATCATAGCCATGCTTCCCACCATTCAATGATAGTAATATCAGCTTCGTACAGCACGGGTAGTTGTCACAATGCCATGGATATTCAGCCACACTCCAAATTTCTCATCGTGTCTTGCCCTTCCCATCCATCTTTACAGGTTGCCACCTAAGTGTTGTTAAAAATTAAGCATTTTCCCTTATTTCTGTTAAACATTTAGTGAAATTACAGACTTTGAAATATCAATCTTTCATCAGTGCCTTTTGTGTCAAGCCACTTTTGGCATAAAACATTTGTGTTATTCCAACTATAAACTTAAGTTTCCCAATTCTATTGGCACTAAAGTTCCTGAACTCTAAACCAAACATTTACTTCCTAACAGTTAGCTAATTTTATAATAATATCCATTTCTTATCATTGCTTGCCTTTTAACAGAAGATGGGGGAAATATACTAAGGCCCTTATTGTGGTTCACTTGCAAAGGCAAATTCCTTCTCAAATGGACAAAACCATGTGCACTGCAGGTGGGGCAGATGTAACATGTGCAGAGAGAATTAGATTTGGGCGAGTTATTTTGTTTCTGTGCAGGAAAAATACTGACTAATTTATAGTTACGCTGCAATATAGATCTCACTTTGAAGTAAAACCTCACCCAAATCTAATTATCTCTGCATGTTTCATCTGCCCCCCTGCAGTGCATATGGTTTTGTCCATTTGAGAAGGAATTTGCCTTTGAGAGTAAACCAGAATAAGGGTCAAAGATCGGAGTTCTATATCACATGGGATGTTACTATGGACAACTAATCAGAATATACTTAAGCTGTGTACACAGGGGGGTGATTTCAGCATATATCGCAGGCAATGTGGTCACTGAGCGACCATATTGCCAGCGATTGGAGTGCGCACCGGCGATAAATCGCCGGGTGCGCCCTCCCATCTTTAGACCCCTTATGATCACTGGTTTCGGTACTTGTGTATTATAGCGGCGTCCCCGATGTACATCGTACGATGAACGTATCGTATCGCATCACATGCCATGTACTCGATGGCATGCGATGCGATGCGACGCGAGTTCCGCCCCTGAATCCTACATTACCAGGGAAGTCCAGGAACAGAGCAACTCGCTCACCTTAACACATAAATAATGGGGATTTGGTTCATGGATTGATCAATGCATTTAAGATTAAAACCCACTTCATGGGACCTCATTTACCAGAATCTCAGGGGTAAATTTACTAAAGCTTCTCAAAATAAAAATAGGTGATATTACCCATAGCAACATATCAGATTCTGTATATAATTTCTGTATAAAATCCTAGAGAATCCTAGAGAGTGATAGACAAAATGATAGACTAGAAGCTTTAGTAAATTAACCCTTAACATACATTAGAACTACTTGTTCCTCTTGCTTAAATTAACCTTCTCAGCAAAACCCTGATTACTTGTACAAAGTGTCATTTGCTAACTTAAGGTGAGTACACACGGGTGTACTTTAATGCCCCGCAGGCTGGGACTTGTGGTTCTCCAAGTCCCAGCTTGCGGGGGAGGCTTGCTGGGACTCATAGTGCCCCAGTATTAGACAATAGTTTAATCTTTTTTTTACTCCGCTATCAGCTCGATGCCCACCGCCCAGGGGCATCGAGGACAGCACCAGGCTTCAGCCTGTTCAGGTAAGTCCTGGAGGGGGGGGACACCTTTATTGGGGGGGTCCCCACTGCCCCAGGGCCCCTGGCCAGGCTGACTGGTCAGTAGGGTTAATGCTTTGGCCGGGGGGACTTGTATAAAAAGTCTCCCCCCGGCTGTGGCATTACCCTGCTGGCTGGTTGTGCCTGGGGCTGGTTCTTGAAATACGGGGGACCCCTAGTCATTTTGTCCCCCGTATTTTGGGAACCAGCCCTGGAGCCTGGGGCTGGTTGTTAAAAATCGGGGAACCCCTATTTGTCGGGTTCCCTGATTTTTAATTACCGGCCCCGGCTCCGTCAGCCTGGTGCTGGTTACAGCTGTGGGGGGGACCCCACGCCGGTTTTTTTTTTAATATTTTTTTTTTTTTCTTTTTTTTTACACTAAAGCCTGCACGGATCTGACTGATCCGTGCAGGCTTAAAGCAAATACGACAGGGAAAGCAAGGTGTATTTTCCTGTCGTATTTGCGTGGGTGTTTTACACCACTTAGCAGCCGTATTATCAGTACGGCTGCTTAGTACATCAGGAACCACCATTCTTTTGAATGGTGATTTCTGTCGTATTCTATCGATGGTGTAGACATTCGTATTTGTAAATACAAATACGAATGTTCCATCTTTAGGAATACGAATTGTTGTATTTTTGGGATTGTAAATCCCGAAAATACAAATTCGTAAAAAAAGGTGACACCTTTTTTCTACGAATCCATTTTGGTAAATGTCCCCCCTAATGTCTGCATTGCTGTACAGTTTTTTTCTGTCTCTTCTCTGGTATTCTGTGCAGGTACCACAAGAGGGAGTGATTTTCCTCATGTCGCTTCTCATATTTTCTAAACCAGAAGTTAAAAAAAACACATCCTTTCGTGCTGGTTTTTGCACTCAGTCTCAGCTGTACTTGTAGACTGTGAAAAGAATGTCACCTAGCAGCTTCAGAGAACAGCTTCCTTTTATATATATACAGCCGTAAGTACCATGATTTATTGCACATAACTTGACTGAAGTAATGGTGGTTATGTGTGGGCACCCTAAGAGTCAGAATTGAGATGTGGCAATCACATGTACAGTATATATAAGCAAAGTCTAATTTCAGTTACACCTTTGTAACCAGATATGTTAAAATCAGGCTTGCCTACTCTCCGTCTTTGAGGCTCCCGAAATTCGGGTGGCGCTCCCAGCCCCCCCCCCCCCCCCCCCCCCCCATCCCCCAAAAAAGAGAAAAGTTGGACTTCTTTGCCTGGAAGACGCATAGAAACCCTGGCGGCTATGCACATCCGAACAAAGCAACATTTGAACTGCTCCATCAGATGCATCAGCATACATAACACCTGAATTCCCCCCCCCCCATAGAGTTGAGGAGCAGTTTTAGTCTTATTATATAGGATGTTAAATAAATCAAATCAAAGCCTAATAAAAATTTTAATGTTAAGCCCCAAACACACTACACAACCGCGGCCGATATAGTTAACCATATTGGCCCATATCTGTTAACAATCTCGCCTAGTGTGTATGGGGCTTTAGAAGGAATAAAAACATAGTTGACAAAGGTTTCGAAAGGGTCCTACACAAGTATCAATTTAGGGGCATTTTCACTAGATCACTTAGAAAATGTCCCTATCACGCACGGCGCTAACGCCCAGTGATTAATATCCAGCACGCTAGATAATAATCGGTCAGGGCCAGTGTTCTTATTGGAGATTGCGCAGCACACAGCACTGACACATCGCTGTGTGCTGCGCGATCATGCTGACCTGTTCTGAGCAGTCTAGCATTGCTAAAAATGCTTCAGCATTGCTACGTGTGTAGGAGCCTTAACACATTATTCATTTTTTTATTAAATAAAAAATGTATGCAATATAAAACTGGGCTAAACAAAAAAAAAGTTTAAAATAAAGAAAGCTTGTTTTTATTTTTGCTTCAATCTGTATGGGGCAACTAGGAGGTAACAATTGTGGTTTATCAGACATGCGCAGGTGTAGTATCTTATGGGAGTGTCGGTAAAAGTGGTTGCATACTGAGATATACAACTGCTGACGTTGGATGACATACGCCGATGGAGAAACTGCTGGTGCAGGTTTATCAAAGAAATTGTGAGAGTGCACTGCTTTGATTAAACCAATAAATGTAATAAAATAATATCTTTAAAATATTTTAATTAATTAATACACAATTAATATTACAATTGAAACCAATTACAAAGTTGCTGCAATGGACCCACAACACAATGTCACTCAGAAAGACTAATGCATAATATCCATAAATACACTGAACTCAGAAAAAATTGATGCATGAATGATTGAAACTAATCCAGATTGCTCTTACCCGCTGTGAGAGATGGTTCATCCAATAAACTCGCGGGGAGCCGTTAAGTGAGTATGAAGAGGACCTCTTCATACAGTTTTTTGTCTCCAATACAATATACAATATATCCATTATTCAATTATAACAATTGTTTTTCTATTTAAGCTTAATATTAATCTGTATATCAAAATATGGCCCCCTTCAGAATGAGAGGCAAAAACTCCTTAAAAATGGCCACTATGTCCCATTTAAATCAACGGCAATTAGAGGGAAAACATGTCTATATTTAGATATAAGTAGGTTGACTGCACCAGTGCAACAGTGCTTCTTGTGCCAATGGGGAACTGCGGACTGTGGACGAAGGGGTGCGGGTGTGAATACAGATCTGTCAGATAGTGTCACCCACCAAAGAGTGACACCCGGGTATGGGCCGCACCCCCGTGCAGAGACACGACTGTTCAGAATGCTTCAGTATCTCCCCATGTGGTGGCCCCTTTAGTCTCTAAATTGCACGTAGCCATGTGGATTAAACTGAAGCAGGTTTGTTTATCAATAAAAGTGAGAAGAATGGCATACATTGGTACATATGAGTATCCCACAAGTGTATGTCAGTTTTGTCTACAATCTACATAAAGGCCTTATTCAGAGTAGTACACAAGTTCACTGCAGGTGCATTCAGAGTTAGGGTGCCCATACACACTGCAATCATTGCATGCGTTTTGGTCCCGATCGCATTGCATGCGATGCGATCGGGACCTAGTTAGAAAAGTAATGTGCAGCACATACTTTTTGAACGGTACAATGAGATGTGTGTGGGAGCGCGCATCACACCTGCGAATCGCACCATGTATGGTCACCTTTAACTACCCCTATCTATCTGCTTTTGAAGGTAGCTCTCATCAGTATCAGTGGCATTCTCTACTTACTCTAGAAAGTCCACAATTCCACCCATCCATGACATGTCCTCAAAACGTTTTTCCTTTGTGCGAAAGCTGGCCATTTGTACCCACTCAGAGACTTTGAATGCTAGGCATAAATGGGTATAGTAAATATTCAGTACCAAAAATATTCTGTATAATGTAATAAGCTCATTCTGCCATAGTGTAATGTGTTATACAGTAGTTACATTATCTCATTATTTCATTTATGTAAGGAACTAGTCACTTGCAAAAACCATGGAGATGATAAGGACGTGGATTGAGCCAGTGGTTGCCGGAACACAGATCGCCAGCTCTTTCTATGACACTGCACTGCTTATGGTGGTCCAGAATCACTACAAGAAGTCCAACAACAACACACAGTCTTCGGGCAACTCTAGTAATGAAGACATTTTACAGAAATCTATATCAAACTTCTATATCATTTACAATGTCATTATGGGATTAACATCTTTTCTGTCTGCTTACATCCTTGCAAAAATTGGAGAGAAAACTACTATAAAGGTTACTATATGTGTGCCATTGCTTGGATATCTGCTATCCAGGATGTTTTTGCTATTTGTCATCATCTGGGAATGGCCCATAGAAGTCATATTTGGCTCTGCAGCTCTGAATGGATTAACTGGCTGGTTCACAACCTACTGGGCAGGTGTTATGGCCTGGGCCTCCTTGTGTTCCTCTCAAAGAAGCCGATCGCTTAGACTCATTATTACTGAAATGGTGTATGGATTAGCAGGATTTATAGGCAGTTTGGTCTCAGGGCACATTTTTGTTGACTTAAATTTAGCAAATCATCAAGGAACCATACTTGTATCCTGTAGTATAGGCTGCTATGCATTGTCTCTCATATACAGCATTTTTGTTCTGAGGACACCAGTAGAACATTGTTCTAAAACCACCAGATTACTGATAGTCGATAATAACACATCAATACAAGCAAACTCAACAGAGGCTTTAACACTTGTATCCCCATCTAAATGTTTCCTTATTTATATGTTTACCAGTGCTATCTTGTTTAATGTTGCTTTCACTGCAACTGAAGATGTGATCAACATATTTGTGCTGAGGGAACCTCTGAACTGGGGTCCGGTTGATGTGGGCTATGGTTATGCTGCAGCCTACATGACCTACCTGACCAGCTTTCTAGGCGTTTTCATTCTTTCCAAATGCACAGGTGATCTGGGACTAATTGTTATTGGAATGGTTTCATTCAGCTCTGGTCTTCTGATGATGGCATTTGTGAAGTGGACATATATGTATTATATTGGTAAGTAAAGAACATACATTACACCGCTATCATTATTTAGCTGCAATATTTCTGAGTCACTGCTTATCCTGCTTCATTTGCAAAGATTTCCATAATTGTATTAATTTTAACATTCAAAGACAAAATCATTTGTTGGCCTTATCTATCTATATGTTTTCCAAATACCTTTAGCCTTACACTATTCATTAATGTTATATGGCTCAAACATAATCTAAACTTTTTTAATGTTGCTTTTCTTGGTCAGATCCCTGCCATACCAGACTTGAGGATAAAATACAGACAATGGAAACACGAAGAGGCCGCTTATATGGGACTTTCTTGCCAGTGAATTTATTTTTCAGGCCCAATCTGTGCAGCAGCAGGATAATATTAATAATTTAATTTATATAGCACTCTTTCTCCAACAGGGCTAAAGGCACTTCACAGACATCAAATATAATTCACATAATACATAAGATTTAAGTAATACAGCAATAAACAAGCCACATAGACATAAAAATGAAAACTTAATGTTCAAAATAATCAATGCAGGGTTGGTGAAGACATTTTGGGTGATAACTTCCATAGGTTGTATATTCCACCCTCACAAGGTACCAGCTGAGGCAGCCATATTGGGTGCACTGCGTAGAAATACACAACATGGGGTGACTGCAGCATCCTAATGCTAAGAGTAGATTTCCAATAAAACTGTCAGGTCCACAGATTGTCATCTGATTCAGGAGCATACAAGAGGCAGCCATGGTGGGTGAACTATGAAGGTTACACTGTGGGAAGTGAACCATAGACGGACCCAAGGCATGTATGGGAAAACTGACATATCACATGAAATACATCCTGCCCGCTGATGATCCGTCCGAGGCAACCATCTGGGGTACACTGCAAAGGTGGTTGCAGGCAGTGGAGATACACATTAAAGGAATAGCACACAGTGGGGCAGAAGTATGTTGTAAGAAAAGATAAAGTAAAAACACATTTTAGGTTCAACAACAGAAGAAAATTAAGATAGCATATTATTTTCATTTAATTATATATAAATGTGGGGTGCCGAGTGATGGCCCTCCAGTCGGGATTCCAGCGGTCAGTACCCCAACATCAGAATCTCGACTCTTTAAATGCCTGACAGATGGGATCCTGACTGGCAGTGGCTATTATCCCTAATGGATGTCCACGAGCCTGCAAGGGGCTTCATTGGGCTCGCAACCCTGTCGGAGTACCTGCATTCGGGATTCCGATGTTGGTATACTAACCATCGGAATCCTGGCACAAAAAAAAAAAAAGTAATCCCTGCCGCTCTAAGGTAAGGGGCAGATCCCTCAGGCAGTGGGTCCACCCTCCTCTTTGCAATGAGCCATTTTTCCAACATTGTTAAAAATGGTATGCGGGGGCCCAGGGGATAACTCATTTCTGGTCTGAAGTCCTCAGTGGCCCCAGTGCAATGCACCTGCCACACCAATGGTAGTTCCGCATCTGTGTAGTAGGCTTGGCCCCAGTGTTTTCATGCCAGAGGTGTGAAGAGGCCACCAAATGATCCTGAGATGCACAGTTTGAAAAATGGTTTCATTTGTGATTCCAGAGTAATACAAAAGGTCAAATCCAGATTAAACTCCAGTTATAATTTTGC